>NW_024609883.1:95210564-95558064 GCF_016920785.2 Ixodes scapularis | reverse complement strand
TGCTCCCGGGAATCGCCATGGGCCAGACCAGCTAGAACAGCTCTATCGTTCCTGCCCGGCCCCAGCCTCGCGCAGCACGCTCTTCCTCTTTCCTCGCCGGCTGGCCCCTCTCGCGCCTCGCTCTGCCGTCCTCTCCTCCCGACGCCCACACACACTAGAATAAAATTTGGGTAATTAGAACCAAACTCTGCATGCTACAGAACCGTACGCACAGTGCAAAGCCTGGTGTAAAATGGCGACAGGCAACGAAGTGTAGGCGTAAAAAGGATATTTACGCTTCGCATGAGATTTTTCTAAAGTAAAACTTTAGCATCCTGCTTTCTGCATGCCGTCACAACTGTTACCAGACTCAGCATTAAATTTGGTTGCTGAAACAAACAAAATTTTGTGCTACGAAAATCCACTATTTGAAAACTCGCAGGTTTGGAAGGTTTTGGTTGCGACCACGCGTGCCGAACGGCACTAGGAGTGCCGGAACGGGCCGACAAGCCTTTCGCTTGAAGACCTGATCGCCCGATTCTCGACGCCAAAGCGAAGCAACAATCGCCCCGATTGTTCCAATCGTATTTCCCTAATGTGGCTGTCAAAGCGACTCGTAATACAATTTGTATAAATATGTTATTTTGCCGAGTAGTCCGCAAAATGAATTCGTCCGACCACTTTCCAAGCCTGCACATATATTTTCGTTCACTTCCCTCCCAACAGTTTCGGTAAAATTCACTTACTTGTTGCGTGGCACTGCAGTAATCCACTTTTGTCGCCGTGTCGCTTCCCAAGATCTCGAAGGGAAGCTGGGGAAGCGGTGAAGTTTGATCCTTGAGTCACCTTCGCGACTTTGGCCGTCTTCATGCAGCAGTAGCAATGTTTATTTTTTGGAAGAACTCCAGGAGTAGGCGAGATGTCACAGGAACCCGGTGAGGTTATGGAGACGTGAAGTTGGGACTTACTTTTACGAAAAACAGATAAAAAAAAAAAAAACTCACGCCGATCCGAAATGCAACGTTCACACGTGGTTTCTGCATACGTCTGCCCGCAGCCCCCGCGACCCGCGTAGTCCTGGCCTACCCAGTTTCTTTATTTTGCAGTCGCTAGATGGCGCAACGTGTAGCGCCAAACTGCATTGCAGGTTGCCTATAGCATAGCGAATCTGCAGCAATGATCGCTGCAGCTAAGCAGTTTGCTCTGGTTTGGAGCGCACGTTCGTTTATTGTTTTGTTGAATATGGACGCGCCAAAAACCTCACATGCGCCAAGTTTTCAGTCACCAAGAGTTTTTACTCTGGCGACGCTAATACGGCTGAAATTAGTCGCGTCGCATTTTTAGAGCTCACGACCACCACTGGGGGCTGTTTCGCGGCATATGGTTGGACACAGGGTTGGACACGAGTCGTCTATTCAAACCAATGGGCGCGTTAAGTTAAGGCGCTCGAGCGCGCTCCAGCGGTCAGAGTGCACTCGAGCTAAACTAAACGACATCGTCTCACTTCCGGTGCACGCTGGCGGAGCGCGCTCGGCCAGCTTCGTCGTCGGCATAGAGATCGTACATACTAACACTAGAGGAAAAGATCCGCCATTTTCCCATGCATTCTGGCTGCCGCAAGCGGCGGAGCATGCAGGCAGACCCTCGGGGCCCCACACATTGTTACCAACTTCCTTCGATTTTTCGAATATAATTGTATTACCAGAGCAGTTTTATGAACAACAATCCGCGAACTTACCGATGGAAAGATACTCGCGTTCCTTTCGAAGCTTTCTTTTTTGCTTAGCGCGCAGATGTACGGCTTTACATCAACGCTAAACTAAACCAGATAACCGTTCTCGCGGGCGGGGCGCGAGTGGGCGCGCCCCTGGAATACGAAACCTAAGGAAACCGAGCAAACACCAGATTTCCGAGATTTTAACAGAAGGGAAGTTAATGCAGTGCAATGAGTATACTGCTTTTTATAAGCGTTAGAATAGCTCAAAATTCAGTTTACAACGTTAAATTATCACTGTCTATATTGCTGAGAGTTTTCAGTCTTCACATTTACCATTGCGACTGCCGTCCTTCAGCTGGCAACATTGGTTTCTTTCTCTCGTGTTCTGTCGCTCTCTTTCGCGATCTTTCACTCGGGACCCAGGATGTCGGCGCCATAGAGTTATTACAATAAACGCTAGAGGCTCAACTGGCGCTAGTGTCTACGGGACTTGCGGTTGCAAATTGAAGCAGACAGCATGCAGTCTACATTTCCAGCCTCCCTGTGTATAGGCTCCTTGCATTGACGTCACATCGCACACATTTGCACACCAAGTAAAAGGAGGAGAGGGAAGCTGCTTTTGTAAGAATTTTGAGCGACGGGTTAATCTTCTATAATCTTCTGGGAGGAGAATAGCGACGCCTGTGCAAATCCAGAAGGCACAAAGGAGGGTCCTGATAAGAGGGGAGCTCCTTCTCCCCCTCTTCTCTGGAGGGTATCGGAAATGACGTCATGTGCAAGGAGCCTATTCCTATGGGAAAACCCGCGTGAATTTTGTCTTTTCGCAGGAAAATAACATGAATAACTTTTGTCATTTTGGTTGTACCGTATAGTATGTGCCTTTATTGGTATGGTGAAAGTGTAATTGCTTTAGTTACAGCATTGTTCTTTACCACTAAGCGATGTTAAACTTCGCTCTATTTCAGGCCCAAACCTCTGTTTCAAGCAAGGTATGTGAAAACGAGCTACCATTCTAAGCAAACTAACGATCGAAAGGAATATAGAGTGTTTTCAAGGTTTGCTAGCATTGCGGTGGTGCTTATATATTCCTAATATGCCCGTCCTGTCATTGAATGAAACTGACTTCGTCGTGCATCTTTACGATCGGTTAAAGAAACATTCGAACGCAAAAAATAAAGCATGCGAGCTACGAAAGGTGTGTCGTTTTTATTATTTCCTATGACAGGCAGTTATTATCGGGCATCTGCTCTCTGGCTCCCCCTATTTGCAAAGATTTGGAGCGTGCGGGTGATGATTTGAACCCAGAACAAGCATCTTCGCACATAATCATGAGTAGAAAGAATAAAGCAGTGCTTATTTATTGCAAATCTGACTATATTACGTGGCTTTCAATTTATTTCGATCGTCTGCGTGCACAAGGAGTTGCTTATCCAGTATTACTGCGTAGTTCTTGCCGTCTCTCTTGGTTTTTCATGTGTCCTTCGTTCGTTTGACAGGTATATCCCCCATGCTGGAAAGCGTCGACGCCGTGTTCGCGCTAACAGTGTACGACAGTGCACATAAATACACGTACGAAGGGGTTTTAACATTGTTTTTCATGCCACAAATTTCAAATAAAAATACTGTAACTGACCAATTATTTCGTCTGCGTGACTGAGAAATGCTCCAATGTGCTTAGTACGTACAAATTATTCGTGATATTTGCTCTTATAATCGAGCGCCGAGAGAAAATGCACTCGCTTTTTTCCATAGAAATGCATTACCGGAAGTCAATTTCTGACTGCTTGCTGTCTGCTTCAAAATGCAACAGCACACTAGCGCCAGCTGAGCCTCTAGCGTTTATTGTAATAACTCTATGGTCGGCGCACGGGATTTGCCACTCCTCCTCACCCACCTTTACCCCCCCTGGTCGTCGGAGATGGTGCGCGAGAGCTCGAACAGGTCGGTTTCCGGTGAGATGACGGCGTTTCCGCCCTCGCGGCCAGTCTCGCGGTTACTCGCGGTGGTTTCACGCGTGGTCTCGCACGAGACGGAAGGAACATCAAAACCCAAGCGTTTTGGGCTCCGGGCCGGGCCGCCGGGCCACTCTGGACCAGAGGCGTCGGGTGTGCTCAATCCCTGGCGAGCGAGTCCGCTTCCGAACGCTCCGAGGCTCTGCTCCGAGGATGCCACCGCGCTCGCCTCGGCGACCGCGACCGCACTAACCGAACCCCGCGGCCAAAAGGTTCCGGCCTAGCCAGGAATGGCACCGAGGTAGGCCGGTCGTGGGTAGGAGCTGCTCGTTCTGCGCTACCATGCAGTGCTCAGAGCTCTCGGCGTCGTTCGTGCTTGCGCCGAAGCATTTAGGGACTCCCTCGGACGCGCAAGTCGCGCCTGCTTGGATGGATACTTCAACGGCGATCGCTTGGCAGCTCGTGCAATCGTTCCGTCATTGTGGAAAAATAAAAAATAAAAAGGCATGGTGCTGGTGTAGAAAGGTATGCATACATCCTTCAAATGTTTGTCAAAGTTCTTCATGTATCTTACCGCAATTTCAGGATCAGGCGAGCCAATGAATTCGGCTATTCAGCCGTCATTCTTTAAGGCTTTTGGGAATTCAGAAGGCGTTCGGCGTGCCTTTAATCGCCGCACCAACAGCGTGCAGCACAAATACAAGCTCTTGCTGCCGTCTCCGCGCGCTTATTTCATCGAAGTCGTCGTCGAACAAACACTTCTTCGACGTTACAGAGCTTGTTTCGACGAGACGGGTGCCGTGTTTAAGCGCGCGCCGGAAAACCGGAACCGGAAACATTAAAAAAATAGGCGTCAGGTGGCGCCTCGGTACGAAAGTGCGCCGTTAAGCTCCGCTCCGAACCCGCGCGCTCAAGCGCAGATGGTCGGAGTCTGGAGCTCACGAACTTAAAGCGCCCAATGTATGGCCGAACTCACCCATTCATGCACCCAATACTTGTTCGATTCACGAGCGCCCTCTGAAGGGTTGTTTGGGAGCTGTTTGGAAGCTATTTTAAGCGAAAAAACAATTTTTTTTTAGAGCAATATTGATGGCGCGAGACGCGATTTAGTCGGTAGCCATCTCATTTTCGCTTGTTTTCTCTCTTGGCATTTCGGGCGCGTGGAGAAGAGATGGATTGGCTTCGCCTTCACATTGAGGTGGAAGGAGCGAATGACCATCTCGTTGAGGTCAGAGAGCGAATGACCATTCCGTGACGTCATGAACTTTGTGCGCGGAATTTCAAATAATTTGATCGCCGTCAATATTGCTATAAATTTGTTTTTTTTCGCGTAAGACTTATTTTTTGACAAGCGTGTCCCAAGCAGACTGTTAAACAAATATTTTTTTAGGGGATTTTTAAGATTAGGGACAACAACTGGGGACTAGAGCCACTAAATGAGCTGCGCTTAGAGTATCGGCACTCCGTTCCCCGACATTGTTGTGGGCGCCGCCATCTTGGCTCGTATGCAGGGCAGACGCAGCTGCCGATCGTCATGGTTCAAAAGTGGGACTTCCTCAGCATTAGATTCGGTGTAAGGAAGCTCATGTAATATTGATTTGCTCAGTCGCCAACTCTTTAAACATCTGTGGAGGGCGGAAAAGCGTTTTCTGTAATTTCAGATAAATCTTCAGATAACTGAAAACCATGATTTTAAGACACAATATGGCCAAGTGTCGTTACTCTGAAGCGTAGCTTATTTAGTGGCACTACTGGGGAGAACACAACAGCGTCTGAAAGTCTTAAGGTTTCTTTTTTTCCCACTACGATTGTTTATTAGCTGGACTGCGCAATAACCCTTATTTCAGTGCTGATTGTTTTGGTCGTGCGGTACGCTTCCCTCCGGGAATGGCGACATCAGGAAGCAAGACTAAGGGCGAGAGTGCACGCGTGCGCAGACGCTTTCTGTGCACAAGCATTAGCCACTCAGAAGGCCAAAGAACGAATGACGAAGCCAAAAGCTTGAACGTAGTTTAGGTACAGACACAGCCGACGTTACGGACGAATGGAGTCAATCAAGGTGCGAGAAAAGTGCACCGTAATGGCGATCGAATTGTCTTTGTGAATTTTTGAGTTTCTTATTGCCGACTATACCGATTACGCACTCAGATATCCTAGGATCGCGTCCCATTCAGTGGGCGTGGTTGATTTAGTCGCTGGTAAGAAGAGGGGTTCCCGTATTACACCCGGTAAGAAATGTTGCGCTCTTGGCTCGGCTTCATTGGTTTCGGCGAATTGTAGCGTTTGTCGAACCTGACGTTTGATATCGAACCTCGGGTTTCGACTGGTTCGGCGCACCTTCGAACTTTTGAAAAAGTTCGACGAAGTTCGACTTTTAGAGATCGTTATCGACGAAGGTCGAATTTTAACGATCCTTCTCACAAAAGTTGCAGATACTTGAGAAAAATAAGTTTTACGTGACTTTTGTTGTATATTTTTCACATTATTAAAAAAACACACACACAGACACAAACGCATAGACATGCAGACACACGTACGCATCGCGACACTGTTAGCGCGAACACGACATCGGCGCATTTTGGCATTTTACTTCTAAATAATATTAGCGAGTACGAAATTTTATCGCTTCCATTATAGAACCATATCAGCTCTTTCCGTAGCAACAATAACTTGGACGACATCCCTTGGTCTCAAAGAGAGAAACTGGAAAAATCGGGCGATCGCTTGTTCGCGCTAACAGCGTCGCCCTCTACACACGCAGAGCAACTTATTGAGTTCGGCAACGTGAAGGATGCGCCTAATAAAAAATGGCACCCCTCCTTCGGTAGGTGGCGGGCTAGCTCGTTTTCGATGGTTGTGAAAAATGGTAGATGAATGCTTGTGCTTAGCGGCGATATCAGATTCTTTTACCTTTCTCTTTTAAAAAAATAATTTTGATGGGATATTAGTTAGTTGTTGGATTTAGAAGCTTAGGCTAGGTGGCGCAAGCCGCCGCCCCGATTAAAAGGGTTCAGCCGTATCCATCCATCCATTCATCCATCCAAAATTCACCCATGCGGAAAACAGTCGAACTTCAATAGGACTTTTTGTCGAATTTCTGCGTGTCACTTTTTTTTGTCACTTTTTTTCTAGATAGCATTTACTGTTATTGCGTTCTGTGTTAAAAGGCGGTCGGAATGGGGACACTTGTAATAAGAGCCGATGCTTGAATGATCATTCCTACCCTCATCGGTTCCATTGGGGACAACAGCTGCATCGGAACCTCCGCAGTTTCTGTCCATTGCGTCGATCAGGGACTGCAACAAGTCCCTTTTCTTGTGTTCCTTCACCATTTTGAAAAGAAAGAAAAAAAAATCGTAGCAGTTTCTATATGTGTTTAAAAAGGGCAATACTTACCGCTTGGCGCTTACTTTTTTTTCTTGCTTTATCTGTTTCTATCCTCCTCTCCATTTATACTATTAATATTTTGAGTTCTGTGTATATGTTTAGAAAGCAGGATGTTAGTCAACCCACAGTGGGCGTCTGGTGCCTCATTGTGGATGAGAACTTTAACCAGTGCAGCGCCACCGCTAGTCTGGGGTCTTTAATGGGACCACATGGACTTATCTTTTAGCTTCATCCCCCCTACATTTTCTCCTCAACTCAAAAGCATAATAAGCGATCACCTAGTCGTGACGTAGCATTTCACCGGAACCGGAAGTTCTCACAGCCGTCTGAGGGACGGCGGGGTTATTCCCAACCACTGATCTCAATGACAATTGCTGGATCGCGCTTGCCGCTCCCGCAAGTGAAGCCACCGGACTTCACTCGCTTGGGATACGATTTGCCGTTTTTGCTAGCGTTTGCTGCGGTTTTCCAGCGTGCTGTGGACACGTTTTCTACTCGTTCGTCGTCATTCGCCGAAGAAGTTTTTTGAAGACTCTGTGTATTGTTGAGACTTGCCGTTGTGAACACGTGGAAAATTTTACGAAAGTGCAGTGTCGCAGGAAAAAGGCACAACGCGTCGAAAGGAAGGGCTGGCGGCGTGTTCAAAGCTTCCTTGGCACGCCGAAGTGCCGTGTCTCTGTGCCTTCGCACGCTTGGATACCGACCAAGAATCGACGCCGTGTGGATGTGTTTTGTGAGTGCAATGTGCGTGAAGCCGTATCAAAAGGTACAACTCGTCGAAAACAAGTGTCGCCGGTGTCGCGGCGTGATCAAAGCTTCCTTGGCACGCCGAGTGATGGATCTTTGTGCCTTCGCACGCTTGGATACCGGTCAAGAATTGACGCCGCGCCAAAGTTCTGAACGTGTGTCGCGCGTAGAAGCCTTTAGATCATTTATATATATCGGCCACAGAGTTCTGGATCGTCCAGCTGTTCCGGTGAGTTGCTATCAATAAAAGGGAGAGATCTGTACGTGTTCTTATGTACTATATTAACCATGGCTATGTCCCAAATCTACTCTAATAGATTCCGTGGGAGCACGAATTGGGCAACGTTGTGGAGCCAGGGGGGTTTTCGAAAGCAAAAGTACAAGACGGCGAGAATGGAAATCTTTGAAGCGCGGCCGATATGGTCGTGTGCAATCTGCTGACCAATTACAATTAGGCGAGCCGCGCTCAAACGTCAAGTGCAATTAAGTAGGTTGATAATAAGCCAGCACTGATCAGTGATGAGGAGCTGTTGTGCACGGTATTGTGTAAATCGTCTAAGGACGAAAAAAAGACGTACCTTCCCCCCATCTTCCGTCGCTAGTGGACGCTGGATTAAGCTCGTTCCTAAACCGCGAGGGGAAAAGACGCTGATCCAGAGGCACGAACAGCTTCGCGCACATTGCATTCGCTAGTCGGTATCCAAGCGTGCGAAGGCACAGAGACACGGCACTTCGGCGTGCCAAGGAAGCTTTGAACACGCCGCCAGCCCTTCCTTTCGACGCGTTGTGCCTTTTTCCTGCGACACTGCACTTTCGTAAAATTTTCCACGTGTTCACAACGGCAAGTCTCAACAATACACAGAGTCTTCAAAAAACTTCTTCGTCGAATGACGACGAACGAGTAGAAAACGTGTCCACAGCACGCTGGAAAACCGCAGCAAAGGCTAGCAAAAACGGCAAATCGTATCCCAAGCGAGTGAAGTCCGGTGGCTTCACTTGCGCTGCAGCGAACAAGCTTGGAAGCGCGATCCAGCAATTGTCATAGAGATCAGTGTTCCCAACGAGCTTGAGCCTTACCTTAGAGCGGTAAACCGGAACCCACTACAAGCAGCGGAAATGGCACCCGCCTGGTTGCCGCCATCTTGCCTGTTTGCCACATTAGTGATCACGTGACGTTACGATGGCTGCGCCCAGAGGTGGGCCGGATCAGACTGGCAAGATCACGGTCAGCAGACGGGCACTCTGGGGCTCCGTTCCAATCGTACTCGAATGAATCCGAGTTTTTCCGGCGGATCAAGTCACGTGACAAGACAGATGCAGCAATGCTGGACGCGGGTACGTTTTCGAATGCAACGGGTACGAGACCTTCACCCAGGAGTGAGATGAAGTTGCGTTCGATTTACTTGCACCTCCTTCACCGGTGCAGAAAAGTCTAGGGAAGTCTACTTCCGGTGCGTGTATTGAGATGCGACCGGAAGTACACCACCCTACACTTTTCTACACCGGTGCAAGAGGTGCAGGTAAATCGAACGCAGCTTTTATCGGACTTTTGAGTGAAGTTCTCGTACCCGTTGCGTTCGAAAACCTACCCGCGTCCAGCATTGCTGTATCTGTCTTGTCACGTGACTTGATCCGCCGGAACAGCGGACCCATTAGAGTAAAAGATTAGAACGCAGCCCCAGAGTGCCCGTCTGCTGACCGTGATCTTGCCAATCTGATCTGGCCCACCTCTGGGCGCAGCCATCTTAACGTCACGTGATCACCAATGTGGCAAACAGGCAAGATGGCGGCAACCGGGGGGGGGGTGGGGGGGGTGCCATTTTTGGCCGCTGGTTTACCGCTCTAAGTTTACTCAAGCTCGTGTTGGGTTAGCCGCGTTTCTTTTCATCGACGTAGATCAGAACGCTGTAAGCTTGTCAACTTTGACGGTGTTGGTTTCGCAAGGCGATGACTCCGAGATTCCACCGTGCTTTTTTGAAGCATACCACGGAACTTGCCATTCGCAATGATGATACGTGCCGTCACAGCATTCATTGGCCACGGACACGAATTTAAATATTCGTCGACATATTGATTGTTGCCGAGCGCATACGTCCGAGTGACGCACTGCTCGCGTCCAACGCGTGAGTTGGGTTCGGATGAATTGCTTGGGTACTGCGGATGTACAACAGTGAAAAGGCGGGGAGCGTTCGAAGGAAAGGCTGATAAGAAATAGCCCGCTATACCTTGAATATTTCATACCAAAAAGCAGGCCTTTGGTTCTCTACTCGCATGTACTTGTCTTCCTTTAATCCACTAAACGATATCCGATTAGTAAAATCTCTATCTAAAATCATTCATTCCAGCCCAGAATTCATTCCATGGTCTCTTTAATGTGCATCGTGCATCAGGCAGTCGTGATACAGGACAGCACGCCGGCACGATGCTCATCCAGATCTAAGCGGGCAGGGATGGGGATTCAACCAAGTATGCCAGAGTTCAGCCAGTGCCCATTTATTCGGTTATGAAAGCATCTATATGTAAAGCTGAAGAAATCTATATCTACAGGCTGAAACAAGGAGACGCCAGGCTCTTTAAATCGACCGGAATATTCGGTTTCTTAACCTATCGCGCTACGACTTTGTGCAGCGTTGCCCACAGATGGTGCATTTTTTTTTTGTAAAATTTGCGAAGAGTAAACTTACCTGAGGAAAAAGTAAAGGAAGAAAAATGCTTAGCTCCTATGGAAACGCAGCGACGCCACCGGTCTGCAAACAACACGGCGCCCCCCCCCCCCCCCCCCCCCCCCCCCCCCATCTGATATACGCTTCTTACTCACCGATGCATCCCATTTTCGAGCGTAGATAATCGGGGCAATGGCATCCTGAAGCTTCCGTACAGCAGGTTTTTGGACGCTCTCAATCATCCTCAGCACGAGTTGGATGACGAGAGTAAATTCAGGAAAACAATCTGGGCGAAAATTAAAAAAAAAAAAAATAAAGGACAAAGGTTTTCGAGTAACGAAGAGGGTTCAGTGGAAGCTCCTCGCATCTCTTCACAGTTTAGCAGAGCGGACTCTGTAGACGAGGGTGCGTCCTTTCTAGCGTCAGCTCTGCTAAAGGGGAAAGGGAAGGGAGGAGTATCCCCGGAACCCTTGGCTCTTGTAATATCTTACGACGAGAGTGCCCAGTGACGCGCACGCTGCAGCGCCAATTATGAGGTGACCCTCGCAATAAAATCTCACTAGAGCTTAGGTTTTCCCGTATTTGTGTGATCAGAGTAAGTACTATCAGTAAGAAATGGTCGTTTATAACATTGCGAAAAGAATGTTCGAGCCAAAACAGGGAAAGAAGTAAAATTGGCAGAAACTGAAAGTGTTAACGGCTTCCCGATAGATGGCGCACGTCTGTTATTTTGGCGTAAGTTACTTTAAGAGGTTTTAAGGCACACGGTCGTAAGGTGGAAGTGTGAACCAGCCTTTACGCCAACAGCGGTCATAAAATGCTACAAGGTGGATGTTGCTGCGTCTGCTGCATCGTCTAGTCTGCGTCTGCAAACGCAGACGCAAGCTTAGTAATTTGATCACTTTTGGAAGCACTAATATTACTCATGACAGTTACTACATTTCCTTGCCCTCTCTGACGGCGCCCTTTTGTTTGAACGAGTTTGGACTCCTCGAACAAAGTCTTAGACAGGCGGATGTGGTTTACCAAAATTGGTGGATTAAGAAGACGGATAGTTTTTAATTTGGGCATTCGAATTCAACAGTGGACGGTACGAAATATGTGTCTTTAAAGGGGCAGACCAATATTATCTTAAAAATTTAAAGTAAAAAAAATCAATCAATCAATCATTTTATTTGCGTCTGTACACGTGTACAGGCACTGGAGGCACGAACAAAAAGCCGACAGATGTCGGCTTGACGAGGTTCACGCCCCCTTTTTTGGCAAACGGCAAGCAATCGAAAGATAAAGAAAAAAAAAAGTCAGATACTTAAAAAAAAAATCACGTAACAATAGTTAAAATATACGTTTAAAATTGGGCTATACACTCCGTGCGGGAACTATAGGGGGCGCTCTGAAAATCGCACGCAGCGCCGCTAGCGGAGGAGCTGGCGTCCGAGAGTGACGCGCGCTCAGCAGCCTGCGGCGCCTTTTCGCATGCCAAGCTGTGGCGGCGGAAGCGCGCACGGACGAAACTTATGCTTTTTGAGCCGATACGTTGGGGGTGACGTTGCATGAGTGCTGGGGCAGAAGGGCATTTAGCTGTTCTCCACTTCTTATATATTGAGTTTGAGTCGTTATTAAAGGTCATTTCTCTAGTTGCGGCCGAAAAAGGAGTTGGAGCAATTTTCCGAAAAGCAAGGTACGGCCGCCATCATAATTGCTCTGAGTGGGAAATTTATTTTCGCTCGTCGCTGTAAACGTAGGACTGCTGGAACGGTGATATTGGAGGCGAGTGAGATGTTCACTAAGTTTGTGCACGAAGTGTGCCAAGTTTCATTAAGACAGCAGGTGTGAAAGTTATGTTTCTAACGAATAAAGAAATAACGCTGTACGGGATATCCAATATTGGACCCAAAATATTGTGCTATAGCGGGCTGTGCAAACTGCAGATTTGGGCACACAGGTGCTTGGACTTGACTGTAACACACTTATTATACAAAAACATGTGGCATAGGGAAACCAGGTGGAAATTTGGTTTCGGCGGCTTAACTGAATGGGAAACGGTTTTGACCGTGAAAGGGCTGTCAAGAAAATACCACTCGTCGTGGGAGATGGAGACTTTACAGGTAGGAAGGGACTAGTGCACTGTACTTCCATTTGAAACAACTTTACGAAAGGTGGTTCCAAAGCCGAGAAAACAAAGTTGTCGGCCAACACACTGTTTGGCGGCCAAGGGCTTTTGCGGTCAGCTGTTGGGTAATAACCTTTTGTGCGAGGTGCTGAATTTCGGCGCACAGGTACTTTGACATGACCGTAACTTCGCACAACACTTATTATAACAAAAAGACTTGGCATAGCGAAACCAGGTAGAAATTTAGTTTGGGCGACGTAACTAAATGGGAACTGGCTTTGACCGTCAAAGGCTGTCAGATAATACCACTCATCGTGGGAGGTGCACACTTTACAGGTAGGAAGGGACCAGTGGACGGTACTTCCAGTTCGAACCACTTTGCGATAGGTGGCTGTAAAGCCGAGAAAAAAAATTGTCTACAGAACTCGGGGTGTCAGCGTTTCCACATCCAAAAGGAGGCTGATCAAGAAAGAAAGCACACCACATAAACTTCCATACTCAAACGTCGATTCTCCAGTGAATCCGAGTTTCATTGTTGTTTTCTTTAGATTTATATTTGTCACTTTTTTTACCGTTCGAATCTTTCTTCATGAAGTACAGATTGCGTGCCATTCTTGTCCGGAAATATTATCGACACGTACGATGGGGACGAAACTTTTTTGGAGGGCATTTCTCCAACGAAATTGGCACTGCATATCCGCGAGTGTGGGGTGGCAATTCAGTTCGTCCCATGGTGCTGACACATTTAGGCGTTACTGGTACGAAAACAAACGCAGAGCTAAAAGCGGCAGTGTAGAATATGTAGCCGTGCCGACACAGTGGCAGACATGATCGGGAGACCAAATTTCTCGCGTCGTACGGCACGGCTCCATCGTTGTCGCTGTCCCAAAAGAACATGGGCGAGGTGAAAAACTGTGAAACTTTGTCTCCACGAGATACAACGCATAACTATTGAAGCACTTAATGACGCAGCACCGGCAGCACTGCATGCTGTGAACCCAGCGCAACCGCACCGCTCCGACTTCAATGTGTACCAACGTACGCGGCGTGGTTTCGGTTTCGTTTTCTCTGGGGCTCTCGCTGCCTACCTTCGGTACCGGCCGCGCGGCGGCGCGCCAGTCGCGTCGCACGGAGTGTATAGATTACAATGTCAAGGGAAAAAAAAATACACTCTATATGCTAAAATACAATTGTATGACAGAAATATTCATAGAAACATCAGTTTTGAGGAATAAGATGTTAAATGTTCGATGATAATGTTATTTTCAATTAAATGGTTTAGTAAAAAAGGAAGGCGATGTTTTAGCATTTGAGTTCCATAGGTTGTTCGACTGAATGGTATCCTCCATACTTCTTCGTGACGTACGTTATAAGGTCTAATATTTATTGTTAATTCTGCTATGTTACTAATGTCCGGCGTCTTTTGTTTAATACTTGCTATATATCGAATAAGTAAAGTGTACTCGTACAGTTTGTTTAAGGATAGGACGTTCAATGATTTAAGCAATGGTTTCGTGTGGGTTGATTGTGGTACATTGATTATAGCTCGGATTGCCTTCTTTTGAAGAATCGTTAATTTGTCCAAGTTAGTTGTAGTTGATGTGCCCCAGACCAAGTGACAATAATTCAAATGGGACATGAATAAAGAATTGTAAATGAGAAGCTTAATTTTGACTGGCAAACTTGAACGGAACTTGTTGAGAATGCCAACAACAATTTTTTTTATTACACTTTGAATGTGGGTGTCCCATGACATGTTTTCATTAAACATTACACCTAAGGTTTTTACATTCGGGACGACTTCAATGATAGAGGGGCCAAGTTTCAGGCGCAAGTCAATATTTACCAATTTATTATGTGGCTTAAAAATAATCGCTTTTGTGTTAGATGTATTAATTAGTAGAGCATTTGCTTCACTCCATTTATGTAAATATTCCAGTGTGTTGTTAGTGGTTTCTGCAAGTGTGTCGATATTGTTAGCTGAAAAAAGTAGTGTTGTGTCATCAGCATAAATTATGAAAGTGGTGTTTGGGCTAATCGTTACAATGTCGTTTATATAAATGTTAAACAGAAGTGGGCCTAATATACTTCCTTGAGGGACACCTGTTTTTAACGCTTGAAAGTCTGAAGAATAGTTGTTTATAAAAACAGATTGTTTACGAAATTCTAAATACGATGTTAACAGGTTTAGGGTTAGTCCACGGAAACCATAAAACTGAAGTTTATTAATTAGGGTGGTATGATTTATGCGATCAAATGCTTTAGAGAAATCAACAAAGACACCAAGAGTTAAAATTTTTTGTCGAATGATTTTAAGATGAATTCTTTTTGATTTAGTAGTGCGAGTTCAGTGGATCTACCTTTCCTGAAACCATATTGTGATGAGGTTATGAGCGAGAAATGGTCACAAAAAGAAGTCATAAGACGATGAATAATTTTCTCTAGGCACTTCGAAAACACAGGAAGAATGGAAATTGGTCTGTAGTTTGAATGATCGTTTTTGTCTCTACCTTTGAAAATAACTGTAACTTTCGCAATTTGCATTTTTTTAGGAAAGATTCCGGATGAAATTGAAATGTTGAAAATATGGGTAATTATGGGTGTTAGTATGTCCAGTACATATTTAACAGGCTTGATTTGAATGTTGTCAATATCAGTACATTTGCTATTTTGAATTGTGTTAAAGATATGATAAACCTCATGTTCATCAGTGGAGGCGAGGAAAGCGCTGCTCTCATTCGGCGTTCCTAAGTAAATTGGTACAAAAAAAAAACTACCGCCTAGATTTTCAACTAACGCTCAAAGCTTCTCAAGTAAATAGGTAACCAAAATGTATACTTTTTTAACCACTGGTAATAGTAATTATTACTTTTTCGAGTGTACAAGAATGTTGACAACTTTAGAAAGCCAGGCCTATTCTGATTAGTCTTCTCGATTCTCGCTTCGGGGTCCTCATCAACTGATGTCGCAACCGCGGCTAGCGATAAGATGATGATCCCGTGCTCGGCACGTCTCGCGCTCCTTAAAGGGGAGCTCCTCGCGTACAGAAATGCCGTTTATGGCCACAACCGGGAAATTCGGGTTGTATATAGACATATTACAATATATGGCCCCACATATGGCCTTATTTTCCTCGTTCTTCATAGGCGGGCAATTGTGTACGGGTCCAGCGATTTTTTTCCTTCATATTCTTCGGTTTTGCTGGAATTGGGAAGACCGAATAGGCCCTTTTACAATTGGTAGCAAAAATGACTCCCCCCCTCCCCCCCTCCCACCCTCACTATGACGTCTTGGGCAGGATGATTTCTGCTTTCGTCGACGGAAATAAGAGCAAAGTCTCTCAACCCTGACGGTGTCGATTCAGGAACATGACGACTAGGCTTCCGCCGCGCTTCTTACGCACCATCCAACCTGTCGCTCGCTTCTAATGAACTTGTTCGTGACATCAGGGAGGATCCATAAGATGGCGACATGGAAACATCTCGCCGACAACAGCAGATGTAACTAATTCAAGGGCGGCAAGGCGGCGAGAAAACGAGGGAGAGGAGGAGACGTCAGAACGCCGCTTTGTGATTGGGTAGGCCTGAAGGCCGATCTGTGATTGGGTAGGGCTTTGCCTCCACTGCACTCGTCGAGAGCGTTGGAATGGAAGAGCCGGACGCCGGCGTTCTACGTTCTAAAGCGTCCGACGAACGCAGTGTAGACAAAGGCAGAGATTTTGGTCGACCCAGACTTGTGCCTATCACAAATAACTCTACTCAAAATACTGTATTTTAAATACTTTTTGTAGTACCTTGGTACCTTGCAAATACTTTTCGTCGAGAGTATCGGATACTGTATTTCAATTACATTTCTTAGTATCGCGTACTAATTATCTTAGATACTTCTTTGACGTTCCGCCTTTTTCTGAGTTTTTCGGTATGAAGAGGCGTGGTCGTGGCAGGAGCACACTTGAACATTCTTTCGAGCAACCATCTCCTGTTGCTAGCTCCGATAAGCTGCGATGACTTAGATTGAGCTCGTAAAAACATCGCTTTGGCGCCGATTGTGACTCATATTTCACCCCTAAGTTAGTGCAATGAAGGTTTCCCCCCTCGCCTTACAAAAAACGCCTTTGAGTTTTCCCCAAAAGTCCTCAAACAAAACGGGTTGTTTTACGGAAGTAAAATTGCCACACTGAAACGTAATGGAGAACGGCAAACGTCCCACAACAACAATGCAAACTTGAGTGTGAAAAAAAAGAAAAAAAAAATAGAAGAGAATAGATGTGGGCACAAAAAGAAAACATTTGTTTGTTGTATGTTTTACCCCGCTACAGCGAAACGTCGAGATTTCTTTTGTTTCTTTTCTTTTTGTCGTCACTCAGGCACTTATTGCTCTCTCGAACACTCTCTGCAAGCGAACATTGCTCATCAGAGAAAAGGAAAGGAAATTAACTACTATCAGGACGACCCCTCAAAATGCCAACAAGGCGTCCCCCAAAGTTGAGTGCCTTTCTGAATGCAACCTACTTGAAGAAGGTGTGACCAGTGCCGCGGCTATTATGTGGGCTCTCTTTGTCATGCATTCTCTCATTTCCATATCCCAAGTTTATTTATATAGGAAATATAGATTGTAGCTAAACGATGCGTCTAAGGCCCGCCGCAGGACGTGATATTCAGCGACGTCACTATTCGCAACATTCAGCGATGGTGGTACCGCGGTGTGAGAATCGCGCTCCCTAGATTCTTTATGATCGGCTTCACAAAAAGGGTGCTTGCCGACACCTTCCAGGCGGGAAAAAATAAATTAAGGCTCTAATACTACTCGTATGAAGCTAAACTAGAATTAATTACGTGTCGCAGACCCCGTCTGGTACTGTTGTTCTACGACTATCATCAAAATGACAGCCATTTTGACAGGCGCCAGCGCGCCGCCTATAGGTCGTGAAAGTTGCGAATAACTAAAGCGGCCTCTTTTTTCTTTTGTCCCAGAAATGTTTTGTAACATGTATTAGTGATATTCTGCTCCTTATGGTTTTGGCTGCATAAAATAGCCCTGCGAGGTTTTCTTATTTTTTTGTTGTTTTGTGTCGTTGAGTGCTAATAAACCATTGTGGTAATCCAGATTTGCGCAACTGTATAATTGTGTTTCTCACTGACGTCTATCCAAAATACACAATGCGGAAGTACCTTCACAAGTAATTAAATTACATTTCTCAGTATTTGTAGTCTACTTAAGATACTTTACAGTGAAAGTAACTTGAGTAGTATTTTAAATACTTTATGAAGTAGGTATTTAGTGACTTAACTTAAATACTTTTATCGAGTATTTTGTCCAACACTGGGTCTACTCACTAATCATTTGAAGCAGAGTTAAGCGTTCAGACGCTCCCAAGCGTTCTCGTCCCCTCTTCTCCCTCAGTTTCTCTGCCATGGACTAACTTTGAAGGCCGTGCAAGCGCCAGACGCTAGCTTTGATCTAGCTTTGATTCCCTCAACTGGAGCACTCGCTGCACGAGCATTCATGCGGACGCCGAGGCTTCATCCAAAGCAACTAGCTCGCGCTTTTAACATGAGCTGCTAACAATAGTCCATGCTAAGGTGAGACGAAGTATACAGGCTTTGCAGCAGCTGTGCATGGGCGCCGCCATGACCGACTTTAAGTTTTTGTTTTTTCGTATTCCGTTTACTTCAATTGATCATTGCCCTAGCAGGCCAGGTTATTAGAGAGTTTTAGTAGATCGTTCCGATACCTCCGATAGCCCGATAACGATACTATGCATGCTCAAGGGAGGCGGTGGCGGAGTATCGGGTATCGTTATCGGAGGTATCGGAACGATCTACTAAAACTCTCTATTGTCACTTTAGATTCTGCTGTGTCTTTCTCCCTTTGTAGAGGCTCGTCAACGCCCGTTTCGGTGGCTCGGTATCTCGGTAAGACAAGAGAAGGTCAGCAATGGCGGCTGTAATCTGGCGCGTGTGCAAAAGGTCCATAGGGAGTATTCACTGGCGGCCACAGCTGTGTGCGCGACTGCTGAGCGCGTGTTGATGGCGCACTGCCACAGTTATTTTGCGACGTGCGATTTACGCCATCAACATTGCCGGTCTTAGCAGCCTGTTAAAGGGGTCATGAAACGGTATCGGGTTGGAATGTTAATAAATTTGCAGAGAGAAAAATATGGGATAAACTTTATTTCGACACGCCTTGTTCGGCGCTCGTTAAGAAAGTTCCGGTGTGTCTGCGATTCATCTTCTGGGAGGGTGGTCATGATGTGCTTAAGGAGAGAGCCGTACTGGTTCTAATCTGGCCACTCCCTAAAGATGATAACTGAATAAAATTGCCTTAGTTTTGCTTTCTAGGAAATGGCAGTCACAAAAAAAAAAAAATCGAAAAATATGAGCACCGTTGATCCCCTCAACTCGGAGCCAGAACAAGCGGCCAGGTTGCCTGTTGGCTATCCTACGCTGTCAAGGTCACCGTGGAGGAAACATTTAGGCGATGACTTTCTGTCCGACGGGGCGACCAAGACCAAGCCATCGAGCCCTTCACTCGAACGAATGGCCCCCAAGTATCGGGTCCTTCCCAAACCGATCGCTCCGGTTGTTTCTCTTAGCGGTGGTCCCGTGCCGCATTTCCTCACTCACTGCTTCTTGCTTTACCCACGGTGGTCAAGGTTAATCATAGCCACGCGCTGGCGCTGGAAAAGTAGGAACGCGGGCTGAGCTACAGGCATTGTTAGTTCGGCTATTGTCATTACCGCAGTAGTTGGACAGGAGCCACTGCCCGAGTGTCCGCGGAGGCAGTGATTGTTACGAGCCGAAGTCGAGTGCCCACGCAGTTCTCGTGTCCAACCCATGAGCCGCGCTCGACCGTTCTCCCAGGCGGGTGGTTTCGATCCCACAATTAAGTCATCAAGCTTCGTGGAGTCAAGACTGAAAGAAATAGACCCTTTTCATCCTCGTAATTTTACCACAACAAAGAACCTTCTGAATCAACGGCGGTCCGTGCGACTATACTTGAGCCAGACTAGGACTAGTACGCCTCTGCAAAGTAGTGAAAATTCCAACCCGATATCGTTTCATGGCCCCTTTAAAGCTCGGGTAATTTAGCAGAAAATCTATCGCAGAGTTAAGCCCGCCCGATGACGGCAGCCCTCTTGTAAAGTGGAGAGCTAATCTAATCGAGAGAAACTTCATATTTCATACTCAGTCTCACTTTTAAATGGAACCGCGCCGATGTTTCACGACCAAACAGCGCCCAAAATTGCAGCGTCACGATGATCGTTTTCTTTTTGGGTTTGTGATCACCAGCTAAAACGATCACGCACAGATATAAGCGCAGGATCATGGTTGATTAGTTTAATCGGCGACAGGGCGGATGCAGAAAGACGCCCAAAACTGCCCCTTGAAGAGACAGTTTGGGCGCTGCCTGGTTGCCTCCATTAAGGTCCCTTGGTACTCCTTTTACAAGTAACGACAACTAGGGTTGTGCGAATAGTGATTCGAATCGAATAGTGCTGCGTTATCTATCGCCTTAACAATGCAAGGAAAAGCCAAGACGGCCAGTTTTTTTAACAGTGAAGAAGCTAGGAATGACGCTTCGCTTTTCGATTCAAACTACTATTCGCACACCCCTAACGACAACCAATACAAATTTTAAAGCAAATTCCGCTGGAACAATATGGCGGCATTAAGTTCAAACCTCCGCTGTGCGCCGCCATTCGCTTCCTAAATCCTGCACTGTCACGTAGTCGGCGCTTCAAAGAATGTCGCTACTTGGAGGAAGCTTTTATCTGGGGACTTTAGCCTTCATCACATCGCGGTGCCGTTCCAAACATCTGCTGATCGCTGCGCAGTCAATGGGATATCCTGGCGGCATCAGCCGACCAGGCCGCCGATGAACAAATCAAGGAGTAAGGAGCAGGATCACGATAGGCGAAGCCCTGCGTTTCATTTAAATTGTCCGATACAATGATAAAAAAAAACAAAAAAAAAAAAACAAACAACGGATGCGTACTTGAAAGCCAGTGCAGGAATCCCTCCTGGAAGACGGCGATGTTCCGAAGCGCGAGCTGAGTGACGTAGTCCCTGACTTCCCATCCGGTCTTGTCTCGCTCGTCCATCCTGAAGCTGAATCCCGTCCGAAGCATCGTGTTCGCCGCGAAGGTTTTGCATATGGCTAAGGTGTCGATGGACTCGTCTTGGGTGCATGTCGTTTCGAGGACTTCCAAGAACTCATCGGTGCAGCGTTCCAGGAGGTGTGACATCTGAAACGGGAACGTCGCATACCTCTCGTGTATCGGCTGGTTCACGCACTTGCGTTTGCTTACGACCGAGCTCTTGAAATCTCTTACGACCAAAGAACAATCTAGCAGGCTGGCGGCATCAATGTGTTGATCATGGAACTTCACTTTAGTACAGCGAAGGTTCTGTACCGTTCCGCAGATCAAATGTAAGTACTATTTATGAGAAATGATCGTTTATAACAATGTCATGAGTCTTTCGAGCCAAGAAAGGAAGGATGATGCGCGATTAAAATGAGATATACGGTTGATAAGACTGCTGTTCAATATTCGACATGAGATATACGGAAATGCCGAATGTTCCACGGCTACCCGATAGGTGGTGCCAGTGTGTTCTTTCGTCGTAAGAAATTTTATCGAAGAGAGGGCAAAAACACAGGCGAGCTGGTGAAGAACTGCCATAGTAACCTGAGACACGGTACAATAAAAAAACGGACAAAATAAAACGACGACACCGATCGCAACCAGGTAGAATATTCAAAGGTATTAACATAGGCAAGCAAGGATTGTTTATGTTAGTATGACAGTATTAGTATGGATAAAATTAAAAGGGCGTTTTGGTTAAACACCTTGGTATGCGAACGCATAAGGAGAGAAGGGAAACACAAAAACACTGTCGGTGTCCGACGTGTTTTTGTGTGTCCCTCGTCTCCTTTTCCGTTCGCATGCCAAGAAGGAGTATAAGTATGTTAAAATGAGAGTATTTATACTTTAACATGTGGGAAAGACTATGCTAATACTTTTGAGTATTCTACATGGTTTTGATTGTTTCGTCATTGAGACTCGTTGTTTGGCCCCTTTTTTATCGTTCTGGTGTCTTGGTTACTATAGAAGAAATTTTAAGAGGTTCTAAGGCATACAGTCGTAAGCAGACGCAAGTGTGCAGTCTCAATTGTCACGCACATGGGAGCCCACTGCGTTCAATGAGTCCATGCCCAGAATTATAGCTGTCTACTCAGGCAACCAATTATACCTTTTTCAGATGGTTGGAGTTGTATGATCTGGTGCACACTCCACGGATGGTCCGCCATTTCTGACCCGAAGCGTTGAAGATATGTAACTTTCGGAAAGGATGATGAACAGAGAGCATAGATGTGATCTGCAGAAAAGCGACCCGTCATGTTGAGAGAAGATCCGAGACCTCATAAGAAACGCGGAGCGTGACGTTTATGTTCCTTGCCGGGTTAATATTTCTACGGCTTTATTCATCGGCTTGTAATCTTACTGGCTGGAGAGCGATGATAATGCTTGGGACTAGCCAGGTTTAGCCCTTCTTAAATGGACACTGACCCCCAACCCCCAATTTTTTTTTTTTTTCCATTTTTTGCTCGGGGTTTTATTTTGGTGTCGGAAAACTACCCAATTAATATTTTGCAATAGAGTAGCGTATATTTTGAATAAAGCCAAAAGACGCAACTGCTCGAAACCGAAACCTAAACCCGCGTACGGAGGTCGGAGAACTGGAGAGGAGAAAGGGAGTGGCGGAAGCCACGTGGCTAAACCCGACCATGCGCTTCCCTCCCCCCCCCCCCCCCTCCTTCCTTCCTCTGCGTAGCAGATGGTAGCAGACGACATGCGTGGCGGCGTAGCGGAAACTGTTTGTCGTGCGATTCTTTTACATTTATGTTTGTTCCGCTCGCTGTTCTGCACTCCAAAATGAGTTGTTTTGTACATTGAGGAGTTGGAGATAAGTAGTGAGTGCCCGTGGTGAATTTCCATGATCGGCTCCGAAAAGAATACACGCAAGATGTTGCGTGAAGAGCTGACTCACATGTCCTGCGTCCGAAAAAAGTGGCATTGTGCGACAGTTTCCGAAAGATCAACCTGATCGGGACCAATGGCTGGCTGCGATTCCTGTAGAACATTTACGGGCACCTCGGAAAGCGGACGCTACCTGATTTATATGCTCCTTGCATTTTGTGGAAAGTGATTACATCGAGTTCGCAGGTGTAACAAGGGGAATCCCATACCATTTGGTTCAGCGACGTTTCGTCCACAACATTTGCTTGTTATTTTTTTGTTTCTTCAGAGATAATTGTAAAGAAAAAAGAAATGTAAACATCGCAAAGTGTTTAAAAAAGAAAAGGTACGCTTTCACTGGGGATAAACCCGGCCGTACCGCATGTGAACCGGACATCTCTCCACTGAGCTACTGCGGGCACTCTTTGCTCAGTAATAATGCAGCTGGTAAACTGTAAGAACTGTAAGTTGAAAAGTTTGCTGCCGATTTTCCTAGCGCAAAAGCACTGCCGGGTCGAAGTCGGGAAGCACCACGCATTGGCGACATTCGCACCTAATAAAGAAATCGTACGCGTGCATATTCGACTCGAAGTAGACACGTCATACTTGACGTACGCGCGGGCGATGTCTTCAGCCACGAGATCGGAGCGACGGCTCGGCGACGTCTTCGTGCAAATCGGCTTGGTGGTCGGGCGTGTCGTACGGGGTGAATACCAATTTTTTTGATCAGTCCTAAACTCCTCTTTTAAAGGCAGACAAAATTCGCCGGTACCGCGAACGACAGTTCTGCCGTAGAGGTCCAGCGCGCGTCGTCCGCTGCCATCGCCGTCCCCGCGAGTCCCACGATACGCGAAACGACGTACGCACAGAATGCTTCCGGTTCTCTCTGGAACTTCTTTTTTTTTTTTTTCAATCAACGTATTTGCAGCTTTTTAGAAGCCACAAAAAAATAGGTTTCATATCTCTTTTTTATTTTTAATATTGTGCGTGCCTTAGTGACCAACGACTTTGATTAAATTTGGTGGTCGCGTCGAAACCTTAGTAAACGGTTTCGTTTTCTACTTCACACGCCGCAGAAGCGGAGAAAAAAAATACCGTGGTCGGGAGTAGCCACGTGACTTCCGGCCATGAGCTTCCGTGCTCGTGTTTCGGTTTAGAGCAGTGAACATGATTGCGCTTTGAAGACAGGGACATAGGAAGAACAGACACCACAGAGCGCTAACTTTCAACTGATTTAATTGAAGAACCTCAGCGTAGAAACACACTGTGTCACCGCACCACATCTCAACCAATCCGTGGCCCCGCCACTGCCCGCAAGTACGCTAACTCCTTATCCGCTAAGTCAATTGACGCCACACTGACATAACACGTGCCGGAACTATTTATAGCCGTCAGCCTCCATAATCTCTCTAACAGCCTTATCTTTTTGTCTAGCGAGGACAGTAGAAGAAGGAAATAATCGTTTGCACCCGCAGTCATGACAGTGACACGACAGATGGCCATCCCGAAACCCGTTCACTTTCTGGTAGTGTTCCCTCAGCCGTACATTTAAACATCTGCCTGTCTGTCCGACATAAATCTTGCCACATGAAAGCGGAATTCGGTACACCACCCCTTCCGTGCACGCGACAAACGGAGTCCTGTGCTTGATTGGGCAGCCCGTCGGTATACCTTGTGGAATGATCTGTCATCTTGCACATTTTTGCGAGCTTTTCGAGTGCAGAGTAAACAACTTTTACGTTTTGCGGAATAGATCTATCGCGTCTATGTCATGACTGCGGGTGCAAACTATTATTTGCTTCTTCTACTGTTCTCGCTAGACACAAAGATAAGACTGTTAGAGAGATTATGGAGGCTGACGGCTATAAATAGTTACGGCACGTGTTGTGTCAGTGTGGCGTCCATTGACTTGGCGGATAAGGAGTTAGCGTACTTGGGGTCAGTGGCGGGGCCACGGATTGGTTGAGATGTGGTGCGGTGACGCAGTGTATTTCTACGCTGAGGTTCTGGAATTAAATTAGTTGAAAGTTAGCGCTCTGTGGTGTCTGTCCTTCCCATGTCCCTGTCTTCAAAGCGCAATCATGTTTTCTAACGTACCATACCAACTTGCCCAACAATCAGCACTAGAGCAGTGAGTTTTCTTTTTTTGCTTTATTAAAATATACGTGACTATATAGCAAAATATTGATTGGGTAGTCTCCTGGTACTATATTAAATCACCTGGCAAAAATAAAAAAAAAAGGTTTTTTTTTGTTGGTGGGTTTCAGTGTATTTTTAATGTTTAATTGGCTGTGGTGAGTGCGAAGGGTGTGAAGCGTCCAGAACAGGGAAAACCACCTTACCCCGCGGGAACTGCAGTCTTTAAACTTGGCGATTTGAATTTGTTTAATAGCGTCGAGGTCCTTGATTAACACCATGGGTACTCTTCCATTGTAAAATCTAAAAGACGCAAGGAGCATGAAAAATCTTTACTTAAATTTGAAAATTCTTTCAAATGTCGTTTTATTTAATGGGGTTCCGTGTCTTCGGCATGTACCGAATTAAGCCGGAAAGCAGCCTCCCAGCCGGGCTGTGTTTCGAGTCGACATAAGTAGAACTGTATACATAAATATTTTCTGCCCTTTAAATGCTATTTATTTAATAAATTACAGGGCTGAAAGATAAAGGTCTATAAAATTTTTTTTTTATTTTCCTCGCTTTTTATAAAATTACCTGGAGGGTTAATTTTATAGGTCTATCGGACCTTTGGAAAAACACGGAACCCTGTATAGAAACTATAATATTTGTTAGAACTGGTGAAGATCGTAAACTTAGCCGCTGGAACGTATATTCATTATACACACTGACTTCGGTACCACTGATTGAGGGGCAAATATCGCTTTAAGGTTTAATGTAATAACCGCACGTATGACTGCGCGATCAGTGGGCTTGCAACGGGGATCAAGCCTGCTATAATCTTATCGATAAGAGTGCGCGTTCACGTACCCTACGACAGACCCGTACTTCTGCGTCCATTGTTTGAATGTCACCACAATTCCCTAAAAGGTAATCGAGAAACAGAATAATAAAGCTTTGATAGTTCCTTTTTAGTAAAACATGTATATAGTGCCTTACTTTCGGTCCTACTTTCTTAAAGCTAGCCGCATTTGTCTGTAAGAGCACTCGTTGAATGCGCTCGAATGCAAGAGCCAAACGCCGGCGTTCTGCGTTCGAACGCATTCGACGAGTTTAGTTTAGACTAAGGCAGCTAGCTTTAGGTCTACTTACACTCACTGAATGCTCCCAGAGTACTCAAGCTCGTAGGCTTTGATAACGCCAAAATAACAACTCAACTTTTTTTTTTTTTTTTTTTACTGTGGTTATTGCCAGTTTTTAGAAAGCACGTTTTTGCGTAAGGACAAACGGGAAAAAGCTTTTTGTTGGAATTTTTGTTGGAGATTAGTACAAGATGACAAGAGCGTGACGTTTTTCCAACATTTTAGTTTACAATGTCCTGCGGCACAATTGATATTGCTTTTATGCAAGCATGTCTCACCGGTGATATCAGGTCCCGACCCGGGCGCGTCCTAACTTGTGCATTATTTCGCGGCGCGTCTGCTTGGGAGATCGGGGGCTGGGCGTATCACCGTATACGTTTTGGTCCCAAAATAGCCGATCAAAGCTAAATGGGAACAGCCACAGCGGGCGTTGTCAAATGCGATATTCTGGGAACATCCAGTGACTCTAGGTCCTACTAATCATTCCGACCAAGGCTGGGCGTTTTGACGCCACTTTGTGCTTTCGTCTCTTTCACAAAACGACGAGGGGAGTATTTTAGGCAGTCGGGTATCTCAATCAATCCTACCTTCTCCACCAGTTCGGGCAAATTTCCGCTGATAATGTTTGGCGTTGGTCCAGGAATCCCGAGAGTCTCGAAGAGCGTGAACTTCCGTTTCCGCCAGCTAAGTTGATAAAAAAGAAAATCATAATGAAACAGCAATAATTATAGTAAAAATGCGGTCTAGTCATTCTACATTCCACACTGGAAGCAATGCACACCCTTAAGAGTGTAAAAAAAAGGTGTACATTTATATGGCGTCTTCCATTGGGTCCATGGGTGCGCACTCGGTGCGCACCAGATAGCTGTCACATGCTCCATTGAGCCGCACGCCACCGCTTACAGTTCCATGTAGCGGTGCCCGACCGAAAAAAAAAAAAGAGGAACGGTTCTAATGTCTCTGCCTGGCCGTCTTCAGGATAGAAAAATCTTGCGGTGTCGGCGCCCCGTCGCAAAGTGTCATTCTAATGTACGCTAGAGGTTCAACTGGCGCTAGTAGAGAGTTTTAGTAGATCGTTCCCATGACTCCGATAACGATACCTGATACTCCGCCACCGCCTCCCTTGAGCATGCATAGTATCGTTATCGGGGCTATCGGAGGTATCGGAACGATCTACTAAAACTCTCTAATGTCTACGCGACTTTCGGGATGCAAACTGAAGCAGACAGAAACCAGTCTTTTTTTGTGCTGCCCCTGTGCATTCCTATAGAAAAACACGCGTGCATTTTCCCTCTTCCCCGGGGAATCAAACGTGGATCGCTTTTGTTATTTGGGTCATACCAAATAGTATATACTTTATTGTCGTTTTAAAGCTGTAATTGCTTTAGTTACAGTATTCGTATTTATCAATGAGCGATGGTGAAACGTCTTTATATTTCAAGTCCAACCCTGTGTTCCACAGCAGGTGTGTTAAAACAGGCGATTGCTCATGTGACAGTCCTGTCAAAATATGAAAATGATTCCCTCGTTTATCTTTACGTGGGGTTGAAAACCTTAGAAGCGCAAAAAAATGAAGTACTTCGGCTATGGGACTTTTTCTTCTTAATTTTTTTATGGCGAGCAGCTTTTATCGGGAACCGGTTTTCTAGGTTTTCCGTATTTTTAAAGACTTCGAGCGTGCGCGTGTGATGTTTTGAGCGCAGAAGAAGCATCTTCGCACATATACATGAGCAGAGAGAATAAGCAATACTTATTTATTGCAAAAAGGACCATGCTTCCGTGGCGTTCACTTTATTTTGATCGTCTTCATGCATGGATTACTGATTCAATGTTAAGGCGTAGTTCTCGCCGTCTCTTTTGGTTGTCTAGATGTCCATCGTTGGTTCGGCACGGAAATCCCCTCTTTAGAAAAAGCGCGGACGCCGTGTTGGCGCTAATAGTGTCCGACAGTGCACATATATGCAATATAGAGCCGTTTTAGCACTGTGTTTATTCCCACAAATTAAAAAAAAAGCAACACACTGTAACTGTTTATTATATGCGTTTACGATATTGAAAATTGTTCAAGGTATTTACTGCGTTATAATATTCTGTCGTCGTAATATTTTCTCTTGTAAGTTATAATCAAGAGCTGAGAAAAAATGGACCCGCTTTTCCCCATAGGATGTAAATGTTTAACTGGTGGCTGTCTTCAGTCAAAGTACACTTGCATCAGTCAAACCTCTATAGCGTACATATTGTACTAACTATATGGTCTATCGCTGCGACATCCGTGTCACGAGTTCGTAAAGGTACTTTCCCTGACTGCATTGGGCACCACCTCATTCTCAATGAAACACAAATTAAAGGGGCCGTGTGCAACGATATTGGGCAGGAACGTATCTCACTTTACACTCAGCTTACATAGAGGGACCCAGGAATACTCGAACGCAACGCCACTGACCAAGAAGCGGTGAATTTCCAAAGACAAAGGCAGATCTTCTCTCTCAGCCTCTCCTTCGCAAAATACGATGACGGAGCTGTGGGGACAATGACAACAATGCGATCCCCCAGGAGTGCGTCGTCAAGGTTTGCGATCCCCGCTGTGACGATATTGAAATGATGCTTGTACAGTGGACACGAAGTCTGCGTATAGGCATTCGATTTTGGCTCGTCGCAATCACTGCTTCGACACGCATTTGGGACAAAAAGAAAAGTTCCGCTTTTGTCCTTAGAATTCCACCCCACGAAGTGGCTTCTTGGCGAGTGGCGTGGCGTTCTTGGGTCCCACTAGACACTAAACATCGTGACACCAATAATCGTGTAAAAAGGGTGAAAGGAAATACGCCCTTTTCTTAGGGCGTTTTGCTACACCAACAAGGGTGTTAGTTGAAGGACAAGCCATTTACACTTTCAAGGGTGTAATGATGTTTAGTGTGTAGTGCGACTAAGCTGGTGCAAAGTGAGAAACCTTCCTGCCCGACATCTTTGCGTGGCCTTTTTAAAGATATTGGCGGCGTATAATCTGCTCCAGATGACGTGGCCGCTTTTTGTGGCAGCGAGATGAGGGGGCAAACGGCCCTTACAAAAAAAAAATGAAAGGAGTTTTAAGTGAAAGTGTAAAACATACACTTCGTACACCGCGTTGAGCCTCAATTGAAAGCCAATAGGTATTTTTCTTTTGCGTAATATTGAACCTGCACAGTGATTGGCCACTGCGTTCAATTAAATTTTAAGCAATTGCATTTTAATTCAATATTTGGCCATAGTGTTTCAATCGAATTTTTGCGATTGAGTTTCAATAACATTTTTTGCAACTGCGTTAAAAAACAATCCGTCAGGGTGTGGTGAATATTTACATTATAATTTCTTAAAGCATGGAACATGGAGGAAACAAAGCACATTCTTATCGGAGCGCATCTTTGCGCCCGCGGTCCTGCCCCCCGGTGGTCGCGGCGCAAAGCCACCCCGCCTCCCTCGTAGAAAGGAGGGAAGTAGAGCGTACGTGTGTTGCGCGTCTCAGCCACTGGAGGGCAGAACCGCGGGCGCGTAGATGCGCTCCGAGAAAGGGAAACTTAGAAACGCGTCCAAATTGAGCATTTTTACGGAGCGCCGTAATATACTGCCCCTGCGTTATCCTCCTAAAAAGAGTCGATTTAGTGGTTTTCGATGACGCTGAGCAAGTTTCTAATTGGAACCATATGCCTATTTTTATTATTTAGGGCCGGTTGCACCAACGCCTCTTACCTTAACCCAAAGCGGCACTTTCCTAAGCCGGCTTAGCGCCCTAAACCGAGTTTAGGTAAGCACGGGTTTAAATTCCGGTTGCACGAACGTTAAGCCGGCTTTACAGACGCGCCCCTAGCTAAACCCTGGATTTGCGTAGGGAATCTAGGGACAAACAGAGCGAACTAGGGAACGCTCAGAGGGACGAATACGATTGGCGGAGAGAAATCACGTGACGTAAACAAAAAAAAAAAAAAATTGCCGCAGTAGTCGTCGTTGGCGTCTGCTTTTCGCTGTATTTCTTCGGTGAGTAACAAATTAAAGATCTCCAAATTCAATCATTTTTTCGTTTAACTTTCAATAACAGAAGTCAAAGGTTCAAATAAACACGAATGCTCTTTACATCTGTGATTGTGTGTTTAATATCGGTTGATAACAGGATATTTTGACAGTGGTAGTAGTTTTCGTGCTCACATTTTGAGCTGAAGGAGCCATCGGGGGCCCCAAATCTCACCGAACGCGAGAAGGACACTCTACTCGCTACATCGCTGAAGACAAAACATCATCGATATAAGTAGGCAGGTAAGATGGGTACTAAAACCAAGTCAAGCCTGAGACCGATGAAATTCAAAACAGTGACGAACTCGCCACGGCAGCTGCGAAAATGCCCGGAAATCGTCGAATAGAAGTCGTCGAGAGGTCAGGTCACGAGACCTTACATCGACGGTACTCGTTGCTATCAGCAAGGTGACAGAACTGCACCGTACCGTCGTTGAACATCCGCTGCAGCCTCAAACGGACTTTAGTTTCACACTGTCGAGTTCAGAAAAAAAAAACAAAAAAACTCCCACTAGTACATCACATCGTGCCGATAAGAACGGTCGTCTCTTCGCATCGCCTGCCCCAGCCTGCCCCGATACAGCAATGAACGAATCTAGCACAGTAGTCGTTACGATTTGTCATCGCCACGAATGAAAGATATAAAGCAAAATATTCCTAAAAAATCGCGATCACCAAAAAAGTTACGGTTATTTATTTATTTATTCATATTACCCCTGAAGGCCCTCGTTAGAGGGTTTTACATAGGGGGTGGAACGATACAGTTTTCTGAAGCCAAGATTCTACTCGCGAGAAGAGGAAAATTCGCTGAAGATTGTCTCAAAACTCAGAAAACGAAGGAAATAGAATTTTCGTTGTTTTATTACTTAAAAGCGCCGCAATCTAATGCGAACGGCAGAGGTGTCGACAATCAGCTGATCGCCGAGATGATGTACTGCCACTATTCAACGCGCTGATCGAATTGAAGGATACGCGCTGCAAGTGTAAATAAACAAGGTGGTAAATAACAATACGTTACGGTTCTGCGAAAATTAGTAAGTACATACGAATAAGCTCGTTGACAGAAGAACGAACGGGAAGACAGACGTGAGCCCCACAGACCCACAGCTCCGTACGTATCTCGGTTAGGGCTAACGCGCCCTGAAAGTGGAGAGCCGACTTGAAAACAGTGTCGATAAACACTTCACGCGACAATATTTTGCATCCTTGTCACAATCGAAGGTCATTCTTTCGAAACTTTCAGGCTGATGTAGCCTAAAACACTTTGCACAACCAATTTCGTCGACCGCGACCATGGAGAATAGAAGGGAAGGAGAGGGCATGACGTCAGCCGCGTAGCCTCCGCAAGCCATGCTCCCTTGACACCTCGCCTCTTTCGCATTTTTCTCCTCACTCTCACCACACCACGTGACCGTAGCTAGCCTTCGTCTAGCTATGGCGTACTAGAATACACCACAACCTAGCCTTCGATCTGATAAAACCTACCGGACGGAGCGCGCGCAAGCCTGCAACAATCCTCGATCCTACAATCAACCATCCATCTCGCTCGTGACATGTCACGCGCACCAATCGCCAGAGAGATCTGCGGTCACGCTGGGCACAAAATCGTTTAAACTTTTTATGACTAGGCTTCACCAATATTGCAACGTGCCCCCTCCTAGTACTTCTAACCTCCTTGACCGCGACAAACCAGGCGCCATGTTTTAAAACCAGGATTAAGAAACAACCAAAAGCAAAGCGCCCAATGTTGAGCGCTTAAGTTAAGCGTAGTTTAGTGCTAGGTTTAGCGATAAGCGATTTTGGTGCAACCGAACGAAACCGAAACTTAGCTTAGCGCTAAGCTCCGCTTTGCGCTAAGCGGCGTTGGTGCAACCGGCCCTTAGAAAGTTAATTAACGAATTTTAATGAATTAGCCAAATGATCGTTACAATTAGCCTCCTATGCTATGTTCCCCCTGGCCGTGCAACTCACCTGCACAAATCGCAATTGTGTAAATTACACGGCTTCTCTTAAAAAATAATTGTCAAGAAAAAAAAAAAAACACGCCCTTGAAGATGTTTGCAGGCAAGTTTCGTAAGATCAATTTGACCATCATGCGAGAAAGAAACAGGTCTCGAGAGGGTCTGTAGATTGTCGTTTGTATGACGTAGCAGCAGTATAAGTCCGCGCTTTTACGGTAGCTTTTTTTTTTCTTTTGATGGTATGGCGTATATCATATTTTGTATACTTACGTGAAATACAAGGCAGTGGCAAAGAGGAGCAGACACGAAAGAAGCAGCCCCATCATAACAAAAGGCACACCGCTCATGCGAACGCGCGGTCTTCTTGCTAACGACTGCGAGCTGCGTTTCACGCAATCAGAACGCGAGAAAAAAAAAAAAAAAGAAGGTACGATTGAAGAAAAAAAATGTTAGGCTGATAGGTGACTGTGCTTCACATAACTTATGTGCTGTTCGGGTCCGCGTGAGTTGAGTATTATTTTTCGTAAAATACGACATTTCCTTTTTTTTTAAAAATATATTGTCGGAACAACTGTGCTTAGTAAAAAAAAAGAAAAAAAAATGTAAAAAAAAGTTAGTATGTACGACGTCAGCTTGCCATCCATGTCACGGCCGCCTGAATATGTAATGCTTGGTTGATATGTAACGTTATTGCTATCCAAACATTTCACTTTTGATTTTGCCTTTTGCGATAAACCCTGTAGTACCCGCCCTTTGGTTGCCTGAAGTTGTTGAAAAGAATAAAGGCTGTCGCATTTCGGTGTTCAATTGTTTTAAATCGGTAAGTATTTCTCAAGCGCTTGAGAAAAAAAAAAAAACAAAAAAAAACAAGGCTACGTGAATCCCAATAGCGTCAAGGAGAATGCAGGGGTTAATGTTCCACGCGCCGCACATGCTGGCCTTAGCAGTAGTAAATTTTCTAAAGCAAAAACCTAAAACAAATTGTATCTTGCACGCGCGTTCATCAACGCTTTATTTTGGTTATTTAGTTCGAATCGTTTATACGGGCAAGGCGCGGAACACCAATCCCTGCCTTCTCCTTGATGCTTGGGTAATATAGCAAATGGTCTATTATGCGACGGGCAAAGTCGAGATAGGGGCGAGTGTGTTCATTACCTATTTCTAGACTAATTGACTCTCCAATATTACCTCATATGGATACAAATTTTAGGGACTACTACTCTTTTAAGTTTTTTTGCTTCAGTCCATTCAAGTCAATAAGAAGTATACCAAAGATGTGCCATAAAGCCCTAATCCAATTTCAATGTAACTTCTGGTCTGTGGAGTTTATTGGCTTCTATATCAATGACAGTATACAAAGTCTCTCCGATGATATAGATAAAAAAAAAACGTATATTAACGAAGGGCGATAAAAATTCTATTCAAACTTGATTTACGTTTTAGGGACTTCAAGCTATGCGGAGGGCAAGTTCGTCTGCTTTTTGCGCAGGAGGCAACGTTACTAGATTACCTCAGTTGTGGAACTCCCACGAGGGGGAACTCCCACGAAGATGGCGCTTCGAACGACGGCTGGCGGTTTGAAGTGAGTGTGGGGGGGCCACACTCACTTCAAACCGCCAGCCGTCGTTCGAAGCGCCATCTATATTCTCGTTTCATGACTGCGTTCGAAAGAGCACAGCTGAAGCGACAAATGGCGATCACAACGCCGCCATTTATTCTGCAGCGGTCACTCGAGGAACTGCACGTGACATCTACTTTAACTTCAATCGGCCAATTCGGAGCCGAAACCGATTCGGTGGAAGGGGTTACAGGGGTGCCACCCCCGATTTCCCAGCGGACGCGCCACAGAATATCGCCGAAATTAAGATGCACCTAGGTCGGGACGCGCTACCTGAAATCACCGCTGAGGCATGGTTGCATAAAAACAACACAAATTGTGCTGCAAAACCTTGCAAACTAAAGATCTTAGAAAACATCGCGCGCCCCTCATTTTGTACTAAACTCCAATAAAAGTTACTACAAAGAGTTTTTTCCGCTGGTTTTTACGTTTCAAGTAACGTTGAAACGTACGTATCCCGATTCAGTTACCAAAGCAGCCGTCGGGCGGTGCGTCGAGCGACACCGGGCGAGTCGTGGTGAGTGAGAAGGGGTACTGTTCGTGCATGCAGCGTCTATGAGCAGTTCGTTTGCTTCTTGCGCAGGGGGTAGCGGTAACGTCAGAACGCCGAGGTCTGATTGGCTGATCGCGACCCCCTATGTGAACATCGTCTGCTCCTTTGCAACGTCGACTGCTCGCAACATCGTCTGCGTCTATCTTACCTTTCCAGCTACTTTCGGAAGTGCAGGTCTTTACGAGCGAGCTCGACTTCGCCTTTCAGAGAGGGCAGACGAAATAAATCGAGCGGTACATTGTTTTTGTCTAACTACTAGCAGACGCGCATCAAGGAGAGAAGTCAAAGGACTCACTGGCGAGGTGTCCCGAGGCGCCGAGGTTTGTTTGCTAAGAACCGAGAGTGAGAGTGGTGAGTGTCCGCAAGTTCCCTCCCAAATACGTTTTCCCTCCTTTCGTGTGCCGCGAGACTCCTCACTCTTTGACGGCGTCGGCGGGTTGGCGCGGTTGGCGCAGTTAACGTCGCCTGCTTTACGTCAGCTATTCAAAGCGATGGCTGCTTTACCTTTCCTGGGTCCGTCGGAGATTCACCGCTTTTTCACCGGCGAGAACGCGGCCCTTAAAAAGGCGAAAGGAAATACCTTGAAGTATGCGACCTTTATTTTGAGGTGAAGGATTTCACACTAGTTGCAAATGTCCAGGCGTCGTTTAAGAACTGCAGCTACGCGGTAAACATGACGCTCTCCGATAAAGGTGACCTTTTAAAGAGTCACTGTGAGTGCCTTCGCGGGGCCGCAAAGTGCAGCCTCATGGTGGCTATCGTACTTTACGCGGCTCTAAATAGACTGTCCAAGACGGACTTTCCACAGCAGTGGCTGCAACGCCCCAAGAGCAGCATGCCGCGGCAGGTCGCTCGCTCAGGTAAGAAGTAAACACCATGCTCATCGCTATGTTAAAACGGTTAGTTGCACGAGTTTCGTGAATGGTACTTTGCGCTTAATGAGTTGTTCAAAGATAATCAGCTAAAGACAGATGACAGCCGATGTAGTGACTGTAAATAAACAAACACGGCTGTGCGATCGGTACTGTGAGCACATCATAGCCCAAAAGTGCTCGATCGCGGCTTGTTGTCACAACTTTCCCACTTGACTAAAAGGCTGTTGTCAGTTAGCGTATACACGAACTCATCTCTGTGGCGTCACGGCGCGGTGGTGGCGCGTCGGTCGCACTTCCGTTCTGGGGCTGTGGGCAGAAGTTCCCACGCGAAACGTGTATTCCCGCGTTGTTTTCAAAGGAACCTACGAAAACCTGCCTTCTCGTCAAAACGCCGCTACTGGGGCCGTACCAGGAGAGTCGAGAAAGGTTTGAAGGCCAGTTTTCATGTGCTCGGTTCGTCCGAGAAGGTGGATATGTGCCGTGAAAAGGGAAAATTAGACGCCGTCCGACCACGATTGCTTGGGCTGGAAGCACTTTGGATTGAATTTACGGATACTTCAGGTCATCAGATTTATTTGTTTTGTTCTAACACGAACGGCGGAAAACCACGAAGTTGTACAGGCCACCTGCGGACTACGTTCGGTGCGTCTTCAAGTTCAAACGGCCGCTTGACTGTTCGAACTGTCGTCTGCTCTTTCAAACGTTTCTGCTTGTCGTCTGCTCTTTGAGACGACACCGGCCCGTAGACCAAACGTGGGCCCGGTACTTGCGATAAGAAGTAAGTGCAGGCCGCAAAAGATTCAAGTTTGAAGGTTGGTAAGCAGGCTCGATGTAAACAGTAGGTATACAAGGATGTATTGATAATTGTTACCAGTGGCCATCAGCGACTTGTTATGCCTGATTCACTTGGTCCAATTCTGCTTGAGATTTTCAGCATCGACGTCGACCATCTCAGCTACGGTTCACGCTTTTGCAGCCCGATCGACGTACTGACAGAAAATTGCGAGCAAAATCTCATCATGCGAATCGGGCTTTAGCGTACATTCTGCGGCGTCCACGCGGAATGAATCGCCGCATGTCACATTATTCACGCGAAGTTTTGCGGTGTAACGAGCCTCGGTAATTTCGCTGACGCCGCTCAAGTGGTCAGACATCACCAGGAAGACGTAGAATCAACAATTCCAACGCGAAAAAGGGCAGGGGGACTCACAGCGACGCCGACAACATTGCATTTCAATGGTTTGGTTATGGGCGACGGCGAGCTTCTTGCCCACACTGCTCACACTCCCATCGCGCATGCGCGGCGCCGGTGGCGTCCGCTAGTGGCGCACCGGTTTGTTTGTAAACATGAGTTGGTGTATTGGGGTATGTATGTGTGGCGTAAACCCAAGAGGCAAAAGCTTGAAAACCTGTGCTAATCTGTGGAAGAGAATCCGAGCAAGATCGATCAAGCTACCCGAGCGGCGTTGAACGTATCGCGGAAGTTATGTCATAGACTCGTTGACACCAAGAAGTAATTATTGTTATAATGCAATTAAATGTAAAGGTGCAAGCGAGCTGGACAAGAATGACGAAAATAATCCCTGGAGAAGGGGAACAAGAGGGACAAAGGACAAACACAAATCTTTTTCGAAGGCAGCGGTCTCGCCGGTGAAAACGCGGTGAATTTCCGACAGACGCAGGAAAGGTAAAGCAGCTGTCGTTGACTAGCAGACGTAAAGCAGACGACGTTAACTGCGCCAACCGCGCCAACCCACCGGCGCCGTTAAAGAGTGAGAAATCTCGCCGCACACGAAAAAAGGGAAAAGGTATTTGGGAGGGAACTTGCGGACACTCACCACTCTCACTCTCGGTTCTTAGCAAACAAACCTCGGCGCCTCGGGACACCTCGCCAGTGAGCCCTTTGACTTCCCCCCTTGATGCGCGTCTGCTAGTTGTTAGACAAAAACAACGTACCGCTCGAGTTATTTTGTCTGCCCTCTCTGAAAGGCGAAGTCGAGCTCGCTCGTAAAGACCTGCACTTCCGAAAGTCGCAGGAGAGGTAAGACAGACGCAGACGACGTTGCGAGCAGACGACGTTGCAAAGGAGCAGACGATGTTAAGATAGGGGGTCGCGATCAGCCAATCAGGGCTCGGCGTTCTGACTTTACCGCTACCCCCAGCGCTAGAAGCAGACAAACTTTCCCTCCGCATAGCTTTGTGTCTCAACGCAGGTTATATAAGGCGCGTCCGCGTCCACTCATGATTATAAAACAGTATATTATGTATTTAGTTAAATACCTTACACGCCCTCAAGGGGCATTATGCAAGGGAGGGGGGGGGGGGGGGAGGGGGAGGGGTTACGAAGCAAAATAAATCAAAAGTACAGAGCACAAAAAACAACAAAATCAACCACACTCAAGTAGACATGCAACAAGGGTCCCAAAAGGTAGTTAAATCTTGGCGAAAAAGAACTTGATTACGTTGACAAACAATGTTATCGGGCAAGTCGTTCCAGTCAGCAATGGCGGATGGCAAAAACGAGCAGAAAAACAAGGATGACTTACAAGAAATAAGTTTAATTTTACATGAGTTATCAATGCGGGCTGAAACATGAAACGGTTGAGAGAAAAGTGATGAGTGAAGTAATGGCGAGTAGTAAATTTTATGCAGAAGACATAGCTTTGATACCCTGCAGTGTTATGTAAAAAAATCTTTAATTCTTTTGAATACATGCGGGTCAATATTTAGTGCAGATAATTTCGAGAACAAACGCTGATGAGGAACGCCAGCAAATGCCTTAGAAAAGTCGAGAAAAATAGCATCAGTAACCTCATTGCTGTCCAAATTAGTGTGAATATGATGTAAGAAACCAGCTAGCTGTGTCTCACAAGACAGTCCTTTTCTAGAACCATGTTCATGAGGTGAAAAGAAATGATCGTTCTCAAAAAAAGTAACAAGGTTAGTATAGATTATATGTTCAAGTAATTTACATGACACACTGGTTATAGATATTGGCCTGTAGTCATTAGCAGATGAATTATTACCACCCTTGAAGACAGGAACGACCCGCCCGATTTTTCAATCATTGGGATGCCTACCTTCTAGCAATGACTGGGAAAATATTTTAGATAGTATAACACAGCTAATGTCCTTAGTACACATCAATAATTTCGAGCTAATGCTGTCTTCACCAGTGGGTGTAGAAAGTTTACAGCTGTTAATAAGGTTAAGGACACCGTTCGGTGTAATGTTTACCTTAGGCACGTTATTGCTAAGATACGAAGGAAAGGAAAGGATTGCCCCCAGTGGTTCCTAAGGAAACACGGCACCAAAAGTCGTATTAAACAGCGAAGTACACCCTTCCTCAGATACAATGTTCCCGTTATCAGTTAAGTGAAGTGCGGCATTAGCTTTTGGAATTAAATTAAAAACGGTCAATAAGATTACACTTCATCTGATTCGTGTTTTTAACGACCTCGGTATACAAACATATGTCTGTAAAAAACTGTAAGGAGTATTCACTGGACGCCATATTTAAAGGCGCTGTTTAGAGTGCATGCTCGGAGCGAGCTCATATTCATAGGTAGGTAAGACTGGCAACCTTGATGGTAATCGCTCACTGCAGCTATGACCGGCATTGAATACTCTCTATAGAGAATGGCCAATGGGATGATTGACGGGGGGCCGGATAGAAATTGGGGTGGCGATATGGGCCAGCTCAGCAATTCATAAAACAACGCGCAAAACAACGAAGACGGGAGAGAAGTACACACAGGAGACGAAAGCTAAAGTTTAGCGCACGTCCTGTGTGCTTCTTTTTTCCCGGCCTCGTTGTTCCTCTCGCTGTTTCATACAGCGGATAGAAATTTGCATGGGTTGTGATGAACCGTTACGCATAAATCGCGGGTAAAGCTGCAATTCGGCTAAATCTCGCCGTTTCTTAAAAGAGGACGTATATATCCGAGTGGAGAAACTTTACACAAATTTGCCCGAGACAGGAGCCTCGAATAGCTCAATGTCACACAAAGCAGCGTCGTGATTCAACAAGTTTTGCATCGCTCGTCTTGAACGTCCTCCGTACCTGCAAAATAAACCCCGCCAAAAAAAAAAAAAAAAAAAAAAAAAATAGACAGATTTTTGTTTTTCTTGAAAAACTAAACTACGCATTCAAGATCGCTAATTACCCGCCCATATGTTGCGCTAGCTTTCCGAATTAGATGCCAAAGTTTCAGAAGTAACCGCTATGTTATTAGAGAGTTACACGTTGTTTTCTTATATTTTCCACGGGAAAATGGCGGCCAAAGGTGACCTCGAATACACAGAGCTGAATGGCGCCGGTGGCCGACAATGGGCGCCATTTTCCCATTGCAATTTTCGAAAAATCACTTCTAACTTTTTAATAAGGTAACGCTTAGTTCTGAAACTTTGGCATTGGGTTCGAACCGCTAGCGCTACATGTTAGGACGGTAAAGCGCGCGCTGGCTGAGCGCCCGCTCGAGCTGCTGCTAGCGGCAAGCGAGCAAAAATAGCTGTGATAGCTTTCAGCGCGCTAAAGGCTCATTTACACTGCCCCACTTTTTTACGTGAAGTTACGTTACGTATAAGTCACCGAAACACTCGTGTCTCGAATGTCGCGTGTCACGCTTTTTCCTTGAGCTGGTAGCCTCGCTTAACATGAAGCACACAGGTCCCGGTGACTTCAACGTAATATTCCGTAACGTAACTTAACGTAAGAAAATGGGCTTGGGGAGCGCATAGCGAAGGGCGTACACACATCGGAGTTGGCCACGCACCCTGTCTCCCTTCCAGGTGGCGCAGCCTGTACCGCGAGCCACGCGTTCCTCATTCCGCATTTCATTTTTCCCCGATAGTACATCCATGTTTGCAGTAAAATTACTTAATTTGCAGAAGAAAGACTCGCCAATAAGTTGTATATTGAGTATATTTTTTACCGGCATGCTTCGCGCTGATTTTGTTGAAGCAGAAGGCTTAAAAATCTAGGCGCCCATAACTGCGTCGACGTTGGAACCAGTTCTACAGCCGACTATGTAGAGTAGAAAAAAAAAATATAGATTGGTATAGGCACAACTACAGGACTAACAACTGGAGGTACTGCATCACGTCATCTTTATCCGGTTCGCTGCCCCTTTTATTACTTTTTTTTTTTTGCACTGTCTAGGTTATACCGGACGGACGGTTACCGGAATACGACCGTGACACTAAAAAGAATCGCGTTTTTTTTTTTTTTTTGTAGGATACCTCGAGCGATTGCTGCAACAAAAAATGAAGCATAGCTTTAACTCTCACGTGCCGTCAGATTCAAAAATCAGAGAAAAAGACCAAGCACATGCTCGGCAGGATGAAAGGCTCTATATATTAGGAAGAAAAAAGAAAAGAAAAAAATAGAACTGCGTCAAAGTAAAGGCTAGTCCACACTTTTGCGACTGCTTAGGACCGTGTTCCTTAAAACCTCTTGTGACCTCTTACGACGAGAGAACACACTAGCGCCATCTATCGCGTTGCCGTGGAACCCCCCCCCCCCCCCCCCCCCCCCCATGGCATTGCCGGATATACTTTCCGTTTCCTTTGGCGCATCTTTCTTGTTATTTTTTCTTGAAATAATTTTTGAGTATGGTTATAAATGACTATTTCTAATAGATAATACGTACATTGATCTCGCGAATAGCGCAACCTGGGCCCCCTAGTGATTTCACGGGGCTCCTGGGGCTCTGGGCTAGCCAAACACACAGTTATAGAGCCGAAAGTTTGCGGAGCGCGCACCGTTTGGACTTCGGCGATAAAAGTGCGACATCATCATAACGACAGTCCAATAGGCGCACTCCGTAAACTTTGATTCCAACATCGAAACGATCTGTTAAATCTCTTCATTATTGACTGTCGCTGTAAAAAAAGAAATCAAAGGAAGTTCCATTGGTGGATCCTTAGAAAATGCGTTAGCATGACCCTTTGAAAACGCCACAGACGTCCCACTTTGGGATCGTCGACGCTGACCACTTCACTTTTCTGTTGATGATTTCTCTTTCGCTACCTCTTTTCTTTTTTTGCTCCCTCTTTTTGGACTTGTTACGGGGTCAGTGCTAGCGTTTCCCAAAGAGGGACGAGTGTGGCGTGTCAACAAAGGTCATGCTAATGCATTCCCTAAAGATCCACCAAAGGATCTTTCTTTACTTTTTTGCGCCTACTTGGATCAGCGCTTGTACTTGGTTCACACTCCACTTTGTACCACAAACCAAGCCATACGTCCTCCGTAAACTTGGAAGTTTAGACTCACCCCAGCATCCGCGCGCTCATTGGCTTCCGCCCCGTGACGTCACCTACCTCTCGCCTTTGTCCTACTCTCCTCCTCTCTACGTGCGCGCTTCCCTTTCCACTGTTTTGTCCGTAGAACGGACGCCGTCATATCTTTGTTTTGTGAATACTTATGCTAACCCATTAGAAAGAAAGTGTCTGATGTCTGAAAACGTATCAAAGGTTCACAGTTGTATAACCCCGATGTTTTATGAATTCGGATAACTGCCAGGAAGATAGAGGGTTTTAGTAAATTGTTTCGATGACTCCGATAACCGTCCCGATAGCGATAGGGGTGAACTATTGGGAATTGTTATCGGAGTTACCGGAACGATTTTCTAAATCGTTCTGATGCACTAATTAACTCACGCGAGTTACGACCAGGACTCCCGCGACTTGAATGGCCGGATAATATTGTCGAGGTTTTCACACAGTACCAGGCGTCCGCGAATAAAAACAAAAACATGTTTTCCGCCGGCGTAAATAAACTATGCGTCGCAGAAAGATTGGCATCAAGATGGAGAATATTGTTTTCTTTGTTGAGCACAAGTTTTCTTTCTCTCCATGGAATAGACCAGGCTTTGCATCATGGAAGAGAACTCCAAATATATCGCCTTTTCGAACGTACGAATTTATATGTCCAAATGTTATGTTGCATCTAAATTTATTGCATGTTTTATACCATAGCAAAGGCTCTTTATTAAAAAAAAAAAACAGGAAAATATTAAAAAAATGACTATTTAAAAAAAATTGATGTTGAAATATGAACTTTTTGAGATACCTTTCATACTAAAAGCCGTTTTTTCAGATAACTTAATTTAACTATAATTACATTGTACTTGTTGAATAGATATTCGTTTAAAGGGGCACTCAAGCGGTTTTTGGAGAAGCTACTTTTTGGTGCGATGGCGTTAAGGAAGTGTCAGTGAATGAGTATCTTCAGTTTTAGAAGGCAGAACCGCCTATTAATCACGCATGAATAAAATACGTGCGGACTCTTTTCTGTACTTGCGAGGACCAATGAAATTATCGTATGTTTGAAAATGTTGGCGGTCTTTGTAAAGTTTTGCTAAAGAAACAATTTTCAGTTCATTTAAATATGTTGTGCATGATAATTTCACAAGACGTAAAATATTTCTAGTTTAGAATACGCGATACTGCAATTATCGTTTCACATACAAGGGACTACGTTTTCTCCTTGCCTTCCTCCGCGGGGGGTGAATTTCCCGTTCCCCAGGGATGCGCGGAAATTAAGCGCACGTATCTCCGCGCGTTGCAGGCCGGTCTTGCCGGTCGCGGGTCGGCCGGCTCCTTCTATCCGCAAACATGGCGTCGGTGGTAATCGTCGGCGTGGATGGCGTGGTGAAAGCTCATCGTTCCGCGTAAAAGCGCTATCCTTGACTGTGAATTTTCGTCGTGTGTCGCTATGATAACCCAGCACGTACTAGAAGAGAAGATCCGCCTACGCGTGCGGCGATGTCGTGGCGGCACTCTCAAGACAGCAGAAAAGCCCGTGCCGTCGTGTTTGTTTACTTCGACTACAGTGGTGCTTTCTAAGCATTTGTGTCCTCGAACATCGTCCGGATTTCTTATTTGGCGCTGTGCATGAAATGCACACGCATGAAATGTATTAAGTATTAAGTAAATGCATTCAAGGTATTACTGGCGCGTACCGTATAAAGGATGCGAATTTTCACGCGTTTTCATCACCGGAGAAAAGTGATTAGTGTTAGCAATCCTGAACGCTCGCAACGTCTATCTGATCACGAAATCATATTTCTACGTTGCGATATCGCTGCTAAGATTACATTGTCTTTTATAATCGTAGAAAAGGCGTGTGGCGATATTTGTACTATAGCAACGTCGTGTATTAGGGTCGCGATCGTCCAAGACGGCGGACTGCATCTTTGTATTTTCTTTTTTTTTTTTTCACCCACCGTACCCTGCAAGCCTATCAAGAAAAAATAATAATTAAGCTTTAGGCTATAGAAAACTGCCTGTCTATATTCTGTTACGGCAGTGAGTAGCAGTGCGTCCCCTTTTTTAGAGGGGCCGCTGAAACAGCTGACGGCGGCATTAGAAGCGGTCGCCGTGCTGACGACCCGCTGCGCTTGTTGTAGCGGATGCAGGTGTGTGTACGCGCGGCGCAAAGCGGTCGTTCCGGTCGCAACGGACGCAGTCGTAGGTAACGCGGTCGTTGCACGTGTCTGAACCAGCCCTCCCCCCGTCCTCCCGAGGCGAGAGTCAACGTGGCGACATCGTTTTACATCACGTACCAGAGGTAACGCTGCGATGTCAAACGTTGGTTTGGTTACGACTTGCCCCAACCGCAAATCGAAGAACGCCCGAAAAGGTCTGCGTTTCGTCGTCCTCGGAATCCGAACATGACTCCGAAGCGCTGCTATCGTCCACATCGCACGTGGGAGTGGCGTCATAGGAAATCATCCCCAGGTCGGCTGTCCGCCGAAGAATTTCAACCTCTAACGGCGTCAGGTCCTCGAGCGTAGAGAACTCCGCCATGATCGAAGCTCGAATGACAAAGAGGTTCTGCCGATGCGGTTACCTCGGGATCACTGCGCGACGGAACGTCGTCCAACGCCATTGGCCTGAGATCCTTTTGATAAGCGTGCGAGGACCAATGAGAGTGGTTTTGTTTTCGGATGGATCCGAGGTTTGGCGGCCTTCAATTACATTTTTATTAAAGAAATAATCGCCGTATGACTATACTTTTTGGTTTTTAGGGATACTTAGGGCGGTCTAAATGCAGCTTTCATCATCAAAACACGAACTCAAAAACCACTTGAGCGCCCTTTTAAGCTTTCATGATGTGTATTTATGCCGCAGCTTTGCATGTAACACGTTAGATAATCCAAACCACGGAAATTACTGTAAAAAAAAAATAAAGCTAAATTCTTGATTTTTTAAAATAAATATAATAGAACACGTTTTATGAATATTTTTTTCCTTTACTGTGGTGGAAAAAAAAAAGAAAATTTTTATGACGATCGCCCGAATTTCGAAATCTGCCTTTGGTCCTTTAAAATGAAAAAAAAAAACAAAAAAACTTGAGAGCTAAAATAATATGACGTAACAACGGTTTCCAGTTTCTTCAGAGTAAAAAAAAAAAAGAAAAAAAAAAGCCATGCATACATATTTTGTCCAAAGGATTTTGAGACATGAACCCCTTTTCCTGCACGAGTTGAAATTAAATAGTCCAGATATGAATGCCCCGTTTTGCGAAGCTTTCCAGGAATTTCGGACATGGGCGCGTCCTCACAACTTGCGCCATCTCTCGGCATCCGGGAACGGGACTGACCGTAACTCAATGGGCGAAACCAGTTTATTTTTAATTGCTCAATACCAACGCAAATAATCAGCTTGCTCTCATTGGAGATCTATTAAGTTGGAATACTTACATCTGCAGACGAAATTCCAAACTCGTTTGACCATATTAAGTTTAGCCAAGGGCCAATCGAAAACTTTCTCATTGCGCCTACGGGAGCACCCGAAAAAAAGACCGTGTTTTCGTACAAGAACCTTGTCCTGATAAGAACTGTCGCTCATACATAATTGCTCTCATCGATAACGGGTACACAGTGAACTCAACTAAACTATGACGCTTTTTTTTCTTTGATCAATCCATATTACGACGGTCCATGAGCATTTCAGATATTTAAACGAAGCGCGGCATCTGTCTTTAAAGGTTTAGAAAAAGCATAAATGAGCGCATTCTATGTGTAATAGGTGCAATCACAAAATATTCACACAGTACATCAACAGTATCAGCAAACACACCAAACCTGCACACAGGTCTTAAGGTCCGAGGTTCGAACCCGGGTTTAAAATCAATATGGATTTTATCATTCAAACCACGGTTGGAAAACAGTACTGTTGAAGTGTAATGAGCATGCCAATGAAAGCAATTGTTGATTTCATTTAATTACACGTGTATCACGTAATTAAAAATGGGCCAATTCTTTAAAATTGTGAAATTATACGCTCTCCAAGCTCAATTTTCGGACAAGCGCGCATGTTTCTTGCCCAAAGGCTAGAACCCGACTTGTGTCAAACGCGAGCTAGAGGGTAGTTCCGTCCTCTAAATTAAAATACCGCTGAGTGCAATCCTTTAAGTTGCCTAATTACTTGTGTGTCACGTAATTAAAGCGGAGCCAAATCGTTATAATAGCGGTATTACGCAATCCAAGCTCGATTTTTGGGTAAACGCGCATGTCTCCTGCCCAAAAAACTAGAACCCCGATTGGGTCAAACTCGAGTTATAGGATAGTTTCATACCTCTATATTGACATACCGCTGAGAGCAGTCATTTTTATCGCCTAATTACTCGCGCGTCACGTCATTAAAGAGGAGCCCAATGGTTACAATAGCGAAATTATACTCTCCAAGCTCGATTTTCGGGTAAACGCGCATGTCTCCTGCCCAAAGACTAGAACCCCGACTTGGATCAAACCCGAGTTTTAGGATAGTTCCATCCCCCTATATTGGCATACCGCTGAGAGCAATCATCTCTATCGCCTAATTACTCGCGTGTCACGTCATTAAAGAGGAGCCCAATGGTTAAAATAGCGAAATTATCCTCTCCAAGCTCGATTTTCGGGTAAACGCGCATGTCTCCTGCCCAAAGACTAGAACCCCGACTTGGATCAAACCCGAGTTTTAGGATAGTTCCATCCCCCTATATTGGCATACCGCTGAGAGCAATCATCTCTATCGCCTAATTACTCGCGTGTCACGTCATTAAAGAGGAGCCCAATGGTTAAAATAGCGAAATTATCCTCTCCAAGCTCGATTTTCGGGTAAACGCGCATGTCTCCTGCCCAAAGACTAGAACCCCGACTTGGATCAAACCCAAGTTTTAGGATAGTTCCATACCCCTATATTGGCTTACCGCTGAGAGCAATCATCTCTATCGCCTAATTACTCGCGTGTCACGTCATTAAAGAGGAGCCCAATGGTTAAAATAGCGAAATTATCCTCTCCAAGCTCGATTTTTGGGTAAACGCGCATGTCTCCTGCCCAAAGACTAGAACCCCCACTTGGATCAAACCCGAGTTTTAGGATAGTTCCATCCCTCTATATTGGCATACCGCTGAGAGCAATCATCTCTATCGCCTAATTACTCGCGTGTCACGTCATTAAAGAGGAGCCCAATGGTTAAAATAGCGAAATTATCCTCTCCAAGCTCGATTTTCGGGTAAACGCCCCGCATGTCTCCTGCCCAAAGACTAGAACCCCTACTTGGATCAAACCCGAGTTTTAGGATAGTTCCATCCCTCTATATTGGCATACCGCTGAGAGCAATCATCTCTATCGCCTAATTACTCGCGTGTCACGTCATTAAAGAGGAGCCCAATGGTTAAAATAGCGAAATTATCCTCTCCAAGCTCGATTTTCGGGTAAACGCGCATGTCTCCTGCCCAAAGACTAGAACCCCGACTTGGATCAAACTTGAGTTTTAGGATAGTTCCATCCCTCTATATTGGCATACCGCTGAGAGCAATCATCTCTATCGCCTAATTACTCGCGTATCACGTCATTAAAGAGGAGCCCAATGGTTAAAATAGCGAAATTATCCTCTCCAAGCTCGATTTTCGGGTAAACGCCCCGCATGTCTCCTGCCCAAAGACTAGAACCCCTACTTGGATCAAACCCGAGTTTTAGGATAGTTCCATCCCTCTATATTGGCATACCGCTGAGAGCAATCATCTCTATCGCCTAATTACTCGCGTATCACGTCATTAAAGAGGAGCCCAATGGTTAAAATAGCGAAATTATCCTCTCCAAGCTCGATTTTCTGGTAAACGCGCATGTCTCCTGCCCAAAGACTAGAACCCCGACTTGGATCAAACCCGAGTTTTAGGATAGTTCCATACCCCTATATTGGCATACCGCTGAGAGCAATCATCTCTATCGCCTAATTACTCGCGTGTCACGTCATTAAACAGGAGCCCAATAGTTAAAATAGCGAAATTATCCTCTCCAAGCTCGATTTTCCGGTAAACGCGCATGTCTCCTGCCCAAAGACTAGAACCCCCACTTGGATCAAACCCGAGTTTTAGGATAGTTCCATCCCTCTATATTGGCATACCGCTGAGAGCAATCATCTCTATCGCCTAATTACTCGCGTGTCACGTCATTAAAGAGGAGCCCAATGGTTAAAATAGCGAAATTATCCTCTCCAAGCTCGATTTTCGGGTAAACGCCCCGCATGTCTCCTGCCCAAAGACTAGAACCCCTACTTGGATCAAACCCGAGTTTTAGGATAGTTCCATCCCTCTATATTGGCATACCGCTGAGAGCAATCATCTCTATCGCCTAATTACTCGCGTGTCACGTCATTAAAGAGGAGCCCAATGGTTAAAATAGCGAAATTATCCTCTCCAAGCTCGATTTTCGGGTAAACGCGCATGTCTCCTGCCCAAAGACTAGAACCCCGACTTGGAACAAACCCGAGTTTTAGGATAGTTCCATCCCTCTATATTGGCATACCGCTGAGAGCAATCATCTCTATCGCCTAATTACTCGCGTGTCACGTCATTAAAGAGGAGCCCAATGGTTAAAATAGCGAAATTATCCTCTCCAAGCTCGATTTTCGGGTAAACGCGCATGTCTCCTGCCCAAAGACTAGAACCCCCACTTGGATCAAACCCGAGTTTTAGGATAGTTCCATACCCCTATATTGGCATACCGCTGAGAGCAATCATCTCTATCGCCTAATTACTCGCGTGTCACGTCATTAAAGAGGAGCCCAATAGTTAAAATAGCGAAATTATCCTCTCCAAGCTCGATTTTCGGGTAAACGCGCATGTCTCCTGCCCAAAGACTAGAACCCCCACTTGGATCAAACCCGAGTTTTAGGATAGTTCCATACCCCTATATTGGCATACCGCTGAGAGCAATCATCTCTATCGCCTAATTACTCGCGTGTCACGTCATTAAAGAGGAGCCCAATAGTTAAAATAGCGAAATTATCCTCTCCAAGCTCGATTTTCGGGTAAACGCGCATGTCTCCTGCCCAAAGACTAGAACCCCCACTTGGATCAAACCCGAGTTTTAGGATAGTTCCATCCCTCTATATTGGCATACCGCTGAGAGCAATCATCTCTATCGCCTAATTACTCGCGTGTCACGTCATTAAAGAGGAGCCCAATGGTTAAAATAGCGAAATTATCCTCTCCAAGCTCGATTTTCGGGTAAACGCCCCGCATGTCTCCTGCCCAAAGACTAGAACCCCTACTTGGATCAAACCCGAGTTTTAGGATAGTTCCATCCCTCTATATTGGCATACCGCTGAGAGCAATCATCTCTATCGCCTAATTACTCGCGTGTCACGTCATTAAAGAGGAGCCCAATGGTTAAAATAGCGAAATTATCCTCTCCAAGCTCGATTTTCGGGTAAACGCGCATGTCTCCTGCCCAAAGACTAGAACCCCGACTTGGAACAAACCCGAGTTTTAGGATAGTTCCATCCCTCTATATTGGCATACCGCTGAGAGCAATCATCTCTATCGCCTAATTACTCGCGTGTCACGTCATTAAAGAGGAGCCCAATGGTTAAAATAGCGAAATTATCCTCTCCAAGCTCGATTTTCGGGTAAACGCGCATGTCTCCTGCCCAAAGACTAGAACCCCCACTTGGATCAAACCCGAGTTTTAGGATAGTTCCATACCCCTATATTGGCATACCGCTGAGAGCAATCATCTCTATCGCCTAATTACTCGCGTGTCACGTCATTAAAGAGGAGCCCAATAGTTAAAATAGCGAAATTATCCTCTCCAAGCTCGATTTTCGGGTAAACGCGCATGTCTCCTGCCCAAAGACTAGAACCCCGACTTGGATCAAACCCGAGTTTTAGGATAGTTCCATACCCCTATATTGGCATACCGCTGAGAGCAATCATCTCTATCGCCTAATTACTCGCGTGTCACGTCATTAAAGAGGAGCCCAATAGTTAAAATAGCGAAATTATCCTCTCCAAGCTCGATTTTCGGGTAAACGCGCATGTCTCCTGCCCAAAGACTAGAACCCCGACTTGGATCAAACCCGAGTTTTAGGATAGTTCCATCCCTCTATATTGGCATACCGCTGAGAGCAATCATCTCTATCGCCTAATTACTCGCGTGTCACGTCATTAAAGAGGAGCCCAATAGTTAAAATAGCGAAATTATCCTCTCCAAGCTCGATTTTCGGGTAAACGCGCATGTCTCCTGCCCAAAGACTAGAACCCCGACTTGGATCAAACCCGAGTTTTAGGATAGTTCCATACCCCTATATTGGCATACCGCTGAGAGCAATCATCTCTATCGCCTAATTACTCGCGTGTCACGTCATTAAAGAGGAGCCCAATAGTTAAAATAGCGAAATTATCCTCTCCAAGCTCGATTTTCGGGTAAACGCGCATGTCTCCTGCCCAAAGACTAGAACCCCCACTTGGATCAAACCCGAGTTTTAGGATAGTTCCATCCCTCTATATTGGCATACCGCTGAGAGCAATCATCTCTATCGCCTAATTACTCGCGTGTCACGTCATTAAAGAGGAGCCCAATGGTTAAAATAGCGAAATTATCCTCTCCAAGCTCGATTTTCGGGTAAACGCGCATGTCTCCTGCCCAAAGACTAGAACCCCGACTTGGATCAAACCCGAGTTTTAGGATAGTTCCATACCCCTATATTGGCATACCGCTGAGAGCAATCATCTCTATCGCCTAATTACTCGCGTGTCACGTCATTAAAGAGGAGCCCAATGGTTAAAATAGCGAAATTATCGTCTCCAAGCTCGATTTTCGGGTAAACGCGCATGTCTCCTGCCCAAAGACTAGAACCCCGACTTGGATCAAACCCGAGTTTTAGGATAGTTCCATACCCCTATATTGGCATACCGCTGAGAGCAATCATCTCTATCGCCTAATTACTCGCGTGTCACGTCATTAAAGAGGAGCCCAATAGTTAAAATAGCGAAATTATCCTCTCGAAGCTCGATTTTCGGGTAAACGCGCATGTCTCCTGCCCAAAGACTAGAACCCCCACTTGGATCAAACCCGAGTTTTAGGATAATTCCATCCCTCTATATTGGCATACCGCTGAGAGCAATCATCTCTATCGCCTAATTACTCGCGTGTCACGTCATTAAAGAGGAGCCCAATGGTTAAAATAGCGAAATTATCCTCTCCAAGCTCGATTTTCGGGTAAACGCGCATGTCTCCTGCCCAAAGACTAGAACCCCGACTTGGATCAAACCCGAGTTTTAGGATAGTTCCATACCCCTATATTGGCATACCGCTGAGAGCAATCATCTCTATCGCCTAATTACTCGCGTGTCACGTCATTAAAGAGGAGCCCAATAGTTAAAATAGTGAAATTATCCTCTCCAAGCTCGATTTTCGGGTAAACGCGCATGTCTCCTGCCCAAAGACTAGAACCCCGACTTGGATCAAACCCGAGTTTTAGGATAATTCCATCCCTCTATATTGGCATACCGCTGAGAGCAATCATCTCTATCGCCTAATTACTCGCGTGTCACGTCATTAAAGAGGAGCCCAATAGTTAAAATAGCGAAATTATCCTCTCCAAGCTCGATTTTCGGGTAAACGCGCATGTCTCCTGCCCAAAGACTAGAACCCCCACTTGGATCAAACCCGAGTTTTAGGATAGTTCCATCCCTCTATATTGGCATACCGCTGAGAGCAATCATCTCTATCGCCTAATTACTCGCGTGTCACGTCATTAAAGAGGAGCCCAATAGTTAAAATAGCGAAATTATCCTCTCCAAGCTCGATTTTCGGGTAAACGCGCATGTCTCCTGCCCAAAGACTAGAACCCCGACTTGGATCAAACCCGAGTTTTAGGATAATTCCATCCCTCTATATTGGCATACCGCTGAGAGCAATCATCTCTATCGCCTAATTACTCGCGTGTCACGTCATTAAAGAGGAGCCCAATAGTTAAAATAGCGAAATTATCCTCTCCAAGCTCGATTTTCGGGTAAACGCGCATGTCTCCTGCCCAAAGACTAGAACCCCCACTTGGATCAAACCCGAGTTTTAGGATAGTTCCATCCCTCTATATTGGCATACCGCTGAGAGCAATCATCTCTATCGCCTAATTACTCGCGTGTCACGTCATTAAAGAGGAGCCCAATAGTTAAAATAGCGAAATTATCCTCTCCAAGCTCGATTTTCGGGTAAACGCGCATGTCTCCTGCCCAAAGACTAGAACCCCGACTTGGATCAAACCCGAGTTTTAGGATAATTCCATCCCTCTATATTGGCATACCGCTGAGAGCAATCATCTCTATCGCCTAATTACTCGCGTGTCACGTCATTAAAGAGGAGCCCAATAGTTAAAATAGCGAAATTATCCTCTCCAAGCTCGATTTTCGGGTAAACGCGCATGTCTCCTGCCCAAAGACTAGAACCCCCACTTGGATCAAACCCGAGTTTTAGGATAGTTCCATCCCTCTATATTGGCATACCGCTGAGAGCAATCATCTCTATCGCCTAATTACTCGCGTGTCACGTCATTAAAGAGGAGCCCAATAGTTAAAATAGCGAAATTATCCTCTCCAAGCTCGATTTTCGGGTAAACGCGCATGTCTCCTGCCCAAAGACTAGAACCCCGACTTGGATCAAACCCGAGTTTTAGGATAATTCCATCCCTCTATATTGGCATACCGCTGAGAGCAATCATCTCTATCGCCTAATTACTCGCGTGTCACGTCATTAAAGAGGAGCCCAATGGTTAAAATAGCGAAATTATCCTCTCCAAGCTCGATTTTCGGGTAAACGCGCATGTCTCCTGCCCAAAGACTAGAACCCCGACTTGGATCAAACCCGAGTTTTAGGATAGTTCCATCCCTCTATATTGGCATACCGCTGAGAGCAATCATCTCTATCGCCTAATTACTCGCGTGTCACGTCATTAAAGAGGAGCCCAATGGTTAAAATAGCGAAATTATCCTCTCCAAGCTCGATTTTCGGGTAAACGCGCATGTCTCCTGCCCAAAGACTAGAACCCCCACTTGGATCAAACCCGAGTTTTAGGATAATTCCATCCCTCTATATTGGCATAACGCTGAGAGCAATCATCTCTATCGCCTAATTACTCGCGTGTCACGTCATTAAAGAGGAGCCCAATAGTTAAAATAGCGAAATTATCCTCTCCAAGCTCGATTTTCGGGTAAACGCTCATGTCTCCTGCCCAAAGACTAGAACCCCCACTTGGATCAAACCCGAGTTTTAGGATAATTCCATCCCTCTATATTGGCATACCGCTGAGAGCAATCATCTCTATCGCCTAATTACTCGCGTGTCACGTCATTAAAGAGGAGCCCAATGGTTAAAATAGCGAAATTATCCTCTCCAAGCTCGATTTTCGGGTAAACGCGCATGTCTCCTGCCCAAAGACTAGAACCCCCACTTGGATCAAACCCGAGTTTTAGGATAGTTCCATCCCTCTATATTGGCATACCGCTGAGAGCAATCATCTCTATCGCCTAATTACTCGCGTGTCACGTCATTAAAGAGGAGCCCAATGGTTAAAATAGCGAAATTATCCTCTCCAAGCTCGATTTTCGGGTAAACGCGCATGTCTCCTGCCCAAAGACTAGAACCCCCACTTGGATCAAACCCGAGTTTTAGGATAATTCCATCCCTCTATATTGGCATAACGCTGAGAGCAATCATCTCTATCGCCTAATTACTCGCGTGTCACGTCATTAAAGAGGAGCCCAATGGTTAAAATAGCGAAATTATCCTCTCCAAGCTCGATTTTCGGGTAAACGCGCATGTCTCCTGCCCAAAGACTAGAACCCCCACTTGGATCAAACCCGAGTTTTAGGATAGTTCCATCCCTCTATATTGGCATAACGCTGAGAGCAATCATCTCTATCGCCTAATTACTCGCGTGTCACGTCATTAAAGAGGAGCCCAATAGTTAAAATAGCGAAATTATCCTCTCCAAGCTCGATTTTCGGGTAAACGCGCATGTCTCCTGCCCAAAGACTAGAACCCCCACTTGGATCAAACCCGAGTTTTAGGATAGTTCCATCCCTCTATATTGGCATAACGCTGAGAGCAATCATCTCTATCGCCTAATTACTCGCGTGTCACGTCATTAAAGAGGAGCCCAATAGTTAAAATAGCGAAATTATCCTCTCCAAGCTCGATTTTCGGGTAAACGCGCATGTCTCCTGCCCAAAGACTAGAACCCCCACTTGGATCAAACCCGAGTTTTAGGAAAATTCCATCCCTCTATATTGGCATAACGCTGAGAGCAATCATCTCTATCGCCTAATTACTCGCGTGTCACGTCATTAAAGAGGAGCCCAATAGTTAAAATAGCGAAATTATCCTCTCCAAGCTCGATTTTCGGGTAAACGCGCATGTCTCCTGCCCAAAGACTAGACCCCCACTTGGATCAAACCCGAGTTTTAGGACAATTCCATCCCTCTATATTGGCATAACGCTGAGAGCAATCATCTCTATCGCCTAATTACTCGCGTGTCACGTCATTAAAGAGGAGCCCAATAGTTAAAATAGCGAAATTATCCTCTCCAAGCTCGATTTTCGGGTAAACGCGCATGTCTCCTGCCCAAAGACTAGAACCCCCACTTGGATCAAACCCGAGTTTTAGGATAGTTCCATCCCTCTATATTGGCATAACGCTGAGAGCAATCATCTCTATCGCCTAATTACTCGCGTGTCACGTCATTAAAGAGGAGCCCAATAGTTAAAATAGCGAAATTATCCTCTCCAAGCTCGATTTTCGGGTAAACGCGCATGTCTCCTGCCCAAAGACTAGAACCCCCACTTGGATCAAACCCGAGTTTTAGGATAGTTCCATCCCTCTATATTGGCATAACGCTGAGAGCAATCATCTCTATCGCCTAATTACTCGCGTGTCACGTCATTAAAGAGGAGCCCAATAGTTAAAATAGCGAAATTATCCTCTCCAAGCTCGATTTTCGGGTAAACGCGCATGTCTCCTGCCCAAAGACTAGAACCCCCACTTGGATCAAACCCGAGTTTTAGGATAGTTCCATCCCTCTATATTGGCATAACGCTGAGAGCAATCATCTCTATCGCCTAATTACTCGCGTGTCACGTCATTAAAGAGGAGCCCAATAGTTAAAATAGCGAAATTATCCTCTCCAAGCTCGATTTTCGGGTAAACGCGCATGTCTCCTGCCCAAAGACTAGAACCCCCACTTGGATCAAACCCGAGTTTTAGGATAGTTCCATCCCTCTATATTGGCATAACGCTGAGAGCAATCATCTCTATCGCCTAATTACTCGCGTGTCACGTCATTAAAGAGGAGCCCAATAGTTAAAATAGCGAAATTATCCTCTCCAAGCTCGATTTTCGGGTAAACGCGCATGTCTCCTGCCCAAAGACTAGAACCCCGACTTGGATCAAACCCGAGTTTTAGGATAGTTCCATCCCTCTATATTGGCATAACGCTGAGAGCAATCATCTCTATCGCCTAATTACTCGCGTGTCACGTCATTAAAGAGGAGCCCAATAGTTAAAATAGCGAAATTATCCTCTCCAAGCTCGATTTTCGGGTAAACGCGCATGTCTCCTGCCCAAAGACTAGAACCCCGACTTGGATCAAACCCGAGTTTTAGGATAGTTCCATCCCTCTATATTGGCATAACGCTGAGAGCAATCATCTCTATCGCCTAATTACTCGCGTGTCACGTCATTAAAGAGGAGCCCAATAGTTAAAATAGCGAAATTATCCTCTCCAAGCTCGATTTTCGGGTAAACGCGCATGTCTCCTGCCCAAAGACTAGAACCCCGACTTGGATCAAACCCGAGTTTTAGGATAGTTCCATCCCTCTATATTGGCATAACGCTGAGAGCAATCATCTCTATCGCCTAATTACTCGCGTGTCACGTCATTAAAGAGGAGCCCAATAGTTAAAATAGCGAAATTATCCTCTCCAAGCTCGATTTTCGGGTAAACGCGCATGTCTCCTGCCCAAAGACTAGAACCCCGACTTGGATCAAACCCGAGTTTTAGGATAGTTCCATCCCTCTATATTGGCATAACGCTGAGAGCAATCATCTCTATCGCCTAATTACTCGCGTGTCACGTCATTAAAGAGGAGCCCAATAGTTAAAATAGCGAAATTATCCTCTCCAAGCTCGATTTTCGGGTAAACGCGCATGTCTCCTGCCCAAAGACTAGAACCCCGACTTGGATCAAACCCGAGTTTTAGGATAGTTCCATCCCTCTATATTGGCATAACGCTGAGAGCAATCATCTCTATCGCCTAATTACTCGCGTGTCACGTCATTAAAGAGGAGCCCAATAGTTAAAATAGCGAAATTATCCTCTCCAAGCTCGATTTTCGGGTAAACGCGCATGTCTCCTGCCCAAAGACTAGAACCCCGACTTGGATCAAACCCGAGTTTTAGGATAGTTCCATCCCTCTATATTGGCATAACGCTGAGAGCAATCATCTCTATCGCCTAATTACTCGCGTGTCACGTCATTAAAGAGGAGCCCAATAGTTAAAATAGCGAAATTATCCTCTCCAAGCTCGATTTTCGGGTAAACGCGCATGTCTCCTGCCCAAAGACTAGAACCCCCACTTGGATCAAACCCGAGTTTTAGGATAGTTCCATACCCCTATATTGGCATACCGCTGAGAGCAATCATCTCTATCGCCTAATTACTCGCGTGTCACGTCATTAAAGAGGAGCCCAATAGTTAAAATAGCGAAATTATCCTCTCCAAGCTCGATTTTCGGGTAAACGCGCATGTCTCCTGCCCAAAGACTAGAACCCCCACTTGGATCAAACCCGAGTTTTAGGATAGTTCCATCCCTCTATATTGGCATAACGCTGAGAGCAATCATCTCTATCGCCTAATTACTCGCGTGTCACGTCATTAAAGAGGAGCCCAATAGTTAAAATAGCGAAATTATCCTCTCCAAGCTCGATTTTCGGGTAAACGCGCATGTCTCCTGCCCAAAGACTAGAACCCCCACTTGGGTCAAACCCGAGTTTTAGGATAGTTCCATCCCTCTATATTGGCATACCGCTGAGAGCAATCATCTCTATCGCCTAATTACTCGCGTGTCACGTCATTAAAGAGGAGCCCAATGGTTAAAATAGCGAAATTATCCTCTCCAAGCTCGATTTTCGGGTAAACGCGCATGTCTCCTGCCCAAAGACTAGAACCCCCACTTGGATCAAACCCGAGTTTTAGGATAGTTCCATACCCCTATATTGGCATACCGCTGAGAGCAATCATCTCTATCGCCTAATTACTCGCGTGTCACGTCATTAAAGAGGAGCCCAATAGTTAAAATAGCGAAATTATCCTCTCCAAGCTCGATTTTCGGGTAAACGCGCATGTCTCCTGCCCAAAGACTAGAACCCCGACTTGGATCAAACCCGAGTTTTAGGATAGTTCCATACCCCTATATTGGCATACCGCTGAGAGCAATCATCTCTATCGCCTAATTACTCGCGTGTCACGTCATTAAAGAGGAGCCCAATAGTTAAAATAGCGAAATTATCCTCTCCAAGCTCGATTTTCGGGTAAACGCGCATGTCTCCTGCCCAAAGACTAGAACCCCCACTTGGATCAAACCCGAGTTTTAGGATAGTTCCATCCCTCTATATTGGCATACCGCTGAGAGCAATCATCTCTATCGCCTAATTACTCGCGTGTCACGTCATTAAAGAGGAGCCCAATAGTTAAAATAGCGAAATTATCCTCTCCAAGCTCGATTTTCGGGTAAACGCGCATGTCTCCTGCCCAAAGACTAGAACCCCCACTTGGATCAAACCCGAGTTTTAGGATAGTTCCATACCCCTATATTGGCATACCGCTGAGAGCAATCATCTCTATCGCCTAATTACTCGCGTGTCACGTCATTAAAGAGGAGCCCAATAGTTAAAATAGCGAAATTATCCTCTCCAAGCTCGATTTTCGGGTAAACGCGCATGTCTCCTGCCCAAAGACTAGAACCCCCACTTGGATCAAACCCGAGTTTTAGGATAGTTCCATACCCCTATATTGGCATACCGCTGAGAGCAATCATCTCTATCGCCTAATTACTCGCGTGTCACGTCATTAAAGAGGAGCCCAATAGTTAAAATAGCGAAATTATCCTCTCCAAGCTCGATTTTCGGGTAAACGCGCATGTCTCCTGCCCAAAGACTAGAACCCCCACTTGGATCAAACCCGAGTTTTAGGATAGTTCCATACCCCTATATTGGCATACCGCTGAGAGCAATCATCTCTATCGCCTAATTACTCGCGTGTCACGTCATTAAAGAGGAGCCCAATAGTTAAAATAGCGAAATTATCCTCTCCAAGCTCGATTTTCGGGTAAACGCGCATGTCTCCTGCCCAAAGACTAGAACCCCCACTTGGATCAAACCCGAGTTTTAGGATAGTTCCATACCCCTATATTGGCATACCGCTGAGAGCAATCATCTCTATCGCCTAATTACTCGCGTGTCACGTCATTAAAGAGGAGCCCAATAGTTAAAATAGCGAAATTATCCTCTCCAAGCTCGATTTTCGGGTAAACGCGCATGTCTCCTGCCCAAAGACTAGAACCCCCACTTGGATCAAACCCGAGTTTTAGGATAGTTCCATACCCCTATATTGGCATACCGCTGAGAGCAATCATCTCTATCGCCTAATTACTCGCGTGTCACGTCATTAAAGAGGAGCCCAATAGTTAAAATAGCGAAATTATCCTCTCCAAGCTCGATTTTCGGGTAAACGCGCATGTCTCCTGCCCAAAGACTAGAACCCCCACTTGGATCAAACCCGAGTTTTAGGATAGTTCCATACCCCTATATTGGCATACCGCTGAGAGCAATCATCTCTATCGCCTAATTACTCGCGTGTCACGTCATTAAAGAGGAGCCCAATAGTTAAAATAGCGAAATTATCCTCTCCAAGCTCGATTTTCGGGTAAACGCGCATGTCTCCTGCCCAAAGACTAGAACCCCGACTTGGATCAAACCCGAGTTTTAGGATAGTTCCATACCCCTATATTGGCATACCGCTGAGAGCAATCATCTCTATCGCCTAATTACTCGCGTGTCACGTCATTAAAGAGGAGCCCAATAGTTAAAATAGCGAAATTATCCTCTCCAAGCTCGATTTTCGGGTAAACGCGCATGTCTCCTGCCCAAAGACTAGAACCCCGACTTGGATCAAACCCGAGTTTTAGGATAGTTCCATACCCCTATATTGGCATACCGCTGAGAGCAATCATCTCTATCGCCTAATTACTCGCGTGTCACGTCATTAAAGAGGAGCCCAATAGTTAAAATAGCGAAATTATCCTCTCCAAGCTCGATTTTCGGGTAAACGCGCATGTCTCCTGCCCAAAGACTAGAACCCCCACTTGGATCAAACCCGAGTTTTAGGATAGTTCCATCCCTCTATATTGGCATACCGCTGAGAGCAATCATCTCTATCGCCTAATTACTCGCGTGTCACGTCATTAAAGAGGAGCCCAATGGTTAAAATAGCGAAATTATCCTCTCCAAGCTCGATTTTCGGGTAAACGCGCATGTCTCCTGCCCAAAGACTAGAACCCCGACTTGGATCAAACCCGAGTTTTAGGATAGTTCCATACGCCTATATTGGCATACCGCTGAGAGCAATCATCTCTATCGCCTAATTACTCGCGTGTCACGTCATTAAAGAGGAGCCCAATGGTTAAAATAGCGAAATTATCCTCTCCAAGCTCGATTTTCGGGTAAACGCGCATGTCTCCTGCCCAAAGACTAGAACCCCCACTTGGATCAAACCCGAGTTTTAGGATAGTTCCATACCCCTATATTGGCATACCGCTGAGAGCAATCATCTCTATCGCCTAATTACTCGCGTGTCACGTCATTAAAGAGGAGCCCAATAGTTAAAATAGCGAAATTATCCTCTCCAAGCTCGATTTTCGGGTAAACGCGCATGTCTCCTGCCCAAAGACTAGAACCCCCACTTGGATCAAACCCGAGTTTTAGGATAGTTCCATACCCCTATATTGGCATACCGCTGAGAGCAATCATCTCTATCGCCTAATTACTCGCGTGTCACGTCATTAAAGAGGAGCCCAATAGTTAAAATAGCGAAATTATCCTCTCCAAGCTCGATTTTCGGGTAAACGCGCATGTCTCCTGCCCAAAGACTAGAACCCCCACTTGGATCAAACCCGAGTTTTAGGATAGTTCCATACGCCTATATTGGCATACCGCTGAGAGCAATCATCTCTATCGCATAATTACTCGCGTGTCACGTCATTAAAGAGGAGCCCAATAGTTAAAATAGCGAAATTATCCTCTCCAAGCTCGATTTTCGGGTAAACGCGCATGTCTCCTGCCCAAAGACTAGAACCCCCACTTGGATCAAACCCGAGTTTTAGGATAGTTCCATACCCCTATATTGGCATACCGCTGAGAGCAATCATCTCTATCGCCTAATTACTCGCGTGTCACGTCATTAAAGAGGAGCCCAATAGTTAAAATAGCGAAATTATCCTCTCCAAGCTCGATTTTCGGGTAAACGCGCATGTCTCCTGCCCAAAGACTAGAACCCCCACTTGGATCAAACCCGAGTTTTAGGATAGTTCCATACCCCTATATTGGCATACCGCTGAGAGCAATCATCTCTATCGCCTAATTACTCGCGTGTCACGTCATTAAAGAGGAGCCCAATAGTTAAAATAGCGAAATTATCCTCTCCAAGCTCGATTTTCGGGTAAACGCGCATGTCTCCTGCCCAAAGACTAGAACCCCCACTTGGATCAAACCCGAGTTTTAGGATAGTTCCATACCCCTATATTGGCATACCGCTGAGAGCAATCATCTCTATCGCCTAATTACTCGCGTGTCACGTCATTAAAGAGGAGCCCAATAGTTAAAATAGCGAAATTATCCTCTCCAAGCTCGATTTTCGGGTAAACGCGCATGTCTCCTGCCCAAAGACTAGAACCCCGACTTGGATCAAACCCGAGTTTTAGGATAGTTCCATCCCCCTATATTGGCATACCGCTGAGAGCAATCATCTCTATCGCCTAATTACTCGCGTGTCACGTCATTAAAGAGGAGCCCAATAGTTAAAATAGCGAAATTATCCTCTCCAAGCTCGATTTTCGGGTAAACGCGCATGTCTCCTGCCCAAAGACTAGAACCCCCACTTGGATCAAACCCGAGTTTTAGGATAGTTCCATACCCCTATATTGGCATACCGCTGAGAGCAATCATCTCTATCGCCTAATTACTCGCGTGTCACGTCATTAAAGAGGAGCCCAATAGTTAAAATAGCGAAATTATCCTCTCCAAGCTCGATTTTCGGGTAAACGCGCATGTCTCCTGCCCAAAGACTAGAACCCCCACTTGGATCAAACCCGAGTTTTAGGATAGTTCCATACGCCTATATTGGCATACCGCTGAGAGCAATCATCTCTATCGCCTAATTACTCGCGTGTCACGTCATTAAAGAGGAGCCCAATAGTTAAAATAGCGAAATTATCCTCTCCAAGCTCGATTTTCGGGTAAACGCGCATGTCTCCTGCCCAAAGACTAGAACCCCCACTTGGATCAAACCCGAGTTTTAGGATAGTTCCATCCCTCTATATTGGCATACCGCTGAGAGCAATCATCTCTATCGCCTAATTACTCGCGTGTCACGTCATTAAAGAGGAGCCCAATGGTTAAAATAGCGAAATTATCCTCTCCAAGCTCGATTTTCGGGTAAACGCGCATGTCTCCTGCCCAAAGACTAGAACCCCGACTTGGATCAAACCCGAGTTTTAGGATAGTTCCATACCCCTATATTGGCATACCGCTGAGAGCAATCATCTCTATCGCCTAATTACTCGCGTGTCACGTCATTAAAGAGGAGCCCAATAGTTAAAATAGCGAAATTATCCTCTCCAAGCTCGATTTTCGGGTAAACGCGCATGTCTCCTGCCCAAAGACTAGAACCCCCACTTGGATCAAACCCGAGTTTTAGGATAGTTCCATACCCTTATATTGGCATACCGCTGAGAGCAATCATCTCTATCGCCTAATTACTCGCGTGTCACGTCATTAAAGAGGAGCCCAATAGTTAAAATAGCGAAATTATCCTCTCCAAGCTCGATTTTCGGGTAAACGCGCATGTCTCCTGCCCAAAGACTAGAACCCCCACTTGGATCAAACCCGAGTTTTAGGATAGTTCCATCCCTCTATATTGGCATACCGCTGAGAGCAATCATCTCTATCGCCTAATTACTCGCGTGTCACGTCATTAAAGAGGAGCCCAATGGTTAAAATAGCGAAATTATCCTCTCCAAGCTCGATTTTCGGGTAAACGCGCATGTCTCCTGCCCAAAGACTAGAACCCCGACTTGGATCAAACCCGAGTTTTAGGATAGTTCCATACCCCTATATTGGCATACCGCTGAGAGCAATCATCTCTATCGCCTAATTACTCGCGTGTCACGTCATTAAAGAGGAGCCCAATAGTTAAAATAGCGAAATTATCCTCTCCAAGCTCGATTTTCGGGTAAACGCGCATGTCTCCTGCCCAAAGACTAGAACCCCCACTTGGATCAAACCCGAGTTTTAGGATAGTTCCATACCCCTATATTGGCATACCGCTGAGAGCAATCATCTCTATCGCCTAATTACTCGCGTGTCACGTCATTAAAGAGGAGCCCAATAGTTAAAATAGCGAAATTATCCTCTCCAAGCTCGATTTTCGGGTAAACGCGCATGTCTCCTGCCCAAAGACTAGAACCCCCACTTGGATCAAACCCGAGTTTTAGGATAGTTCCATACCCCTATATTGGCATACCGCTGAGAGCAATCATCTCTATCGCCTAATTACTCGCGTGTCACGTCATTAAAGAGGAGCCCAATAGTTAAAATAGCGAAATTATCCTCTCCAAGCTCGATTTTCGGGTAAACGCGCATGTCTCCTGCCCAAAGACTAGAACCCCCACTTGGATCAAACCCGAGTTTTAGGATAGTTCCATACGCCTATATTGGCATACCGCTGAGAGCAATCATCTCTATCGCCTAATTACTCGCGTGTCACGTCATTAAAGAGGAGCCCAATAGTTAAAATAGCGAAATTATCCTCTCCAAGCTCGATTTTCGGGTAAACGCGCATGTCTCCTGCCCAAAGACTAGAACCCCCACTTGGATCAAACCCGAGTTTTAGGATAGTTCCATACGCCTATATTGGCATACCGCTGAGAGCAATCATCTCTATCGCCTAATTACTCGCGTGTCACGTCATTAAAGAGGAGCCCAATAGTTAAAATAGCGAAATTATCCTCTCCAAGCTCGATTTTCGGGTAAACGCGCATGTCTCCTGCCCAAAGACTAGAACCCCCACTTGGATCAAACCCGAGTTTTAGGATAGTTCCATACCCCTATATTGGCATACCGCTGAGAGCAATCATCTCTATCGCCTAATTACTCGCGTGTCACGTCATTAAAGAGGAGCCCAATAGTTAAAATAGCGAAATTATCCTCTCCAAGCTCGATTTTCGGGTAAACGCGCATGTCTCCTGCCCAAAGACTAGAACCCCCACTTGGATCAAACCCGAGTTTTAGGATAGTTCCATACCCCTATATTGGCATACCGCTGAGAGCAATCATCTCTATCGCCTAATTACTCGCGTGTCACGTCATTAAAGAGGAGCCCAATAGTTAAAATAGCGAAATTATCCTCTCCAAGCTCGATTTTCGGGTAAACGCGCATGTCTCCTGCCCAAAGACTAGAACCCCCACTTGGATCAAACCCGAGTTTTAGGATAGTTCCATCCCCCTATATTGGCATACCGCTGAGAGCAATCATCTCTATCGCCTAATTACTCGCGTGTCACGTCATTAAAGAGGAGCCCAATAGTTAAAATAGCGAAATTATCCTCTCCAAGCTCGATTTTCGGGTAAACGCGCATGTCTCCTGCCCAAAGACTAGAACCCCCACTTGGATCAAACCCGAGTTTTAGGATAGTTCCATACCCCTATATTGGCATACCGCTGAGAGCAATCATCTCTATCGCCTAATTACTCGCGTGTCACGTCATTAAAGAGGAGCCCAATAGTTAAAATAGCGAAATTATCCTCTCCAAGCTCGATTTTCGGGTAAACGCGCATGTCTCCTGCCCAAAGACTAGAACCCCGACTTGGATCAAACCCGAGTTTTAGGATAGTTCCATACCCCTATATTGGCATACCGCTGAGAGCAATCATCTCTATCGCCTAATTACTCGCGTGTCACGTCATTAAAGAGGAGCCCAATAGTTAAAATAGCGAAATTATCCTCTCCAAGCTCGATTTTCGGGTAAACGCGCATGTCTCCTGCCCAAAGACTAGAACCCCGACTTGGATCAAACCCGAGTTTTAGGATAGTTCCATACCCCTATATTGGCATACCGCTGAGAGCAATCATCTCTATCGCCTAATTACTCGCGTGTCACGTCATTAAAGAGGAGCCCAATAGTTAAAATAGCGAAATTATCCTCTCCAAGCTCGATTTTCGGGTAAACGCGCATGTCTCCTGCCCAAAGACTAGAACCCCCACTTGGATCAAACCCGAGTTTTAGGATAGTTCCATCCCTCTATATTGGCATACCGCTGAGAGCAATCATCTCTATCGCCTAATTACTCGCGTGTCACGTCATTAAAGAGGAGCCCAATGGTTAAAATAGCGAAATTATCCTCTCCAAGCTCGATTTTCGGGTAAACGCGCATGTCTCCTGCCCAAAGACTAGAACCCCGACTTGGATCAAACCCGAGTTTTAGGATAGTTCCATACGCCTATATTGGCATACCGCTGAGAGCAATCATCTCTATCGCCTAATTACTCGCGTGTCACGTCATTAAAGAGGAGCCCAATAGTTAAAATAGCGAAATTATCCTCTCCAAGCTCGATTTTCGGGTAAACGCGCATGTCTCCTGCCCAAAGACTAGAACCCCCACTTGGATCAAACCCGAGTTTTAGGATAGTTCCATACCCCTATATTGGCATACCGCTGAGAGCAATCATCTCTATCGCCTAATTACTCGCGTGTCACGTCATTAAAGAGGAGCCCAATAGTTAAAATAGCGAAATTATCCTCTCCAAGCTCGATTTTCGGGTAAACGCGCATGTCTCCTGCCCAAAGACTAGAACCCCCACTTGGATCAAACCCGAGTTTTAGGATAGTTCCATCCCTCTATATTGGCATACCGCTGAGAGCAATCATCTCTATCGCCTAATTACTCGCGTGTCACGTCATTAAAGAGGAGCCCAATGGTTAAAATAGCGAAATTATCCTCTCCAAGCTCGATTTTCCGGTAAACGCGCATGTCTCCTGCCCAAAGACTAGAACCCCCACTTGGATCAAACCCGAGTTTTAGGATAGTTCCATACGCCTATATTGGCATACCGCTGAGAGCAATCATCTCTATCGCCTAGTTACTCGCGTGTCACGTCATTAAAGAGGAGCCCAATGGTTAAAATAGCGAAATTATCCTCTCCAAGCTCGATTTTCGGGTAAACGCGCATGTCTCCTGCCCAAAGACTAGAACCCCGACTTGGATCAAACCCGAGTTTTAGGATAGTTCCATACCCCTATATTGGCATACCGCTGAGAGCAATCATCTCTATCGCCTAATTACTCGCGTGTCACGTCATTAAAGAGGAGCCCAATGGTTAAAATAGCGAAATTATCCTCTCCAAGCTCGATTTTCGGGTAAACGCGCATGTCTCCTGCCCAAAGACTAGAACCCCCACTTGGATCAAACCCGAGTTTTAGGATAGTTCCATCCCTCTATATTGGCATACCGCTGAGAGCAATCATCTCTATCGCCTAATTACTCGCGTGTCACGTCATTAAAGAGGAGCCCAATGGTTAAAATAGCGAAATTATCCTCTCCAAGCTCGATTTTCGGGTAAACGCGCATGTCTCCTGCCCAAAGACTAGAACCCCGACTTGGATCAAACCCGAGTTTTAGGATAGTTCCATACCCCTATATTGGCATACCGCTGAGAGCAATCATCTCTATCGCCTAATTACTCGCGTGTCACGTCATTAAAGAGGAGCCCAATGGTTAAAATAGCGAAATTATCCTCTCCAAGCTCGATTTTCGGGTAAACGCGCATGTCTCCTGCCCAAAGACTAGAACCCCCACTTGGATCAAACCCGAGTTTTAGGATAGTTCCATCCCTCTATATTGGCATACCGCTGAGAGCAATCATCTCTTTCGCCTAATTACTCGCGTGTCACGTCATTAAAGAGGAGCCCAATGGTTAAAATAGCGAAATTATCCTCTCCAAGCTCGATTTTCGGGTAAACGCGCATGTCTCCTGCCCAAAGACTAGAACCCCCACTTGGATCAAACCCGAGTTTTAGGATAGTTCCATCCCTCTATATTGGCATACCGCTGAGAGCAATCATCTCTTTCGCCTAATTACTCGCGTGTCACGTCATTAAAGAGGAGCCCAATGGTTAAAATAGCGAAATTATCCTCTCCAAGCTCGATTTTCGGGTAAACGCGCATGTCTCCTGCCCAAAGACTAGAACCCCCACTTGGATCAAACCCGAGTTTTAGGATAGTTCCATCCCTCTATATTGGCATACCGCTGAGAGCAATCATCTCTATCGCCTAATTACTCGCGTGTCACGTCATTAAAGAGGAGCCCAATGGTTAAAATAGCGAAATTATCCTCTCCAAGCTCGATTTTCGGGTAAACGCGCATGTCTCCTGCCCAAAGACTAGAACCCCCACTTGGATCAAACCCGAGTTTTAGGATAGTTCCATCCCTCTATATTGGCATACCGCTGAGAGCAATCATCTCTTTCGCCTAATTACTCGCGTGTCACGTCATTAAAGAGGAGCCCAATGGTTAAAATAGCGAAATTATCCTCTCCAAGCTCGATTTTCGGGTAAACGCGCATGTCTCCTGCCCAAAGACTAGAACCCCGACTTGGATCAAACCCGAGTTTTAGGATAGTTCCATACCCCTATATTGGCATACCGCTGAGAGCAATCATCTCTATCGCCTAATTACTCGCGTGTCACGTCATTAAAGAGGAGCCCAATGGTTAAAATAGCGAAATTATCCTCTCCAAGCTCGATTTTCGGGTAAACGCGCATGTCTCCTGCCCAAAGACTAGAACCCCCACTTGGATCAAACCCGAGTTTTAGGATAGTTCCATCCCTCTATATTGGCATACCGCTGAGAGCAATCATCTCTATCGCCTAATTACTCGCGTGTCACGTCATTAAAGAGGAGCCCAATGGTTAAAATAGCGAAATTATCCTCTCCAAGCTCGATTTTCGGGTAAACGCGCATGTCTCCTGCCCAAAGACTAGAACCCCGACTTGGATCAAACCCGAGTTTTAGGATAGTTCCATACCCCTATATTGGCATACCGCTGAGAGCAATCATCTCTATCGCCTAATTACTCGCGTGTCACGTCATTAAAGAGGAGCCCAATGGTTAAAATAGCGAAATTATCCTCTCCAAGCTCGATTTTCGGGTAAACGCGCATGTCTCCTGCCCAAAGACTAGAACCCCCACTTGGATCAAACCCGAGTTTTAGGATAGTTCCATCCCTCTATATTGGCATACCGCTGAGAGCAATCATCTCTTTCGCCTAATTACTCGCGTGTCACGTCATTAAAGAGGAGCCCAATGGTTAAAATAGCGAAATTATCCTCTCCAAGCTCGATTTTCGGGTAAACGCGCATGTCTCCTGCCCAAAGACTAGAACCCCCACTTGGATCAAACCCGAGTTTTAGGATAGTTCCATCCCTCTATATTGGCATACCGCTGAGAGCAATCATCTCTTTCGCCTAATTACTCGCGTGTCACGTCATTAAAGAGGAGCCCAATGGTTAAAATAGCGAAATTATCCTCTCCAAGCTCGATTTTCGGGTAAACGCGCATGTCTCCTGCCCAAAGACTAGAACCCCCACTTGGATCAAACCCGAGTTTTAGGATAGTTCCATCCCTCTATATTGGCATACCGCTGAGAGCAATCATCTCTTTCGCCTAATTACTCGCGTGTCACGTCATTAAAGAGGAGCCCAATGGTTAAAATAGCGAAATTATCCTCTCCAAGCTCGATTTTCGGGTAAACGCGCATGTCTCCTGCCCAAAGACTAGAACCCCCACTTGGATCAAACCCGAGTTTTAGGATAGTTCCATCCCTCTATATTGGCATACCGCTGAGAGCAATCATCTCTATCGCCTAATTACTCGCGTGTCACGTCATTAAAGAGGAGCCCAATGGTTAAAATAGCGAAATTATCCTCTCCAAGCTCGATTTTCGGGTAAACGCGCATGTCTCCTGCCCAAAGACTAGAACCCCGACTTGGATCAAACCCGAGTTTTAGGATAGTTCCATCCCTCTATATTGGCATACCGCTGAGAGCAATCATCTCTATCGCCTAATTACTCGCGTGTCACGTCATTAAAGAGGAGCCCAATGGTTAAAATAGCGAAATTATCCTCTCCAAGCTCGATTTTCGGGTAAACGCGCATGTCTCCTGCCCAAAGACTAGAACCCCGACTTGGAACAAACCCGAGTTTTAGGATAGTTCCATCCCTCTATATTGGCATACCGCTGAGAGCAATCATCTCTTTCGCCTAATTACTCGCGTGTCACGTCATTAAAGAGGAGCCCAATGGTTAAAATAGCGAAATTATCCTCTCCAAGCTCGATTTTCGGGTAAACGCGCATGTCTCCTGCCCAAAGACTAGAACCCCCACTTGGATCAAACCCGAGTTTTAGGATAGTTCCATCCCTCTATATTGGCATACCGCTGAGAGCAATCATCTCTATCGCCTAATTACTTGCGTGTCACGTCATTAAAGAGGAGCCCAATAGTTAAAATAGCGAAATTATCCTCTACAAGCTCGATTTTCGGGTAAACGCGCATGTCTCCTGCCCAAAGACTAGAACCCCCACTTGGATCAAACCCGAGTTTTAGGATAGTTCCATCCCTCTATATTGGCATACCGCTGAGAGCAATCATCTCTATCGCCTAATTATTCGCGTGTCACGTCATTAAAGAGGAGCCCAATGGTTAAAATAGCGAAATTATCCTCTCCAAGCTCGATTTTCTGGTAAACGCGCATGTCTCCTGCCCAAAGACTAGAACCCCGACTTGGATCAAACCCGAGTTTTAGGATAGTTCCATCCCTCTATATTGGCATAACGCTGAGAGCAATCATCTCTATCGCCTAATTACTCGCGTGTCACGTCATTAAAGAGGAGCCCAATGGTTAAAATAGCGAAATTATCCTCTACAAGCTCGATTTTCGGGTAAACGCGCATGTCTCCTGCCCAAAGACTAGAACCCCGACTTGGATCAAACCCGAGTTTTAGGATAGTTCCATCCCTCTATATTGGCATAACGCTGAGAGCAATCATCTCTATCGCCTAATTACTCGCGTGTCACGTCATTAAAGAGGAGCCCAATGGTTAAAATAGCGAAATTATCCTCTACAAGCTCGATTTTCGGGTAAACGCGCATGTCTCCTGCCCAAAGACTAGAACCCCGACTTGGATCAAACCCGAGTTTTAGGATAGTTCCATCCCTCTATATTGGCATACCGCTGAGAGCAATCATCTCTATCGCCTAATTACTCGCGTGTCACGTCATTAAAGAGGAGCCCAATGGTTAAAATAGCGAAATTATCCTCTCCAAGCTCGATTTTCTGGTAAACGCGCATGTCTCCTGCCCAAAGACTAGAACCCCCACTTGGATCAAACCCGAGTTTTAGGATAGTTCCATCCCTCTATATTGGCATACCGCTGAGAGCAATCATCTCTATCGCCTAATTACTCGCGTGTCACGTCATTAAAGAGGAGCCCAATGGTTAAAATAGCGAAATTATCCTCTCCAAGCTCGATTTTCGGGTAAACGCGCATGTCTCCTGCCCAAAGACTAGAACCCCCACTTGGATCAAACCCGAGTTTTAGGATAGTTCCATCCCTCTATATTGGCATACCGCTGAGAGCAATCATCTCTATCGCCTAATTACTCGCGTGTCACGTCATTAAAGAGGAGCCCAATGGTTAAAATAGCGAAATTATCCTCTCCAAGCTCGATTTTCTGGTAAACGCGCATGTCTCCTGCCCAAAGACTAGAACCCCGACTTGGATCAAACCCGAGTTTTAGGATAGTTCCATCCCTCTATATTGGCATACCGCTGAGAGCAATCATCTCTATCGCCTAATTACTCGCGTGTCACGTCATTAAAGAGGAGCCCAATGGTTAAAATAGCGAAATTATCCTCTACAAGCTCGATTTTCGGGTAAACGCGCATGTCTCCTGCCCAAAGACTAGAACCCCGACTTGGATCAAACCCGAGTTTTAGGATAGTTCCATCCCTCTATATTGGCATACCGCTGAGAGCAATCATCTCTATCGCCTAATTACTCGCGTGTCACGTCATTAAAGAGGAGCCCAATGGTTAAAATAGCGAAATTATCCTCTCCAAGCTCGATTTTCTGGTAAACGCGCATGTCTCCTGCCCAAAGACTAGAACCCCGACTTGGATCAAACCCGAGTTTTAGGATAGTTCCATCCCTCTATATTGGCATACCGCTGAGAGCAATCATCTCTATCGCCTAATTACTCGCGTGTCACGTCATTAAAGAGGAGCCCAATGGTTAAAATAGCGAAATTATCCTCTACAAGCTCGATTTTCGGGTAAACGCGCATGTCTCCTGCCCAAAGACTAGAACCCCGACTTGGATCAAACCCGAGTTTTAGGATAGTTCCATCCCTCTATATTGGCATACCGCTGAGAGCAATCATCTCTATCGCCTAATTACTCGCGTGTCACGTCATTAAAGAGGAGCCCAATGGTTAAAATAGCGAAATTATCCTCTCCAAGCTCGATTTTCGGGTAAACGCGCATGTCTCCTGCCCAAAGACTAGAACCCCGACTTGGATCAAACCCGAGTTTTAGGATAGTTCCATCCCTCTATATTGGCATACCGCTGAGAGCAATCATCTCTTTCGCCTAATTACTCGCGTGTCACGTCATTAAAGAGGAGCCCAATGGTTAAAATAGCGAAATTATCCTCTACAAGCTCGATTTTCGGGTAAACGCGCATGTCTCCTGCCCAAAGACTAGAACCCCGACTTGGATCAAACCCGAGTTTAGGATAGTTCCATCCCTCTATATTGGCATACCGCTGAGAGCAATCATCTCTTTCGCCTAATTACTCGCGTGTCACGTCATTAAAGAGGAGCCCAATGGTTAAAATAGCGAAATTATCCTCTACAAGCTCGATTTTCGGGTAAACGCGCATGTCTCCTGCCCAAAGACTAGAACCCCCACTTGGATCAAACCCGAGTTTTAGGATAGTTCCATCCCTCTATATTGGCATACCGCTGAGAGCAATCATCTCTATCGCCTAATTACTCGCGTGTCACGTCATTAAAGAGGAGCCCAATGGTTAAAATAGCGAAATTATCCTCTCCAAGCTCGATTTTCGGGTAAACGCGCATGTCTCCTGCCCAAAGACTAGAACCCCGACTTGGATCAAACCCGAGTTTTAGGATAGTTCCATCCCTCTATATTGGCATACCGCTGAGAGCAATCATCTCTTTCGCCTAATTACTCGCGTGTCACGTCATTAAAGAGGAGCCCAATGGTTAAAATAGCGAAATTATCCTCTACAAGCTCGATTTTCGGGTAAACGCGCATGTCTCCTGCCCAAAGACTAGAACCCCGACTTGGATCAAACCCGAGTTTTAGGATAGTTCCATACCCCTATATTGGCATACCGCTGAGAGCAATCATCTCTTTCGCCTAATTACTCGCGTGTCACGTCATTAAAGAGGAGCCCAATGGTTAAAATAGCGAAATTATCCTCTACAAGCTCGATTTTCGGGTAAACGCGCATGTCTCCTGCCCAAAGACTAGAACCCCGACTTGGATCAAACCCGAGTTTTAGGATAGTTCCATCCCTCTATATTGGCATACCGCTGAGAGCAATCATCTCTTTCGCCTAATTACTCGCGTGTCACGTCATTAAAGAGGAGCCCAATGGTTAAAATAGCGAAATTATCCTCTCCAAGCTCGATTTTCGGGTAAACGCGCATGTCTCCTGCCCAAAGACTAGAACCCCGACTTGGATCAAACCCGAGTTTTAGGATAGTTCCATCCCTCTATATTGGCATACCGCTGAGAGCAATCATCTCTTTCGCCTAATTACTCGCGTGTCACGTCATTAAAGAGGAGCCCAATGGTTAAAATAGCGAAATTATCCTCTACAAGCTCGATTTTCGGGTAAACGCGCATGTCTCCTGCCCAAAGACTAGAACCCCCACTTGGATCAAACCCGAGTTTTAGGATAGTTCCATCCCTCTATATTGGCATACCGCTGAGAGCAATCATCTCTATCGCCTAATTACTCGCGTGTCACGTCATTAAAGAGGAGCCCAATGGTTAAAATAGCGAAATTATCCTCTCCAAGCTCGATTTTCGGGTAAACGCGCATGTCTCCTGCCCAAAGACTAGAACCCCGACTTGGATCAAACCCGAGTTTTAGGATAGTTCCATCCCTCTATATTGGCATACCGCTGAGAGCAATCATCTCTATCGCCTAATTACTTGCGTGTCACGTCATTAAAGAGGAGCCCAATAGTTAAAATAGCGAAATTATCCTCTACAAGCTCGATTTTCGGGTAAACGCGCATGTCTCCTGCCCAAAGACTAGAACCCCGACTTGGATCAAACCCGAGTTTTAGGATAGTTCCATCCCTCTATATTGGCATACCGCTGAGAGCAATCATCTCTTTCGCCTAATTACTCGCGTGTCACGTCATTAAAGAGGAGCCCAATGGTTAAAATAGCGAAATTATCCTCTACAAGCTCGATTTTCGGGTAAACGCGCATGTCTCCTGCCCAAAGACTAGAACCCCGACTTGGATCAAACCCGAGTTTTAGGATAGTTCCATCCCTCTATATTGGCATACCGCTGAGAGCAATCATCTCTATCGCCTAATTACTTGCGTGTCACGTCATTAAAGAGGAGCCCAATGGTTAAAATAGCGAAATTATCCTCTACAAGCTCGATTTTCGGGTAAACGCGCATGTCTCCTGCCCAAAGACTAGAACCCCGACTTGGATCAAACCCGAGTTTTAGGATAGTTCCATCCCTCTATATTGGCATACCGCTGAGAGCAATCATCTCTATCGCCTAATTACTCGCGTGTCACGTCATTAAAGAGGAGCCCAATGGTTAAAATAGCGAAATTATCCTCTCCAAGCTCGATTTTCTGGTAAACGCGCATGTCTCCTGCCCAAAGACTAGAACCCCGACTTGGATCAAACCCGAGTTTTAGGATAGTTCCATCCCTCTATATTGGCATACCGCTGAGAGCAATCATCTCTTTCGCCTAATTACTCGCGTGTCACGTCATTAAAGAGGAGCCCAATGGTTAAAATAGCGAAATTATCCTCTACAAGCTCGATTTTCGGGTAAACGCGCATGTCTCCTGCCCAAAGACTAGAACCCCGACTTGGATCAAACCCGAGTTTTAGGATAGTTCCATCCCTCTATATTGGCATACCGCTGAGAGCAATCATCTCTTTCGCCTAATTACTCGCGTGTCACGTCATTAAAGAGGAGCCCAATGGTTAAAATAGCGAAATTATCCTCTCCAAGCTCGATTTTCTGGTAAACGCGCATGTCTCCTGCCCAAAGACTAGAACCCCGACTTGGATCAAACCCGAGTTTTAGGATAGTTCCATCCCTCTATATTGGCATACCGCTGAGAGCAATCATCTCTTTCGCCTAATTACTCGCGTGTCACGTCATTAAAGAGGAGCCCAATGGTTAAAATAGCGAAATTATCCTCTACAAGCTCGATTTTCGGGTAAACGCGCATGTCTCCTGCCCAAAGACTAGAACCCCCACTTGGATCAAACCCGAGTTTTAGGATAGTTCCATCCCTCTATATTGGCATACCGCTGAGAGCAATCATCTCTATCGCCTAATTACTCGCGTGTCACGTCATTAAAGAGGAGCCCAATGGTTAAAATAGCGAAATTATCCTCTCCAAGCTCGATTTTCGGGTAAACGCGCATGTCTCCTGCCCAAACACTAGAACCCCGACTTGGATCAAACCCGAGTTTTAGGATAGTTCCATCCCTCTATATTGGCATACCGCTGAGAGCAATCATCTCTATCGCCTAATTACTTGCGTGTCACGTCATTAAAGAGGAGCCCAATAGTTAAAATAGCGAAATTATCCTCTACAAGCTCGATTTTCGGGTAAACGCGCATGTCTCCTGCCCAAAGACTAGAACCCCGACTTGGATCAAACCCGAGTTTTAGGATAGTTCCATCCCTCTATATTGGCATACCGCTGAGAGCAATCATCTCTTTCGCCTAATTACTCGCGTGTCACGTCATTAAAGAGGAGCCCAATGGTTAAAATAGCGAAATTATCCTCTACAAGCTCGATTTTCGGGTAAACGCGCATGTCTCCTGCCCAAAGACTAGAACCCCGACTTGGATCAAACCCGAGTTTTAGGATAGTTCCATCCCTCTATATTGGCATACCGCTGAGAGCAATCATCTCTATCGCCTAATTACTCGCGTGTCACGTCATTAAAGAGGAGCCCAATGGTTAAAATAGCGAAATTATCCTCTCCAAGCTCGATTTTCTGGTAAACGCGCATGTCTCCTGCCCAAAGACTAGAACCCCGACTTGGATCAAACCCGAGTTTTAGGATAGTTCCATCCCTCTATATTGGCATACCGCTGAGAGCAATCATCTCTTTCGCCTAATTACTCGCGTGTCACGTCATTAAAGAGGAGCCCAATGGTTAAAATAGCGAAATTATCCTCTACAAGCTCGATTTTCGGGTAAACGCGCATGTCTCCTGCCCAAAGACTAGAACCCCGACTTGGATCAAACCCGAGTTTTAGGATAGTTCCATCCCTCTATATTGGCATACCGCTGAGAGCAATCATCTCTATCGCCTAATTACTTGCGTGTCACGTCATTAAAGAGGAGCCCAATGGTTAAAATAGCGAAATTATCCTCTACAAGCTCGATTTTCTGGTAAACGCGCATGTCTCCTGCCCAAAGACTAGAACCCCGACTTGGATCAAACCCGAGTTTTAGGATAGTTCCATCCCTCTATATTGGCATACCGCTGAGAGCAATCATCTCTATCGCCTAATTACTCGCGTGTCACGTCATTAAAGAGGAGCCCAATGGTTAAAATAGCGAAATTATCCTCTACAAGCTCGATTTTCGGGTAAACGCGCATGTCTCCTGCCCAAAGACTAGAACCCCCACTTGGATCAAACCCGAGTTTTAGGATAGTTCCATCCCTCTATATTGGCATACCGCTGAGAGCAATCATCTCTATCGCCTAATTACTTGCGTGTCACGTCATTAAAGAGGAGCCCAATGGTTAAAATAGCGAAATTATCCTCTACAAGCTCGATTTTCTGGTAAACGCGCATGTCTCCTGCCCAAAGACTAGAACCCCGACTTGGATCAAACCCGAGTTTTAGGATAGTTCCATCCCTCTATATTGGCATACCGCTGAGAGCAATCATCTCTATCGCCTAATTACTCGCGTGTCACGTCATTAAAGAGGAGCCCAATGGTTAAAATAGCGAAATTATCCTCTACAAGCTCGATTTTCGGGTAAACGCGCATGTCTCCTGCCCAAAGACTAGAACCCCGACTTGGATCAAACCCGAGTTTTAGGATAGTTCCATCCCTCTATATTGGCATACCGCTGAGAGCAATCATCTCTATCGCCTAATTACTTGCGTGTCACGTCATTAAAGAGGAGCCCAATGGTTAAAATAGCGAAATTATCCTCTACAAGCTCGATTTTCTGGTAAACGCGCATGTCTCCTGCCCAAAGACTAGAACCCCGACTTGGATCAAACCCGAGTTTTAGGATAGTTCCATCCCTCTATATTGGCATACCGCTGAGAGCAATCATCTCTTTCGCCTAATTACTCGCGTGTCACGTCATTAAAGAGGAGCCCAATGGTTAAAATAGCGAAATTATCCTCTACAAGCTCGATTTTCGGGTAAACGCGCATGTCTCCTGCCCAAAGACTAGAACCCCCACTTGGATCAAACCCGAGTTTTAGGATAGTTCCATCCCTCTATATTGGCATACCGCTGAGAGCAATCATCTCTATCGCCTAATTACTCGCGTGTCACGTCATTAAAGAGGAGCCCAATGGTTAAAATAGCGAAATTATCCTCTACAAGCTCGATTTTCGGGTAAACGCGCATGTCTCCTGCCCAAAGACTAGAACCCCCACTTGGATCAAACCCGAGTTTTAGGATAGTTCCATCCCTCTATATTGGCATACCGCTGAGAGCAATCATCTCTATCGCCTAATTACTTGCGTGTCACGTCATTAAAGAGGAGCCCAATGGTTAAAATAGCGAAATTATCCTCTACAAGCTCGATTTTCGGGTAAACGCGCATGTCTCCTGCCCAAAGACTAGAACCCCCACTTGGATCAAACCCGAGTTTTAGGATAGTTCCATCCCTCTATATTGGCATACCGCTGAGAGCAATCATCTCTTTCGCCTAATTACTCGCGTGTCACGTCATTAAAGAGGAGCCCAATGGTTAAAATAGCGAAATTATCCTCTACAAGCTCGATTTTCTGGTAAACGCGCATGTCTCCTGCCCAAAGACTAGAACCCCGACTTGGATCAAACCCGAGTTTTAGGATAGTTCCATCCCTCTATATTGGCATACCGCTGAGAGCAATCATCTCTTTCGCCTAATTACTCGCGTGTCACGTCATTAAAGAGGAGCCCAATGGTTAAAATAGCGAAATTATCCTCTACAAGCTCGATTTTCGGGTAAACGCGCATGTCTCCTGCCCAAAGACTAGAACCCCGACTTGGATCAAACCCGAGTTTTAGGATAGTTCCATCCCTCTATATTGGCATACCGCTGAGAGCAATCATCTCTTTCGCCTAATTACTCGCGTGTCACGTCATTAAAGAGGAGCCCAATGGTTAAAATAGCGAAATTATCCTCTACAAGCTCGATTTTCTGGTAAACGCGCATGTCTCCTGCCCAAAGACTAGAACCCCGACTTGGATCAAACCCGAGTTTTAGGATAGTTCCATCCCTCTATATTGGCATACCGCTGAGAGCAATCATCTCTTTCGCCTAATTACTCGCGTGTCACGTCATTAAAGAGGAGCCCAATGGTTAAAATAGCGAAATTATCCTCTACAAGCTCGATTTTCGGGTAAACGCGCATGTCTCCTGCCCAAAGACTAGAACCCCGACTTGGATCAAACCCGAGTTTTAGGATAGTTCCATCCCTCTATATTGGCATACCGCTGAGAGCAATCATCTCTTTCGCCTAATTACTCGCGTGTCACGTCATTAAAGAGGAGCCCAATGGTTAAAATAGCGAAATTATCCTCTACAAGCTCGATTTTCGGGTAAACGCGCATGTCTCCTGCCCAAAGACTAGAACCCCGACTTGGATCAAACCCGAGTTTTAGGATAGTTCCATCCCTCTATATTGGCATACCGCTGAGAGCAATCATCTCTATCGCCTAATTACTCGCGTGTCACGTCATTAAAGAGGAGCCCAATGGTTAAAATAGCGAAATTATCCTCTACAAGCTCGATTTTCGGGTAAACGCGCATGTCTCCTGCCCAAAGACTAGAACCCCCACTTGGATCAAACCCGAGTTTTAGGATAGTTCCATCCCTCTATATTGGCATACCGCTGAGAGCAATCATCTCTTTCGCCTAATTACTCGCGTGTCACGTCATTAAAGAGGAGCCCAATGGTTAAAATAGCGAAATTATCCTCTCCAAGCTCGATTTTCGGGTAAACGCGCATGTCTCCTGCCCAAAGACTAGAACCCCGACTTGGATCAAACCCGAGTTTTAGGATAGTTCCATCCCTCTATATTGGCATACCGCTGAGAGCAATCATCTCTATCGCCTAATTACTCGCGTGTCACGTCATTAAAGAGGAGCCCAATGGTTAAAATAGCGAAATTATCCTCTACAAGCTCGATTTTCGGGTAAACGCGCATGTCTCCTGCCCAAAGACTAGAACCCCGACTTGGATCAAACCCGAGTTTTAGGATAGTTCCATCCCTCTATATTGGCATACCGCTGAGAGCAATCATCTCTATCGCCTAATTACTTGCGTGTCACGTCATTAAAGAGGAGCCCAATGGTTAAAATAGCGAAATTATCCTCTACAAGCTCGATTTTCGGGTAAACGCGCATGTCTCCTGCCCAAAGACTAGAACCCCGACTTGGATCAAACCCGAGTTTTAGGATAGTTCCATCCCTCTATATTGGCATACCGCTGAGAGCAATCATCTCTATCGCCTAATTACTCGCGTGTCACGTCATTAAAGAGGAGCCCAATGGTTAAAATAGCGAAATTATCCTCTACAAGCTCGATTTTCGGGTAAACGCGCATGTCTCCTGCCCAAAGACTAGAACCCCCACTTGGATCAAACCCGAGTTTTAGGATAGTTCCATCCCTCTATATTGGCATACCGCTGAGAGCAATCATCTCTTTCGCCTAATTACTCGCGTGTCACGTCATTAAAGAGGAGCCCAATGGTTAAAATAGCGAAATTATCCTCTCCAAGCTCGATTTTCGGGTAAACGCGCATGTCTCCTGCCCAAAGACTAGAACCCCGACTTGGATCAAACCCGAGTTTTAGGATAGTTCCATCCCTCTATATTGGCATACCGCTGAGAGCAATCATCTCTATCGCCTAATTACTCGCGTGTCACGTCATTAAAGAGGAGCCCAATGGTTAAAATAGCGAAATTATCCTCTCCAAGCTCGATTTTCGGGTAAACGCGCATGTCTCCTGCCCAAAGACTAGAACCCCGACTTGGATCAAACCCGAGTTTTAGGATAGTTCCATCCCTCTATATTGGCATACCGCTGAGAGCAATCATCTCTATCGCCTAATTACTTGCGTGTCACGTCATTAAAGAGGAGCCCAATGGTTAAAATAGCGAAATTATCCTCTACAAGCTCGATTTTCGGGTAAACGCGCATGTCTCCTGCCCAAAGACTAGAACCCCGACTTGGATCAAACCCGAGTTTTAGGATAGTTCCATCCCTCTATATTGGCATACCGCTGAGAGCAATCATCTCTATCGCCTAATTACTCGCGTGTCACGTCATTAAAGAGGAGCCCAATGGTTAAAATAGCGAAATTATCCTCTCCAAGCTCGATTTTCTGGTAAACGCGCATGTCTCCTGCCCAAAGACTAGAACCCCGACTTGGATCAAACCCGAGTTTTAGGATAGTTCCATCCCTCTATATTGGCATACCGCTGAGAGCAATCATCTCTATCGCCTAATTACTTGCGTGTCACGTCATTAAAGAGGAGCCCAATGGTTAAAATAGCGAAATTATCCTCTACAAGCTAGATTTTCGGGTAAACGCGCATGTCTCCTGCCCAAAGACTAGAACCCCCACTTGGATCAAACCCGAGTTTTAGGATAGTTCCATCCCTCTATATTGGCATACCGCTGAGAGCAATCATCTCTATCGCCTAATTACTCGCGTGTCACGTCATTAAAGAGGAGCCCAATGGTTAAAATAGCGAAATTATCCTCTCCAAGCTCGATTTTCGGGTAAACGCGCATGTCTCCTGCCCAAAGACTAGAACCCCGACTTGGATCAAACCCGAGTTTTAGGATAGTTCCATCCCTCTATATTGGCATACCGCTGAGAGCAATCATCTCTATCGCCTAATTACTCGCGTGTCACGTCATTAAAGAGGAGCCCAATGGTTAAAATAGCGAAATTATCCTCTCCAAGCTCGATTTTCGGGTAAACGCGCATGTCTCCTGCCCAAAGACTAGAACCCCCACTTGGATCAAACCCGAGTTTTAGGATAGTTCCATCCCTCTATATTGGCATACCGCTGAGAGCAATCATCTCTATCGCCTAATTACTCGCGTGTCACGTCATTAAAGAGGAGCCCAATGGTTAAAATAGCGAAATTATCCTCTCCAAGCTCGATTTTCTGGTAAACGCGCATGTCTCCTGCCCAAAGACTAGAACCCCCACTTGGATCAAACCCGAGTTTTAGGATAGTTCCATACGCCTATATTGGCATACCGCTGAGAGCAATCATCTCTATCGCCTAATTACTCGCGTGTCACGTCATTAAAGAGGAGCCCAATGGTTAAAATAGCGAAATTATCCTCTCCAAGCTCGATTTTCGGGTAAACGCGCATGTCTCCTGCCCAAAGACTAGAACCCCCACTTGGATCAAACCCGAGTTTTAGGATAGTTCCATACGCCTATATTGGCATACCGCTGAGAGCAATCATCTCTATCGCCTAATTACTCGCGTGTCACGTCATTAAAGAGGAGCCCAATGGTTAAAATAGCGAAATTATCCTCTCCAAGCTCGATTTTCGGGTAAACGCGCATGTCTCCTGCCCAAAGACTAGAACCCCCACTTGGATCAAACCCGAGTTTTAGGATAGTTCCATCCCTCTATATTGGCATACCGCTGAGAGCAATCATCTCTATCGCCTAATTACTCGCGTGTCACGTCATTAAAGAGGAGCCCAATGGTTAAAATAGCGAAATTATCCTCTCCAAGCTCGATTTTCTGGTAAACGCGCATGTCTCCTGCCCAAAGACTAGAACCCCCACTTGGATCAAACCCGAGTTTTAGGATAGTTCCATACGCCTATATTGGCATACCGCTGAGAGCAATCATCTCTATCGCCTAATTACTCGCGTGTCACGTCATTAAAGAGGAGCCCAATGGTTAAAATAGCGAAATTATCCTCTCCAAGCTCGATTTTCGGGTAAACGCGCATGTCTCCTGCCCAAAGACTAGAACCCCCACTTGGATCAAACCCGAGTTTTAGGATAGTTCCATCCCTCTATATTGGCATACCGCTGAGAGCAATCATCTCTATCGCCTAATTACTCGCGTGTCACGTCATTAAAGAGGAGCCCAATGGTTAAAATAGCGAAATTATCCTCTCCAAGCTCGATTTTCGGGTAAACGCGCATGTCTCCTGCCCAAAGACTAGAACCCCCACTTGGATCAAACCCGAGTTTTAGGATAGTTCCATACGCCTATATTGGCATACCGCTGAGAGCAATCATCTCTATCGCCTAATTACTCGCGTGTCACGTCATTAAAGAGGAGCCCAATGGTTAAAATAGCGAAATTATCCTCTCCAAGCTCGATTTTCGGGTAAACGCGCATGTCTCCTGCCCAAAGACTAGAACCCCCACTTGGATCAAACCCGAGTTTTAGGATAGTTCCATACGCCTATATTGGCATACCGCTGAGAGCAATCATCTCTATCGCCTAATTACTCGCGTGTCACGTCATTAAAGAGGAGCCCAATGGTTAAAATAGCGAAATTATCCTCTCCAAGCTCGATTTTCGGGTAAACGCGCATGTCTCCTGCCCAAAGACTAGAACCCCCACTTGGATCAAACCCGAGTTTTAGGATAGTTCCATACGGCTATATTGGCATACCGCTGAGAGCAATCATCTCTATCGCCTAATTACTCGCGTGTCACGTCATTAAAGAGGAGCCCAATGGTTAAAATAGCGAAATTATCCTCTCCAAGCTCGATTTTCGGGTAAACGCGCATGTCTCCTGCCCAAAGACTAGAACCCCCACTTGGATCAAACCCGAGTTTTAGGATAGTTCCATCCCTCTATATTGGCATACCGCTGAGAGCAATCATCTCTATCGCCTAATTACTCGCGTGTCACGTCATTAAAGAGGAGCCCAATGGTTAAAATAGCGAAATTATCCTCTCCAAGCTCGATTTTCTGGTAAACGCGCATGTCTCCTGCCCAAAGACTAGAACCCCCACTTGGATCAAACCCGAGTTTTAGGATAGTTCCATACGCCTATATTGGCATACCGCTGAGAGCAATCATCTCTATCGCCTAATTACTCGCGTGTCACGTCATTAAAGAGGAGCCCAATGGTTAAAATAGCGAAATTATCCTCTCCAAGCTCGATTTTCGGGTAAACGCGCATGTCTCCTGCCCAAAGACTAGAACCCCCACTTGGATCAAACCCGAGTTTTAGGATAGTTCCATCCCTCTATATTGGCATACCGCTGAGAGCAATCATCTCTATCGCCTAATTACTCGCGTGTCACGTCATTAAAGAGGAGCCCAATGGTTAAAATAGCGAAATTATCCTCTCCAAGCTCGATTTTCGGGTAAACGCGCATGTCTCCTGCCCAAAGACTAGAACCCCCACTTGGATCAAACCCGAGTTTTAGGATAGTTCCATACGCCTATATTGGCATACCGCTGAGAGCAATCATCTCTATCGCCTAATTACTCGCGTGTCACGTCATTAAAGAGGAGCCCAATGGTTAAAATAGCGAAATTATCCTCTCCAAGCTCGATTTTCGGGTAAACGCGCATGTCTCCTGCCCAAAGACTAGAACCCCCACTTGGATCAAACCCGAGTTTTAGGATAGTTCCATCCCTCTATATTGGCATACCGCTGAGAGCAATCATCTCTATCGCCTAATTACTCGCGTGTCACGTCATTAAAGAGGAGCCCAATGGTTAAAATAGCGAAATTATCCTCTCCAAGCTCGATTTTCGGGTAAACGCGCATGTCTCCTGCCCAAAGACTAGAACCCCCACTTGGATCAAACCCGAGTTTTAGGATAGTTCCATCCCTCTATATTGGCATACCGCTGAGAGCAATCATCTCTTTCGCCTAATTACTCGCGTGTCACGTCATTAAAGAGGAGCCCAATGGTTAAAATAGCGAAATTATCCTCTCCAAGCTCGATTTTCGGGTAAACGCGCATGTCTCCTGCCCAAAGACTAGAACCCCCACTTGGATCAAACCCGAGTTTTAGGATAGTTCCATCCCTCTATATTGGCATACCGCTGAGAGCAATCATCTCTATCGCCTAATTACTCGCGTGTCACGTCATTAAAGAGGAGCCCAATGGTTAAAATAGCGAAATTATCCTCTCCAAGCTCGATTTTCTGGTAAACGCGCATGTCTCCTGCCCAAAGACTAGAACCCCGACTTGGATCAAACCCGAGTTTTAGGATAGTTCCATACCCCTATATTGGCATACCGCTGAGAGCAATCATCTCTATCGCCTAATTACTCGCGTGTCACGTCATTAAAGAGGAGCCCAATAGTTAAAATAGCGAAATTATCCTCTCCAAGCTCGATTTTCCGGTAAACGCGCATGTCTCCTGCCCAAAGACTAGAACCCCCACTTGGATCAAACCCGAGTTTTAGGATAGTTCCATACGCCTATATTGGCATACCGCTGAGAGCAATCATCTCTATCGCCTAATTACTCGCGTGTCACGTCATTAAAGAGGAGCCCAATAGTTAAAATAGCGAAATTATCCTCTCCAAGCTCGATTTTCCGGTAAACGCGCATGTCTCCTGCCCAAAGACTAGAACCCCCACTTGGATCAAACCCGAGTTTTAGGATAGTTCCATACGCCTATATTGGCATACCGCTGAGAGCAATCATCTCTATCGCCTAATTACTCGCGTGTCACGTCATTAAAGAGGAGCCCAATGGTTAAAATAGCGAAATTATCCTCTCCAAGCTCGATTTTCGGGTAAACGCGCATGTCTCCTGCCCAAAGACTAGAACCCCGACTTGGATCAAACCCGAGTTTTAGGATAGTTCCATCCCTCTATATTGGCATACCGCTGAGAGCAATCATCTCTATCGCCTAATTACTCGCGTGTCACGTCATTAAAGAGGAGCCCAATGGTTAAAATAGCGAAATTATCCTCTCCAAGCTCGATTTTCGGGTAAACGCGCATGTCTCCTGCCCAAAGACTAGAACCCCCACTTGGATCAAACCCGAGTTTTAGGATAGTTCCATACGCCTATATTGGCATACCGCTGAGAGCAATCATCTCTATCGCCTAATTACTCGCGTGTCACGTCATTAAAGAGGAGCCCAATGGTTAAAATAGCGAAATTATCCTCTCCAAGCTCGATTTTCGGGTAAACGCGCATGTCTCCTGCCCAAAGACTAGAACCCCCACTTGGATCAAACCCGAGTTTTAGGATAGTTCCATCCCTCTATATTGGCATACCGCTGAGAGCAATCATCTCTATCGCCTAATTACTCGCGTGTCACGTCATTAAAGAGGAGCCCAATGGTTAAAATAGCGAAATTATCCTCTCCAAGCTCGATTTTCGGGTAAACGCGCATGTCTCCTGCCCAAAGACTAGAACCCCCACTTGGATCAAACCCGAGTTTTAGGATAGTTCCATCCCTCTATATTGGCATACCGCTGAGAGCAATCATCTCTTTCGCCTAATTACTCGCGTGTCACGTCATTAAAGAGGAGCCCAATGGTTAAAATAGCGAAATTATCCTCTCCAAGCTCGATTTTCGGGTAAACGCGCATGTCTCCTGCCCAAAGACTAGAACCCCCACTTGGATCAAACCCGAGTTTTAGGATAGTTCCATCCCTCTATATTGGCATACCGCTGAGAGCAATCATCTCTATCGCCTAATTACTCGCGTGTCACGTCATTAAAGAGGAGCCCAATGGTTAAAATAGCGAAATTATCCTCTCCAAGCTCGATTTTCTGGTAAACGCGCATGTCTCCTGCCCAAAGACTAGAACCCCGACTTGGATCAAACCCGAGTTTTAGGATAGTTCCATACCCCTATATTGGCATACCGCTGAGAGCAATCATCTCTATCGCCTAATTACTCGCGTGTCACGTCATTAAAGAGGAGCCCAATAGTTAAAATAGCGAAATTATCCTCTCCAAGCTCGATTTTCCGGTAAACGCGCATGTCTCCTGCCCAAAGACTAGAACCCCCACTTGGATCAAACCCGAGTTTTAGGATAGTTCCATACGCCTATATTGGCATACCGCTGAGAGCAATCATCTCTATCGCCTAATTACTCGCGTGTCACGTCATTAAAGAGGAGCCCAATAGTTAAAATAGCGAAATTATCCTCTCCAAGCTCGATTTTCCGGTAAACGCGCATGTCTCCTGCCCAAAGACTAGAACCCCCACTTGGATCAAACCCGAGTTTTAGGATAGTTCCATACGCCTATATTGGCATACCGCTGAGAGCAATCATCTCTATCGCCTAATTACTCGCGTGTCACGTCATTAAAGAGGAGCCCAATGGTTAAAATAGCGAAATTATCCTCTCCAAGCTCGATTTTCGGGTAAACGCGCATGTCTCCTGCCCAAAGACTAGAACCCCGACTTGGATCAAACCCGAGTTTTAGGATAGTTCCATCCCTCTATATTGGCATACCGCTGAGAGCAATCATCTCTATCGCCTAATTACTCGCGTGTCACGTCATTAAAGAGGAGCCCAATGGTTAAAATAGCGAAATTATCCTCTCCAAGCTCGATTTTCGGGTAAACGCGCATGTCTCCTGCCCAAAGACTAGAACCCCCACTTGGATCAAACCCGAGTTTTAGGATAGTTCCATACGCCTATATTGGCATACCGCTGAGAGCAATCATCTCTATCGCCTAATTACTCGCGTGTCACGTCATTAAAGAGGAGCCCAATGGTTAAAATAGCGAAATTATCCTCTCCAAGCTCGATTTTCCGGTAAACGCGCATGTCTCCTGCCCAAAGACTAGAACCCCCACTTGGATCAAACCCGAGTTTTAGGATAGTTCCATCCCTCTATATTGGCATACCGCTGAGAGCAATCATCTCTATCGCCTAATTACTCGCGTGTCACGTCATTAAAGAGGAGCCCAATGGTTAAAATAGCGAAATTATCCTCTCCAAGCTCGATTTTCCGGTAAACGCGCATGTCTCCTGCCCAAAGACTAGAACCCCCACTTGGATCAAACCCGAGTTTTAGGATAGTTCCATACGCCTATATTGGCATACCGCTGAGAGCAATCATCTCTATCGCCTAATTACTCGCGTGTCACGTCATTAAAGAGGAGCCCAATGGTTAAAATAGCGAAATTATCCTCTCCAAGCTCGATTTTCGGGTAAACGCGCATGTCTCCTGCCCAAAGACTAGAACCCCCACTTGGATCAAACCCGAGTTTTAGGATAGTTCCATCCCTCTATATTGGCATACCGCTGAGAGCAATCATCTCTATCGCCTAATTACTCGCGTGTCACGTCATTAAAGAGGAGCCCAATGGTTAAAATAGCGAAATTATCCTCTCCAAGCTCGATTTTCGGGTAAACGCGCATGTCTCCTGCCCAAAGACTAGAACCCCCACTTGGATCAAACCCGAGTTTTAGGATAGTTCCATACGCCTATATTGGCATACCGCTGAGAGCAATCATCTCTATCGCCTAATTACTCGCGTGTCACGTCATTAAAGAGGAGCCCAATGGTTAAAATAGCGAAATTATCCTCTCCAAGCTCGATTTTCGGGTAAACGCGCATGTCTCCTGCCCAAAGACTAGAACCCCCACTTGGATCAAACCCGAGTTTTAGGATAGTTCCATCCCTCTATATTGGCATACCGCTGAGAGCAATCATCTCTATCGCCTAATTACTCGCGTGTCACGTCATTAAAGAGGAGCCCAATGGTTAAAATAGCGAAATTATCCTCTCCAAGCTCGATTTTCGGGTAAACGCGCATGTCTCCTGCCCAAAGACTAGAACCCCCACTTGGATCAAACCCGAGTTTTAGGATAGTTCCATCCCTCTATATTGGCATACCGCTGAGAGCAATCATCTCTATCGCCTAATTACTCGCGTGTCACGTCATTAAAGAGGAGCCCAATGGTTAAAATAGCGAAATTATCCTCTCCAAGCTCGATTTTCGGGTAAACGCGCATGTCTCCTGCCCAAAGACTAGAACCCCCACTTGGATCAAACCCGAGTTTTAGGATAGTTCCATCCCTCTATATTGGCATACCGCTGAGAGCAATCATCTCTTTCGCCTAATTACTCGCGTGTCACGTCATTAAAGAGGAGCCCAATGGTTAAAATAGCGAAATTATCCTCTCCAAGCTCGATTTTCGGGTAAACGCGCATGTCTCCTGCCCAAAGACTAGAACCCCGACTTGGATCAAACCCGAGTTTTAGGATAGTTCCATCCCTCTATATTGGCATACCGCTGAGAGCAATCATCTCTATCGCCTAATTACTCGCGTGTCACGTCATTAAAGAGGAGCCCAATGGTTAAAATAGCGAAATTATCCTCTCCAAGCTCGATTTTCGGGTAAACGCGCATGTCTCCTGCCCAAAGACTAGAACCCCCACTTGGATCAAACCCGAGTTTTAGGATAGTTCCATACGCCTATATTGGCATACCGCTGAGAGCAATCATCTCTATCGCCTAATTACTCGCGTGTCACGTCATTAAAGAGGAGCCCAATAGTTAAAATAGCGAAATTATCCTCTCCAAGCTCGATTTTCTGGTAAACGCGCATGTCTCCTGCCCAAAGACTAGAACCCCGACTTGGATCAAACCCGAGTTTTAGGATAGTTCCATCCCTCTATATTGGCATACCGCTGAGAGCAATCATCTCTATCGCCTAATTACTCGCGTGTCACGTCATTAAAGAGGAGCCCAATGGTTAAAATAGCGAAATTATCCTCTCCAAGCTCGATTTTCGGGTAAACGCGCATGTCTCCTGCCCAAAGACTAGAACCCCGACTTGGATCAAACCCGAGTTTTAGGATAGTTCCATCCCTCTATATTGGCATACCGCTGAGAGCAATCATCTCTATCGCCTAATTACTCGCGTGTCACGTCATTAAAGAGGAGCCCAATGGTTAAAATAGCGAAATTATCCTCTCCAAGCTCGATTTTCGGGTAAACGCGCATGTCTCCTGCCCAAAGACTAGAACCCCGACTTGGATCAAACCCGAGTTTTAGGATAGTTCCATCCCTCTATATTGGCATACCGCTGAGAGCAATCATCTCTATCGCCTAATTACTCGCGTGTCACGTCATTAAAGAGGAGCCCAATGGTTAAAATAGCGAAATTATCCTCTCCAAGCTCGATTTTCGGGTAAACGCGCATGTCTCCTGCCCAAAGACTAGAACCCCCACTTGGATCAAACCCGAGTTTTAGGATAGTTCCATACGCCTATATTGGCATACCGCTGAGAGCAATCATCTCTATCGCCTAATTACTCGCGTGTCACGTCATTAAAGAGGAGCCCAATGGTTAAAATAGCGAAATTATCCTCTCCAAGCTCGATTTTCCGGTAAACGCGCATGTCTCCTGCCCAAAGACTAGAACCCCCACTTGGATCAAACCCGAGTTTTAGGATAGTTCCATCCCTCTATATTGGCATACCGCTGAGAGCAATCATCTCTATCGCCTAATTACTCGCGTGTCACGTCATTAAAGAGGAGCCCAATGGTTAAAATAGCGAAATTATCCTCTCCAAGCTCGATTTTCCGGTAAACGCGCATGTCTCCTGCCCAAAGACTAGAACCCCCACTTGGATCAAACCCGAGTTTTAGGATAGTTCCATACGCCTATATTGGCATACCGCTGAGAGCAATCATCTCTATCGCCTAATTACTCGCGTGTCACGTCATTAAAGAGGAGCCCAATGGTTAAAATAGCGAAATTATCCTCTCCAAGCTCGATTTTCGGGTAAACGCGCATGTCTCCTGCCCAAAGACTAGAACCCCCACTTGGATCAAACCCGAGTTTTAGGATAGTTCCATCCCTCTATATTGGCATACCGCTGAGAGCAATCATCTCTATCGCCTAATTACTCGCGTGTCACGTCATTAAAGAGGAGCCCAATGGTTAAAATAGCGAAATTATCCTCTCCAAGCTCGATTTTCGGGTAAACGCGCATGTCTCCTGCCCAAAGACTAGAACCCCCACTTGGATCAAACCCGAGTTTTAGGATAGTTCCATACGCCTATATTGGCATACCGCTGAGAGCAATCATCTCTATCGCCTAATTACTCGCGTGTCACGTCATTAAAGAGGAGCCCAATGGTTAAAATAGCGAAATTATCCTCTCCAAGCTCGATTTTCGGGTAAACGCGCATGTCTCCTGCCCAAAGACTAGAACCCCCACTTGGATCAAACCCGAGTTTTAGGATAGTTCCATCCCTCTATATTGGCATACCGCTGAGAGCAATCATCTCTATCGCCTAATTACTCGCGTGTCACGTCATTAAAGAGGAGCCCAATGGTTAAAATAGCGAAATTATCCTCTCCAAGCTCGATTTTCGGGTAAACGCGCATGTCTCCTGCCCAAAGACTAGAACCCCCACTTGGATCAAACCCGAGTTTTAGGATAGTTCCATCCCTCTATATTGGCATACCGCTGAGAGCAATCATCTCTATCGCCTAATTACTCGCGTGTCACGTCATTAAAGAGGAGCCCAATGGTTAAAATAGCGAAATTATCCTCTCCAAGCTCGATTTTCGGGTAAACGCGCATGTCTCCTGCCCAAAGACTAGAACCCCCACTTGGATCAAACCCGAGTTTTAGGATAGTTCCATCCCTCTATATTGGCATACCGCTGAGAGCAATCATCTCTTTCGCCTAATTACTCGCGTGTCACGTCATTAAAGAGGAGCCCAATGGTTAAAATAGCGAAATTATCCTCTCCAAGCTCGATTTTCGGGTAAACGCGCATGTCTCCTGCCCAAAGACTAGAACCCCCACTTGGATCAAACCCGAGTTTTAGGATAGTTCCATCCCTCTATATTGGCATACCGCTGAGAGCAATCATCTCTATCGCCTAATTACTCGCGTGTCACGTCATTAAAGAGGAGCCCAATGGTTAAAATAGCGAAATTATCCTCTCCAAGCTCGATTTTCGGGTAAACGCGCATGTCTCCTGCCCAAAGACTAGAACCCCCACTTGGATCAAACCCGAGTTTTAGGATAGTTCCATCCCTCTATATTGGCATACCGCTGAGAGCAATCATCTCTATCGCCTAATTACTCGCGTGTCACGTCATTAAAGAGGAGCCCAATGGTTAAAATAGCGAAATTATCCTCTCCAAGCTCGATTTTCGGGTAAACGCGCATGTCTCCTGCCCAAAGACTAGAACCCCCACTTGGATCAAACCCGAGTTTTAGGATAGTTCCATCCCTCTATATTGGCATACCGCTGAGAGCAATCATCTCTATCGCCTAATTACTCGCGTGTCACGTCATTAAAGAGGAGCCCAATGGTTAAAATAGCGAAATTATCCTCTCCAAGCTCGATTTTCGGGTAAACGCGCATGTCTCCTGCCCAAAGACTAGAACCCCCACTTGGATCAAACCCGAGTTTTAGGATAGTTCCATCCCTCTATATTGGCATACCGCTGAGAGCAATCATCTCTATCGCCTAATTACTCGCGTGTCACGTCATTAAAGAGGAGCCCAATGGTTAAAATAGCGAAATTATCCTCTCCAAGCTCGATTTTCGGGTAAACGCGCATGTCTCCTGCCCAAAGACTAGAACCCCCACTTGGATCAAACCCGAGTTTTAGGATAGTTCCATCCCTCTATATTGGCATACCGCTGAGAGCAATCATCTCTATCGCCTAATTACTCGCGTGTCACGTCATTAAAGAGGAGCCCAATGGTTAAAATAGCGAAATTATCCTCTCCAAGCTCGATTTTCGGGTAAACGCGCATGTCTCCTGCCCAAAGACTAGAACCCCCACTTGGATCAAACCCGAGTTTTAGGATAGTTCCATCCCTCTATATTGGCATACCGCTGAGAGCAATCATCTCTATCGCCTAATTACTCGCGTGTCACGTCATTAAAGAGGAGCCCAATGGTTAAAATAGCGAAATTATCCTCTCCAAGCTCGATTTTCGGGTAAACGCGCATGTCTCCTGCCCAAAGACTAGAACCCCCACTTGGATCAAACCCGAGTTTTAGGATAGTTCCATCCCTCTATATTGGCATACCGCTGAGAGCAATCATCTCTTTCGCCTAATTACTCGCGTGTCACGTCATTAAAGAGGAGCCCAATGGTTAAAATAGCGAAATTATCCTCTCCAAGCTCGATTTTCGGGTAAACGCGCATGTCTCCTGCCCAAAGACTAGAACCCCCACTTGGATCAAACCCGAGTTTTAGGATAGTTCCATACGCCTATATTGGCATACCGCTGAGAGCAATCATCTCTATCGCCTAATTACTCGCGTGTCACGTCATTAAAGAGGAGCCCAATGGTTAAAATAGCGAAATTATCCTCTCCAAGCTCGATTTTCGGGTAAACGCGCATGTCTCCTGCCCAAAGACTAGAACCCCCACTTGGATCAAACCCGAGTTTTAGGATAGTTCCATCCCTCTATATTGGCATACCGCTGAGAGCAATCATCTCTTTCGCCTAATTACTCGCGTGTCACGTCATTAAAGAGGAGCCCAATGGTTAAAATAGCGAAATTATCCTCTCCAAGCTCGATTTTCGGGTAAACGCGCATGTCTCCTGCCCAAAGACTAGAACCCCCACTTGGATCAAACCCGAGTTTTAGGATAGTTCCATCCCTCTATATTGGCATACCGCTGAGAGCAATCATCTCTATCGCCTAATTACTCGCGTGTCACGTCATTAAAGAGGAGCCCAATGGTTAAAATAGCGAAATTATCCTCTCCAAGCTCGATTTTCGGGTAAACGCGCATGTCTCCTGCCCAAAGACTAGAACCCCCACTTGGATCAAACCCGAGTTTTAGGATAGTTCCATCCCTCTATATTGGCATACCGCTGAGAGCAATCATCTCTATCGCCTAATTACTCGCGTGTCACGTCATTAAAGAGGAGCCCAATGGTTAAAATAGCGAAATTATCCTCTCCAAGCTCGATTTTCGGGTAAACGCGCATGTCTCCTGCCCAAAGACTAGAACCCCCACTTGGATCAAACCCGAGTTTTAGGATAGTTCCATCCCTCTATATTGGCATACCGCTGAGAGCAATCATCTCTATCGCCTAATTACTCGCGTGTCACGTCATTAAAGAGGAGCCCAATGGTTAAAATAGCGAAATTATCCTCTCCAAGCTCGATTTTCGGGTAAACGCGCATGTCTCCTGCCCAAAGACTAGAACCCCCACTTGGATCAAACCCGAGTTTTAGGATAGTTCCATCCCTCTATATTGGCATACCGCTGAGAGCAATCATCTCTATCGCCTAATTACTCGCGTGTCACGTCATTAAAGAGGAGCCCAATGGTTAAAATAGCGAAATTATCCTCTCCAAGCTCGATTTTCGGGTAAACGCGCATGTCTCCTGCCCAAAGACTAGAACCCCCACTTGGATCAAACCCGAGTTTTAGGATAGTTCCATCCCTCTATATTGGCATACCGCTGAGAGCAATCATCTCTATCGCCTAATTACTCGCGTGTCACGTCATTAAAGAGGAGCCCAATGGTTAAAATAGCGAAATTATCCTCTCCAAGCTCGATTTTCGGGTAAACGCGCATGTCTCCTGCCCAAAGACTAGAACCCCCACTTGGATCAAACCCGAGTTTTAGGATAGTTCCATCCCTCTATATTGGCATACCGCTGAGAGCAATCATCTCTTTCGCCTAATTACTCGCGTGTCACGTCATTAAAGAGGAGCCCAATGGTTAAAATAGCGAAATTATCCTCTCCAAGCTCGATTTTCGGGTAAACGCGCATGTCTCCTGCCCAAAGACTAGAACCCCCACTTGGATCAAACCCGAGTTTTAGGATAGTTCCATACGCCTATATTGGCATACCGCTGAGAGCAATCATCTCTATCGCCTAATTACTCGCGTGTCACGTCATTAAAGAGGAGCCCAATGGTTAAAATAGCGAAATTATCCTCTCCAAGCTCGATTTTCGGGTAAACGCGCATGTCTCCTGCCCAAAGACTAGAACCCCCACTTGGATCAAACCCGAGTTTTAGGATAGTTCCATCCCTCTATATTGGCATACCGCTGAGAGCAATCATCTCTTTCGCCTAATTACTCGCGTGTCACGTCATTAAAGAGGAGCCCAATGGTTAAAATAGCGAAATTATCCTCTCCAAGCTCGATTTTCGGGTAAACGCGCATGTCTCCTGCCCAAAGACTAGAACCCCCACTTGGATCAAACCCGAGTTTTAGGATAGTTCCATCCCTCTATATTGGCATACCGCTGAGAGCAATCATCTCTATCGCCTAATTACTCGCGTGTCACGTCATTAAAGAGGAGCCCAATGGTTAAAATAGCGAAATTATCCTCTCCAAGCTCGATTTTCGGGTAAACGCGCATGTCTCCTGCCCAAAGACTAGAACCCCCACTTGGATCAAACCCGAGTTTTAGGATAGTTCCATCCCTCTATATTGGCATACCGCTGAGAGCAATCATCTCTATCGCCTAATTACTCGCGTGTCACGTCATTAAAGAGGAGCCCAATGGTTAAAATAGCGAAATTATCCTCTCCAAGCTCGATTTTCGGGTAAACGCGCATGTCTCCTGCCCAAAGACTAGAACCCCCACTTGGATCAAACCCGAGTTTTAGGATAGTTCCATACGCCTATATTGGCATACCGCTGAGAGCAATCATCTCTATCGCCTAATTACTCGCGTGTCACGTCATTAAAGAGGAGCCCAATGGTTAAAATAGCGAAATTATCCTCTCCAAGCTCGATTTTCGGGTAAACGCGCATGTCTCCTGCCCAAAGACTAGAACCCCCACTTGGATCAAACCCGAGTTTTAGGATAGTTCCATCCCTCTATATTGGCATACCGCTGAGAGCAATCATCTCTATCGCCTAATTACTCGCGTGTCACGTCATTAAAGAGGAGCCCAATGGTTAAAATAGCGAAATTATCCTCTCCAAGCTCGATTTTCTGGTAAACGCGCATGTCTCCTGCCCAAAGACTAGAACCCCCACTTGGATCAAACCCGAGTTTTAGGATAGTTCCATACGCCTATATTGGCATACCGCTGAGAGCAATCATCTCTATCGCCTAATTACTCGCGTGTCACGTCATTAAAGAGGAGCCCAATGGTTAAAATAGCGAAATTATCCTCTCCAAGCTCGATTTTCGGGTAAACGCGCATGTCTCCTGCCCAAAGACTAGAACCCCCACTTGGATCAAACCCGAGTTTTAGGATAGTTCCATCCCTCTATATTGGCATACCGCTGAGAGCAATCATCTCTATCGCCTAATTACTCGCGTGTCACGTCATTAAAGAGGAGCCCAATGGTTAAAATAGCGAAATTATCCTCTCCAAGCTCGATTTTCGGGTAAACGCGCATGTCTCCTGCCCAAAGACTAGAACCCCCACTTGGATCAAACCCGAGTTTTAGGATAGTTCCATCCCTCTATATTGGCATACCGCTGAGAGCAATCATCTCTTTCGCCTAATTACTCGCGTGTCACGTCATTAAAGAGGAGCCCAATGGTTAAAATAGCGAAATTATCCTCTCCAAGCTCGATTTTCGGGTAAACGCGCATGTCTCCTGCCCAAAGACTAGAACCCCCACTTGGATCAAACCCGAGTTTTAGGATAGTTCCATCCCTCTATATTGGCATACCGCTGAGAGCAATCATCTCTATCGCCTAATTACTCGCGTGTCACGTCATTAAAGAGGAGCCCAATGGTTAAAATAGCGAAATTATCCTCTCCAAGCTCGATTTTCTGGTAAACGCGCATGTCTCCTGCCCAAAGACTAGAACCCCGACTTGGATCAAACCCGAGTTTTAGGATAGTTCCATACCCCTATATTGGCATACCGCTGAGAGCAATCATCTCTATCGCCTAATTACTCGCGTGTCACGTCATTAAAGAGGAGCCCAATAGTTAAAATAGCGAAATTATCCTCTCCAAGCTCGATTTTCCGGTAAACGCGCATGTCTCCTGCCCAAAGACTAGAACCCCCACTTGGATCAAACCCGAGTTTTAGGATAGTTCCATACGCCTATATTGGCATACCGCTGAGAGCAATCATCTCTATTGCCTAATTACTCGCGTGTCACGTCATTAAAGAGGAGCCCAATAGTTAAAATAGCGAAATTATCCTCTCCAAGCTCGATTTTCTGGTAAACGCGCATGTCTCCTGCCCAAAGACTAGAACCCCCACTTGGATCAAACCCGAGTTTTAGGATAGTTCCATACGCCTATATTGGCATACCGCTGAGAGCAATCATCTCTATCGCCTAATTACTCGCGTGTCACGTCATTAAAGAGGAGCCCAATGGTTAAAATAGCGAAATTATCCTCTCCAAGCTCGATTTTCGGGTAAACGCGCATGTCTCCTGCCCAAAGACTAGAACCCCGACTTGGATCAAACCCGAGTTTTAGGATAGTTCCATCCCTCTATATTGGCATACCGCTGAGAGCAATCATCTCTATCGCCTAATTACTCGCGTGTCACGTCATTAAAGAGGAGCCCAATGGTTAAAATAGCGAAATTATCCTCTCCAAGCTCGATTTTCGGGTAAACGCGCATGTCTCCTGCCCAAAGACTAGAACCCCCACTTGGATCAAACCCGAGTTTTAGGATAGTTCCATACGCCTATATTGGCATACCGCTGAGAGCAATCATCTCTATCGCCTAATTACTCGCGTGTCACGTCATTAAAGAGGAGCCCAATGGTTAAAATAGCGAAATTATCCTCTCCAAGCTCGATTTTCCGGTAAACGCGCATGTCTCCTGCCCAAAGACTAGAACCCCCACTTGGATCAAACCCGAGTTTTAGGATAGTTCCATCCCTCTATATTGGCATACCGCTGAGAGCAATCATCTCTATCGCCTAATTACTCGCGTGTCACGTCATTAAAGAGGAGCCCAATGGTTAAAATAGCGAAATTATCCTCCCCAAGCTCGATTTTCCGGTAAACGCGCATGTCTCCTGCCCAAAGACTAGAACCCCCACTTGGATCAAACCCGAGTTTTAGGATAGTTCCATACGCCTATATTGGCATACCGCTGAGAGCAATCATCTCTATCGCCTAATTACTCGCGTGTCACGTCATTAAAGAGGAGCCCAATGGTTAAAATAGCGAAATTATCCTCTCCAAGCTCGATTTTCGGGTAAACGCGCATGTCTCCTGCCCAAAGACTAGAACCCCCACTTGGATCAAACCCGAGTTTTAGGATAGTTCCATCCCTCTATATTGGCATACCGCTGAGAGCAATCATCTCTATCGCCTAATTACTCGCGTGTCACGTCATTAAAGAGGAGCCCAATGGTTAAAATAGCGAAATTATCCTCTCCAAGCTCGATTTTCGGGTAAACGCGCATGTCTCCTGCCCAAAGACTAGAACCCCCACTTGGATCAAACCCGAGTTTTAGGATAGTTCCATACGCCTATATTGGCATACCGCTGAGAGCAATCATCTCTATCGCCTAATTACTCGCGTGTCACGTCATTAAAGAGGAGCCCAATGGTTAAAATAGCGAAATTATCCTCTCCAAGCTCGATTTTCGGGTAAACGCGCATGTCTCCTGCCCAAAGACTAGAACCCCCACTTGGATCAAACCCGAGTTTTAGGATAGTTCCATCCCTCTATATTGGCATACCGCTGAGAGCAATCATCTCTATCGCCTAATTACTCGCGTGTCACGTCATTAAAGAGGAGCCCAATGGTTAAAATAGCGAAATTATCCTCTCCAAGCTCGATTTTCGGGTAAACGCGCATGTCTCCTGCCCAAAGACTAGAACCCCCACTTGGATCAAACCCGAGTTTTAGGATAGTTCCATACGCCTATATTGGCATACCGCTGAGAGCAATCATCTCTATCGCCTAATTACTCGCGTGTCACGTCATTAAAGAGGAGCCCAATGGTTAAAATAGCGAAATTATCCTCTCCAAGCTCGATTTTCGGGTAAACGCGCATGTCTCCTGCCCAAAGACTAGAACCCCCACTTGGATCAAACCCGAGTTTTAGGATAGTTCCATCCCTCTATATTGGCATACCGCTGAGAGCAATCATCTCTATCGCCTAATTACTCGCGTGTCACGTCATTAAAGAGGAGCCCAATGGTTAAAATAGCGAAATTATCCTCTCCAAGCTCGATTTTCGGGTAAACGCGCATGTCTCCTGCCCAAAGACTAGAACCCCCACTTGGATCAAACCCGAGTTTTAGGATAGTTCCATCCCTCTATATTGGCATACCGCTGAGAGCAATCATCTCTTTCGCCTAATTACTCGCGTGTCACGTCATTAAAGAGGAGCCCAATGGTTAAAATAGCGAAATTATCCTCTCCAAGCTCGATTTTCGGGTAAACGCGCATGTCTCCTGCCCAAAGACTAGAACCCCCACTTGGATCAAACCCGAGTTTTAGGATAGTTCCATCCCTCTATATTGGCATACCGCTGAGAGCAATCATCTCTATCGCCTAATTACTCGCGTGTCACGTCATTAAAGAGGAGCCCAATGGTTAAAATAGCGAAATTATCCTCTCCAAGCTCGATTTTCTGGTAAACGCGCATGTCTCCTGCCCAAAGACTAGAACCCCGACTTGGATCAAACCCGAGTTTTAGGATAGTTCCATACCCCTATATTGGCATACCGCTGAGAGCAATCATCTCTATCGCCTAATTACTCGCGTGTCACGTCATTAAAGAGGAGCCCAATAGTTAAAATAGCGAAATTATCCTCTCCAAGCTCGATTTTCCGGTAAACGCGCATGTCTCCTGCCCAAAGACTAGAACCCCCACTTGGATCAAACCCGAGTTTTAGGATAGTTCCATACGCCTATATTGGCATACCGCTGAGAGCAATCATCTCTATCGCCTAATTACTCGCGTGTCACGTCATTAAAGAGGAGCCCAATAGTTAAAATAGCGAAATTATCCTCTCCAAGCTCGATTTTCCGGTAAACGCGCATGTCTCCTGCCCAAAGACTAGAACCCCCACTTGGATCAAACCCGAGTTTTAGGATAGTTCCATACGCCTATATTGGCATACCGCTGAGAGCAATCATCTCTATCGCCTAATTACTCGCGTGTCACGTCATTAAAGAGGAGCCCAATAGTTAAAATAGCGAAATTATCCTCTCCAAGCTCGATTTTCCGGTAAACGCGCATGTCTCCTGCCCAAAGACTAGAACCCCCACTTGGATCAAACCCGAGTTTTAGGATAGTTCCATACGCCTATATTGGCATACCGCTGAGAGCAATCATCTCTATCGCCTAATTACTCGCGTGTCACGTCATTAAAGAGGAGCCCAATGGTTAAAATAGCGAAATTATCCTCTCCAAGCTCGATTTTCGGGTAAACGCGCATGTCTCCTGCCCAAAGACTAGAACCCCGACTTGGATCAAACCCGAGTTTTAGGATAGTTCCATACCCCTATATTGGCATACCGCTGAGAGCAATCATCTCTATCGCCTAATTACTCGCGTGTCACGTCATTAAACAGGAGCCCAATAGTTAAAATAGCGAAATTATCCTCTCCAAGCTCGATTTTCCGGTAAACGCGCATGTCTCCTGCCCAAAGACTAGAACCCCCACTTGGATCAAACCCGAGTTTTAGGATAGTTCCATCCCTCTATATTGGCATACCGCTGAGAGCAATCATCTCTTTCGCCTAATTACTCGCGTGTCACGTCATTAAACAGGAGCCCAATAGTTAAAATAGCGAAATTATCCTCTACAAGCTCGATTTTCTGGTAAACGCGCATGTCTCCTGCCCAAAGACTAGAACCCCCACTTGGATCAAACCCGAGTTTTAGGATAGTTCCATCCCTCTATATTGGCATACCGCTGAGAGCAATCATCTCTTTCGCCTAATTACTCGCGTGTCACGTCATTAAAGAGGAGCCCAATGGTTAAAATAGCGAAATTATCCTCTCCAAGCTCGATTTTCGGGTAAACGCGCATGTCTCCTGCCCAAAGACTAGAACCCCGACTTGGATCAAACCCGAGTTTTAGGATAGTTCCATCCCTCTATATTGGCATACCGCTGAGAGCAATCATCTCTATCGCCTAATTACTCGCGTGTCACGTCATTAAAGAGGAGCCCAATGGTTAAAATAGCGAAATTATCCTCTCCAAGCTCGATTTTCGGGTAAACGCGCATGTCTCCTGCCCAAAGACTAGAACCCCCACTTGGATCAAACCCGAGTTTTAGGATAGTTCCATCCCTCTATATTGGCATACCGCTGAGAGCAATCATCTCTATCGCCTAATTACTCGCGTGTCACGTCATTAAAGAGGAGCCCAATGGTTAAAATAGCGAAATTATCCTCTCCAAGCTCGATTTTCCGGTAAACGCGCATGTCTCCTGCCCAAAGACTAGAACCCCCACTTGGATCAAACCCGAGTTTTAGGATAGTTCCATCCCTCTATATTGGCATACCGCTGAGAGCAATCATCTCTATCGCCTAATTACTCGCGTGTCACGTCATTAAACAGGAGCCCAATAGTTAAAATAGCGAAATTATCCTCTCCAAGCTCGATTTTCCGGTAAACGCGCATGTCTCCTGCCCAAAGACTAGAACCCCCACTTGGATCAAACCCGAGTTTTAGGATAGTTCCATCCCTCTATATTGGCATACCGCTGAGAGCAATCATCTCTATCGCCTAATTACTCGCGTGTCACGTCATTAAACAGGAGCCCAATAGTTAAAATAGCGAAATTATCCTCTCCAAGCTCGATTTTCCGGTAAACGCGCATGTCTCCTGCCCAAAGACTAGAACCCCCACTTGGATCAAACCCGAGTTTTAGGATAGTTCCATCCCTCTATATTGGCATACCGCTGAGAGCAATCATCTCTATCGCCTAATTACTCGCGTGTCACGTCATTAAAGAGGAGCCCAATGGTTAAAATAGCGAAATTATCCTCTCCAAGCTCGATTTTCCGGTAAACGCGCATGTCTCCTGCCCAAAGACTAGAACCCCCACTTGGATCAAACCCGAGTTTTAGGATAGTTCCATCCCTCTATATTGGCATACCGCTGAGAGCAATCATCTCTATCGCCTAATTACTCGCGTGTCACGTCATTAAACAGGAGCCCAATAGTTAAAATAGCGAAATTATCCTCTCCAAGCTCGATTTTCCGGTAAACGCGCATGTCTCCTGCCCAAAGACTAGAACCCCCACTTGGATCAAACCCGAGTTTTAGGATAGTTCCATCCCTCTATATTGGCATACCGCTGAGAGCAATCATCTCTTTCGCCTAATTACTCGCGTGTCACGTCATTAAACAGGAGCCCAATAGTTAAAATAGCGAAATTATCCTCTACAAGCTCGATTTTCGGGTAAACGCGCATGTCTCCTGCCCAAAGACTAGAACCCCCACTTGGATCAAACCCGAGTTTTAGGATAGTTCCATCCCTCTATATTGGCATACCGCTGAGAGCAATCATCTCTATCGCCTAATTACTCGCGTGTCACGTCATTAAAGAGGAGCCCAATGGTTAAAATAGCGAAATTATCCTCTCCAAGCTCGATTTTCCGGTAAACGCGCATGTCTCCTGCCCAAAGACTAGAACCCCCACTTGGATCAAACCCGAGTTTTAGGATAGTTCCATCCCTCTATATTGGCATACCGCTGAGAGCAATCATCTCTATCGCCTAATTACTCGCGTGTCACGTCATTAAACAGGAGCCCAATAGTTAAAATAGCGAAATTATCCTCTCCAAGCTCGATTTTCCGGTAAACGCGCATGTCTCCTGCCCAAAGACTAGAACCCCCACTTGGATCAAACCCGAGTTTTAGGATAGTTCCATACGCCTATATTGGCATACCGCTGAGAGCAATCATCTCTATCGCCTAATTACTCGCGTGTCACGTCATTAAAGAGGAGCCCAATGGTTAAAATAGCGAAATTATCCTCTCCAAGCTCGATTTTCTGGTAAACGCGCATGTCTCCTGCCCAAAGACTAGAACCCCGACTTGGATCAAACCCGAGTTTTAGGATAGTTCCATACCCCTATATTGGCATACCGCTGAGAGCAATCATCTCTATCGCCTAATTACTCGCGTGTCACGTCATTAAACAGGAGCCCAATAGTTAAAATAGCGAAATTATCCTCTCCAAGCTCGATTTTCCGGTAAACGCGCATGTCTCCTGCCCAAAGACTAGAACCCCCACTTGGATCAAACCCGAGTTTTAGGATAGTTCCATCCCTCTATATTGGCATACCGCTGAGAGCAATCATCTCTTTCGCCTAATTACTCGCGTGTCACGTCATTAAACAGGAGCCCAATAGTTAAAATAGCGAAATTATCCTCTACAAGCTCGATTTTCGGGTAAACGCGCATGTCTCCTGCCCAAAGACTAGAACCCCCACTTGGATCAAACCCGAGTTTTAGGATAGTTCCATCCCTCTATATTGGCATACCGCTGAGAGCAATCATCTCTTTCGCCTAATTACTCGCGTGTCACGTCATTAAAGAGGAGCCCAATGGTTAAAATAGCGAAATTATCCTCTCCAAGCTCGATTTTCGGGTAAACGCGCATGTCTCCTGCCCAAAGACTAGAACCCCCACTTGGATCAAACCCGAGTTTTAGGATAGTTCCATCCCTCTATATTGGCATACCGCTGAGAGCAATCATCTCTTTCGCCTAATTACTCGCGTGTCACGTCATTAAACAGGAGCCCAATAGTTAAAATAGCGAAATTATCCTCTACAAGCTCGATTTTCTGGTAAACGCGCATGTCTCCTGCCCAAAGACTAGAACCCCCACTTGGATCAAACCCGAGTTTTAGGATAGTTCCATCCCTCTATATTGGCATACCGCTGAGAGCAATCATCTCTTTCGCCTAATTACTCGCGTGTCACGTCATTAAAGAGGAGCCCAATGGTTAAAATAGCGAAATTATCCTCTCCAAGCTCGATTTTCGGGTAAACGCGCATGTCTCCTGCCCAAAGACTAGAACCCCGACTTGGATCAAACCCGAGTTTTAGGATAGTTCCATCCCTCTATATTGGCATACCGCTGAGAGCAATCATCTCTATCGCCTAATTACTCGCGTGTCACGTCATTAAAGAGGAGCCCAATGGTTAAAATAGCGAAATTATCCTCTCCAAGCTCGATTTTCGGGTAAACGCGCATGTCTCCTGCCCAAAGACTAGAACCCCCACTTGGATCAAACCCGAGTTTTAGGATAGTTCCATCCCTCTATATTGGCATACCGCTGAGAGCAATCATCTCTATCGCCTAATTACTCGCGTGTCACGTCATTAAAGAGGAGCCCAATGGTTAAAATAGCGAAATTATCCTCTCCAAGCTCGATTTTCGGGTAAACGCGCATGTCTCCTGCCCAAAGACTAGAACCCCCACTTGGATCAAACCCGAGTTTTAGGATAGTTCCATCCCTCTATATTGGCATACCGCTGAGAGCAATCATCTCTATCGCCTAATTACTTGCGTGTCACGTCATTAAAGAGGAGCCCAATAGTTAAAATAGCGAAATTATCCTCTACAAGCTCGATTTTCGGGTAAACGCGCATGTCTCCTGCCCAAAGACTAGAACCCCCACTTGGATCAAACCCGAGTTTTAGGATAGTTCCATCCCTCTATATTGGCATACCGCTGAGAGCAATCATCTCTATCGCCTAATTACTCGCGTGTCACGTCATTAAAGAGGAGCCCAATGGTTAAAATAGCGAAATTATCCTCTCCAAGCTCGATTTTCTGGTAAACGCGCATGTCTCCTGCCCAAAGACTAGAACCCCGACTTGGATCAAACCCGAGTTTTAGGATAGTTCCATACCCCTATATTGGCATACCGCTGAGAGCAATCATCTCTATCGCCTAATTACTCGCGTGTCACGTCATTAAACAGGAGCCCAATAGTTAAAATAGCGAAATTATCCTCTCCAAGCTCGATTTTCCGGTAAACGCGCATGTCTCCTGCCCAAAGACTAGAACCCCCACTTGGATCAAACCCGAGTTTTAGGATAGTTCCATACGCCTATATTGGCATACCGCTGAGAGCAATCATCTCTATCGCCTAATTACTCGCGTGTCACGTCATTAAAGAGGAGCCCAATAGTTAAAATAGCGAAATTATCCTCTCCAAGCTCGATTTTCCGGTAAACGCGCATGTCTCCTGCCCAAAGACTAGAACCCCCACTTGGATCAAACCCGAGTTTTAGGATAGTTCCATACGCCTATATTGGCATACCGCTGAGAGCAATCATCTCTATCGCCTAATTACTCGCGTGTCACGTCATTAAAGAGGAGCCCAATAGTTAAAATAGCGAAATTATCCTCTCCAAGCTCGATTTTCCGGTAAACGCGCATGTCTCCTGCCCAAAGACTAGAACCCCCACTTGGATCAAACCCGAGTTTTAGGATAGTTCCATACGCCTATATTGGCATACCGCTGAGAGCAATCATCTCTATCGCCTAATTACTCGCGTGTCACGTCATTAAAGAGGAGCCCAATAGTTAAAATAGCGAAATTATCCTCTCCAAGCTCGATTTTCCGGTAAACGCGCATGTCTCCTGCCCAAAGACTAGAACCCCCACTTGGATCAAACCCGAGTTTTAGGATAGTTCCATACGCCTATATTGGCATACCGCTGAGAGCAATCATCTCTATCGCCTAATTACTCGCGTGTCACGTCATTAAAGAGGAGCCCAATGGTTAAAATAGCGAAATTATCCTCTCCAAGCTCGATTTTCTGGTAAACGCGCATGTCTCCTGCCCAAAGACTAGAACCCCGACTTGGATCAAACCCGAGTTTTAGGATAGTTCCATACCCCTATATTGGCATACCGCTGAGAGCAATCATCTCTATCGCCTAATTACTCGCGTGTCACGTCATTAAACAGGAGCCCAATAGTTAAAATAGCGAAATTATCCTCTCCAAGCTCGATTTTCCGGTAAACGCGCATGTCTCCTGCCCAAAGACTAGAACCCCCACTTGGATCAAACCCGAGTTTTAGGATAGTTCCATCCCTCTATATTGGCATACCGCTGAGAGCAATCATCTCTTTCGCCTAATTACTCGCGTGTCACGTCATTAAACAGGAGCCCAATAGTTAAAATAGCGAAATTATCCTCTACAAGCTCGATTTTCTGGTAAACGCGCATGTCTCCTGCCCAAAGACTAGAACCCCCACTTGGATCAAACCCGAGTTTTAGGATAGTTCCATCCCTCTATATTGGCATACCGCTGAGAGCAATCATCTCTTTCGCCTAATTACTCGCGTGTCACGTCATTAAAGAGGAGCCCAATGGTTAAAATAGCGAAATTATCCTCTCCAAGCTCGATTTTCGGGTAAACGCGCATGTCTCCTGCCCAAAGACTAGAACCCCGACTTGGATCAAACCCGAGTTTTAGGATAGTTCCATCCCTCTATATTGGCATACCGCTGAGAGCAATCATCTCTATCGCCTAATTACTCGCGTGTCACGTCATTAAAGAGGAGCCCAATAGTTAAAATAGCGAAATTATCCTCTCCAAGCTCGATTTTCGGGTTAACGCGCATGTCTCCTGCCCAAAGACTAGAACCCCGACTTGGATCAAACCCGAGTTTTAGGATAGTTCCATCCCTCTATATTGGCATACCGCTGAGAGCAATCATCTCTATCGCCTAATTACTCGCGTGTCACGTCATTAAAGAGGAGCCCAATAGTTAAAATAGCGAAATTATCCTCTCCAAGCTCGATTTTCGGGTAAACGCGCATGTCTCCTGCCCAAAGACTAGAACCCCGACTTGGATCAAACCCGAGTTTTAGGATAGTTCCATCCCTCTATATTGGCATACCGCTGAGAGCAATCATCTCTATCGCCTAATTACTCGCGTGTCACGTCATTAAAGAGGAGCCCAATAGTTAAAATAGCGAAATTATCCTCTCCAAGCTCGATTTTCGGGTTAACGCGCATGTCTCCTGCCCAAAGACTAGAACCCCGACTTGGATCAAACCCGAGTTTTAGGATAGTTCCATCCCTCTATATTGGCATACCGCTGAGAGCAATCATCTCTATCGCCTAATTACTCGCGTGTCACGTCATTAAAGAGGAGCCCAATAGTTAAAATAGCGAAATTATCCTCTCCAAGCTCGATTTTCGGGTAAACGCGCATGTCTCCTGCCCAAAGACTAGAACCCCGACTTGGATCAAACCCGAGTTTTAGGATAGTTCCATCCCTCTATATTGGCATACCGCTGAGAGCAATCATCTCTATCGCCTAATTACTCGCGTGTCACGTCATTAAAGAGGAGCCCAATAGTTAAAATAGCGAAATTATCCTCTCCAAGCTCGATTTTCGGGTAAACGCGCATGTCTCCTGCCCAAAGACTAGAACCCCCACTTGGATCAAACCCGAGTTTTAGGATAGTTCCATCCCTCTATATTGGCATACCGCTGAGAGCAATCATCTCTATCGCCTAATTACTCGCGTGTCACGTCATTAAAGAGGAGCCCAATAGTTAAAATAGCGAAATTATCCTCTCCAAGCTCGATTTTCGGGTAAACGCGCATGTCTCCTGCCCAAAGACTAGAACCCCGACTTGGATCAAACCCGAGTTTTAGGATAATTCCATCCCTCTATATTGGCATACCGCTGAGAGCAATCATCTCTATCGCCTAATTACTCGCGTGTCACGTCATTAAAGAGGAGCCCAATAGTTAAAATAGCGAAATTATCCTCTCCAAGCTCGATTTTCGGGTAAACGCGCATGTCTCCTCCCCAAAGACTAGAACCCCCACTTGGATCAAACCCGAGTTTTAGGATAGTTCCATCCCTCTATATTGGCATACCGCTGAGAGCAATCATCTCTATCGCCTAATTACTCGCGTGTCACGTCATTAAAGAGGAGCCCAATAGTTAAAATAGCGAAATTATCCTCTCCAAGCTCGATTTTCGGGTAAACGCGCATGTCTCCTGCCCAAAAACTAGAACCCCGACTTGGATCAAACCCGAGTTTTAGGATAATTCCATCCCTCTATATTGGCATACCGCTGAGAGCAATCATCTCTATCGCCTAATTACTCGCGTGTCACGTCATTAAAGAGGAGCCCAATGGTTAAAATAGCGAAATTATCCTCTCCAAGCTCGATTTTCGGGTAAACGCGCATGTCTCCTGCCCAAAGACTAGAACCCCGACTTGGATCAAACCCGAGTTTTAGGATAGTTCCATCCCTCTATATTGGCATACCGCTGAGAGCAATCATCTCTATCGCCTAATTACTCGCGTGTCACGTCATTAAAGAGGAGCCCAATGGTTAAAATAGCGAAATTATCCTCTCCAAGCTCGATTTTCGGGTAAACGCGCATGTCTCCTGCCCAAAGACTAGAACCCCCACTTGGATCAAACCCGAGTTTTAGGATAATTCCATCCCTCTATATTGGCATAACGCTGAGAGCAATCATCTCTATCGCCTAATTACTCGCGTGTCACGTCATTAAAGAGGAGCCCAATAGTTAAAATAGCGAAATTATCCTCTCCAAGCTCGATTTTCGGGTAAACGCGCATGTCTCCTGCCCAAAGACTAGAACCCCCACTTGGATCAAACCCGAGTTTTAGGATAATTCCATCCCTCTATATTGGCATACCGCTGAGAGCAATCATCTCTATCGCCTAATTACTCGCGTGTCACGTCATTAAAGAGGAGCCCAATGGTTAAAATAGCGAAATTATCCTCTCCAAGCTCGATTTTCGGGTAAACGCGCATGTCTCCTGCCCAAAGACTAGAACCCCCACTTGGATCAAACCCGAGTTTTAGGATAGTTCCATCCCTCTATATTGGCATACCGCTGAGAGCAATCATCTCTATCGCCTAATTACTCGCGTGTCACGTCATTAAAGAGGAGCCCAATGGTTAAAATAGCGAAATTATCCTCTCCAAGCTCGATTTTCGGGTAAACGCGCATGTCTCCTGCCCAAAGACTAGAACCCCCACTTGGATCAAACCCGAGTTTTAGGATAATTCCATCCCTCTATATTGGCATAACGCTGAGAGCAATCATCTCTATCGCCTAATTACTCGCGTGTCACGTCATTAAAGAGGAGCCCAATAGTTAAAATAGCGAAATTATCCTCTCCAAGCTCGATTTTCGGGTAAACGCGCATGTCTCCTGCCCAAAGACTAGAACCCCCACTTGGATCAAACCCGAGTTTTAGGATAGTTCCATCCCTCTATATTGGCATAACGCTGAGAGCAATCATCTCTATCGCCTAATTACTCGCGTGTCACGTCATTAAAGAGGAGCCCAATAGTTAAAATAGCGAAATTATCCTCTCCAAGCTCGATTTTCGGGTAAACGCGCATGTCTCCTGCCCAAAGACTAGAACCCCCACTTGGATCAAACCCGAGTTTTAGGATAGTTCCATCCCTCTATATTGGCATAACGCTGAGAGCAATCATCTCTATCGCCTAATTACTCGCGTGTCACGTCATTAAAGAGGAGCCCAATAGTTAAAATAGCGAAATTATCCTCTCCAAGCTCGATTTTCGGGTAAACGCGCATGTCTCCTGCCCAAAGACTAGAACCCCCACTTGGATCAAACCCGAGTTTTAGGATAGTTCCATCCCTCTATATTGGCATAACGCTGAGAGCAATCATCTCTATCGCCTAATTACTCGCGTGTCACGTCATTAAAGAGGAGCCCAATAGTTAAAATAGCGAAATTATCCTCTCCAAGCTCGATTTTCGGGTAAACGCGCATCTCTCCTGCCCAAAGACTAGAACCCCCACTTGGATCAAACCCGAGTTTTAGGATAGTTCCATCCCTCTATATTGGCATAACGCTGAGAGCAATCATCTCTATCGCCTAATTACTCGCGTGTCACGTCATTAAAGAGGAGCCCAATAGTTAAAATAGCGAAATTATCCTCTCCAAGCTCGATTTTCGGGTAAACGCGCATGTCTCCTGCCCAAAGACTAGAACCCCCACTTGGATCAAACCCGAGTTTTAGGATAGTTCCATCCCTCTATATTGGCATACCGCTGAGAGCAATCATCTCTATCGCCTAATTACTCGCGTGTCACGTCATTAAAGAGGAGCCCAATAGTTAAAATAGCGAAATTATCCTCTCCAAGCTCGATTTTCGGGTAAACGCGCATGTCTCCTGCCCAAAGACTAGAACCCCCACTTGGATCAAACCCGAGTTTTAGGATAGTTCCATCCCTCTATATTGGCATACCGCTGAGAGCAATCATCTCTTTCGCCTAATTACTCGCGTGTCACGTCATTAAAGAGGAGCCCAATGGTTAAAATAGCGAAATTATCCTCTCCAAGCTCGATTTTCGGGTAAACGCGCATGTCTCCTGCCCAAAGACTAGAACCCCCACTTGGATCAAACCCGAGTTTTAGGATAGTTCCATCCCTCTATATTGGCATACCGCTGAGAGCAATCATCTCTATCGCCTAATTACTCGCGTGTCACGTCATTAAAGAGGAGCCCAATGGTTAAAATAGCGAAATTATCCTCTCCAAGCTCGATTTTCTGGTAAACGCGCATGTCTCCTGCCCAAAGACTAGAACCCCGACTTGGATCAAACCCGAGTTTTAGGATAGTTCCATACCCCTATATTGGCATACCGCTGAGAGCAATCATCTCTATCGCCTAATTACTCGCGTGTCACGTCATTAAAGAGGAGCCCAATAGTTAAAATAGCGAAATTATCCTCTCCAAGCTCGATTTTCCGGTAAACGCGCATGTCTCCTGCCCAAAGACTAGAACCCCCACTTGGATCAAACCCGAGTTTTAGGATAGTTCCATACGCCTATATTGGCATACCGCTGAGAGCAATCATCTCTATCGCCTAATTACTCGCGTGTCACGTCATTAAAGAGGAGCCCAATAGTTAAAATAGCGAAATTATCCTCTCCAAGCTCGATTTTCCGGTAAACGCGCATGTCTCCTGCCCAAAGACTAGAACCCCCACTTGGATCAAACCCGAGTTTTAGGATAGTTCCATACGCCTATATTGGCATACCGCTGAGAGCAATCATCTCTATCGCCTAATTACTCGCGTGTCACGTCATTAAAGAGGAGCCCAATAGTTAAAATAGCGAAATTATCCTCTCCAAGCTCGATTTTCCGGTAAACGCGCATGTCTCCTGCCCAAAGACTAGAACCCCCACTTGGATCAAACCCGAGTTTTAGGATAGTTCCATACGCCTATATTGGCATACCGCTGAGAGCAATCATCTCTATCGCCTAATTACTCGCGTGTCACGTCATTAAAGAGGAGCCCAATGGTTAAAATAGCGAAATTATCCTCTCCAAGCTCGATTTTCGGGTAAACGCGCATGTCTCCTGCCCAAAGACTAGAACCCCGACTTGGATCAAACCCGAGTTTTAGGATAGTTCCATACCCCTATATTGGCATACCGCTGAGAGCAATCATCTCTATCGCCTAATTACTCGCGTGTCACGTCATTAAACAGGAGCCCAATAGTTAAAATAGCGAAATTATCCTCTCCAAGCTCGATTTTCCGGTAAACGCGCATGTCTCCTGCCCAAAGACTAGAACCCCCACTTGGATCAAACCCGAGTTTTAGGATAGTTCCATCCCTCTATATTGGCATACCGCTGAGAGCAATCATCTCTTTCGCCTAATTACTCGCGTGTCACGTCATTAAACAGGAGCCCAATAGTTAAAATAGCGAAATTATCCTCTACAAGCTCGATTTTCTGGTAAACGCGCATGTCTCCTGCCCAAAGACTAGAACCCCCACTTGGATCAAACCCGAGTTTTAGGATAGTTCCATCCCTCTATATTGGCATACCGCTGAGAGCAATCATCTCTTTCGCCTAATTACTCGCGTGTCACGTCATTAAAGAGGAGCCCAATGGTTAAAATAGCGAAATTATCCTCTCCAAGCTCGATTTTCGGGTAAACGCGCATGTCTCCTGCCCAAAGACTAGAACCCCGACTTGGATCAAACCCGAGTTTTAGGATAGTTCCATCCCTCTATATTGGCATACCGCTGAGAGCAATCATCTCTATCGCCTAATTACTCGCGTGTCACGTCATTAAAGAGGAGCCCAATGGTTAAAATAGCGAAATTATCCTCTCCAAGCTCGATTTTCGGGTAAACGCGCATGTCTCCTGCCCAAAGACTAGAACCCCCACTTGGATCAAACCCGAGTTTTAGGATAGTTCCATCCCTCTATATTGGCATACCGCTGAGAGCAATCATCTCTATCGCCTAATTACTCGCGTGTCACGTCATTAAAGAGGAGCCCAATGGTTAAAATAGCGAAATTATCCTCTCCAAGCTCGATTTTCCGGTAAACGCGCATGTCTCCTGCCCAAAGACTAGAACCCCCACTTGGATCAAACCCGAGTTTTAGGATAGTTCCATCCCTCTATATTGGCATACCGCTGAGAGCAATCATCTCTATCGCCTAATTACTCGCGTGTCACGTCATTAAACAGGAGCCCAATAGTTAAAATAGCGAAATTATCCTCTCCAAGCTCGATTTTCCGGTAAACGCGCATGTCTCCTGCCCAAAGACTAGAACCCCCACTTGGATCAAACCCGAGTTTTAGGATAGTTCCATCCCTCTATATTGGCATACCGCTGAGAGCAATCATCTCTATCGCCTAATTACTCGCGTGTCACGTCATTAAACAGGAGCCCAATAGTTAAAATAGCGAAATTATCCTCTCCAAGCTCGATTTTCCGGTAAACGCGCATGTCTCCTGCCCAAAGACTAGAACCCCCACTTGGATCAAACCCGAGTTTTAGGATAGTTCCATCCCTCTATATTGGCATACCGCTGAGAGCAATCATCTCTATCGCCTAATTACTCGCGTGTCACGTCATTAAAGAGGAGCCCAATGGTTAAAATAGCGAAATTATCCTCTCCAAGCTCGATTTTCCGGTAAACGCGCATGTCTCCTGCCCAAAGACTAGAACCCCCACTTGGATCAAACCCGAGTTTTAGGATAGTTCCATCCCTCTATATTGGCATACCGCTGAGAGCAATCATCTCTATCGCCTAATTACTCGCGTGTCACGTCATTAAACAGGAGCCCAATAGTTAAAATAGCGAAATTATCCTCTCCAAGCTCGATTTTCCGGTAAACGCGCATGTCTCCTGCCCAAAGACTAGAACCCCCACTTGGATCAAACCCGAGTTTTAGGATAGTTCCATCCCTCTATATTGGCATACCGCTGAGAGCAATCATCTCTTTCGCCTAATTACTCGCGTGTCACGTCATTAAACAGGAGCCCAATAGTTAAAATAGCGAAATTATCCTCTACAAGCTCGATTTTCGGGTAAACGCGCATGTCTCCTGCCCAAAGACTAGAACCCCCACTTGGATCAAACCCGAGTTTTAGGATAGTTCCATCCCTCTATATTGGCATACCGCTGAGAGCAATCATCTCTATCGCCTAATTACTCGCGTGTCACGTCATTAAAGAGGAGCCCAATGGTTAAAATAGCGAAATTATCCTCTCCAAGCTCGATTTTCCGGTAAACGCGCATGTCTCCTGCCCAAAGACTAGAACCCCCACTTGGATCAAACCCGAGTTTTAGGATAGTTCCATCCCTCTATATTGGCATACCGCTGAGAGCAATCATCTCTATCGCCTAATTACTCGCGTGTCACGTCATTAAACAGGAGCCCAATAGTTAAAATAGCGAAATTATCCTCTCCAAGCTCGATTTTCCGGTAAACGCGCATGTCTCCTGCCCAAAGACTAGAACCCCCACTTGGATCAAACCCGAGTTTTAGGATAGTTCCATACGCCTATATTGGCATACCGCTGAGAGCAATCATCTCTATCGCCTAATTACTCGCGTGTCACGTCATTAAAGAGGAGCCCAATGGTTAAAATAGCGAAATTATCCTCTCCAAGCTCGATTTTCTGGTAAACGCGCATGTCTCCTGCCCAAAGACTAGAACCCCGACTTGGATCAAACCCGAGTTTTAGGATAGTTCCATACCCCTATATTGGCATACCGCTGAGAGCAATCATCTCTATCGCCTAATTACTCGCGTGTCACGTCATTAAACAGGAGCCCAATAGTTAAAATAGCGAAATTATCCTCTCCAAGCTCGATTTTCCGGTAAACGCGCATGTCTCCTGCCCAAAGACTAGAACCCCCACTTGGATCAAACCCGAGTTTTAGGATAGTTCCATCCCTCTATATTGGCATACCGCTGAGAGCAATCATCTCTTTCGCCTAATTACTCGCGTGTCACGTCATTAAACAGGAGCCCAATAGTTAAAATAGCGAAATTATCCTCTACAAGCTCGATTTTCGGGTAAACGCGCATGTCTCCTGCCCAAAGACTAGAACCCCCACTTGGATCAAACCCGAGTTTTAGGATAGTTCCATCCCTCTATATTGGCATACCGCTGAGAGCAATCATCTCTTTCGCCTAATTACTCGCGTGTCACGTCATTAAAGAGGAGCCCAATGGTTAAAATAGCGAAATTATCCTCTCCAAGCTCGATTTTCGGGTAAACGCGCATGTCTCCTGCCCAAAGACTAGAACCCCCACTTGGATCAAACCCGAGTTTTAGGATAGTTCCATCCCTCTATATTGGCATACCGCTGAGAGCAATCATCTCTTTCGCCTAATTACTCGCGTGTCACGTCATTAAACAGGAGCCCAATAGTTAAAATAGCGAAATTATCCTCTACAAGCTCGATTTTCTGGTAAACGCGCATGTCTCCTGCCCAAAGACTAGAACCCCCACTTGGATCAAACCCGAGTTTTAGGATAGTTCCATCCCTCTATATTGGCATACCGCTGAGAGCAATCATCTCTTTCGCCTAATTACTCGCGTGTCACGTCATTAAAGAGGAGCCCAATGGTTAAAATAGCGAAATTATCCTCTCCAAGCTCGATTTTCGGGTAAACGCGCATGTCTCCTGCCCAAAGACTAGAACCCCGACTTGGATCAAACCCGAGTTTTAGGATAGTTCCATCCCTCTATATTGGCATACCGCTGAGAGCAATCATCTCTATCGCCTAATTACTCGCGTGTCACGTCATTAAAGAGGAGCCCAATGGTTAAAATAGCGAAATTATCCTCTCCAAGCTCGATTTTCGGGTAAACGCGCATGTCTCCTGCCCAAAGACTAGAACCCCCACTTGGATCAAACCCGAGTTTTAGGATAGTTCCATCCCTCTATATTGGCATACCGCTGAGAGCAATCATCTCTATCGCCTAATTACTCGCGTGTCACGTCATTAAAGAGGAGCCCAATGGTTAAAATAGCGAAATTATCCTCTCCAAGCTCGATTTTCGGGTAAACGCGCATGTCTCCTGCCCAAAGACTAGAACCCCCACTTGGATCAAACCCGAGTTTTAGGATAGTTCCATCCCTCTATATTGGCATACCGCTGAGAGCAATCATCTCTATCGCCTAATTACTTGCGTGTCACGTCATTAAAGAGGAGCCCAATAGTTAAAATAGCGAAATTATCCTCTACAAGCTCGATTTTCGGGTAAACGCGCATGTCTCCTGCCCAAAGACTAGAACCCCCACTTGGATCAAACCCGAGTTTTAGGATAGTTCCATCCCTCTATATTGGCATACCGCTGAGAGCAATCATCTCTATCGCCTAATTACTCGCGTGTCACGTCATTAAAGAGGAGCCCAATGGTTAAAATAGCGAAATTATCCTCTCCAAGCTCGATTTTCTGGTAAACGCGCATGTCTCCTGCCCAAAGACTAGAACCCCGACTTGGATCAAACCCGAGTTTTAGGATAGTTCCATACCCCTATATTGGCATACCGCTGAGAGCAATCATCTCTATCGCCTAATTACTCGCGTGTCACGTCATTAAACAGGAGCCCAATAGTTAAAATAGCGAAATTATCCTCTCCAAGCTCGATTTTCCGGTAAACGCGCATGTCTCCTGCCCAAAGACTAGAACCCCCACTTGGATCAAACCCGAGTTTTAGGATAGTTCCATACGCCTATATTGGCATACCGCTGAGAGCAATCATCTCTATCGCCTAATTACTCGCGTGTCACGTCATTAAAGAGGAGCCCAATAGTTAAAATAGCGAAATTATCCTCTCCAAGCTCGATTTTCCGGTAAACGCGCATGTCTCCTGCCCAAAGACTAGAACCCCCACTTGGATCAAACCCGAGTTTTAGGATAGTTCCATACGCCTATATTGGCATACCGCTGAGAGCAATCATCTCTATCGCCTAATTACTCGCGTGTCACGTCATTAAAGAGGAGCCCAATAGTTAAAATAGCGAAATTATCCTCTCCAAGCTCGATTTTCCGGTAAACGCGCATGTCTCCTGCCCAAAGACTAGAACCCCCACTTGGATCAAACCCGAGTTTTAGGATAGTTCCATACGCCTATATTGGCATACCGCTGAGAGCAATCATCTCTATCGCCTAATTACTCGCGTGTCACGTCATTAAAGAGGAGCCCAATAGTTAAAATAGCGAAATTATCCTCTCCAAGCTCGATTTTCCGGTAAACGCGCATGTCTCCTGCCCAAAGACTAGAACCCCCACTTGGATCAAACCCGAGTTTTAGGATAGTTCCATACGCCTATATTGGCATACCGCTGAGAGCAATCATCTCTATCGCCTAATTACTCGCGTGTCACGTCATTAAAGAGGAGCCCAATGGTTAAAATAGCGAAATTATCCTCTCCAAGCTCGATTTTCTGGTAAACGCGCATGTCTCCTGCCCAAAGACTAGAACCCCGACTTGGATCAAACCCGAGTTTTAGGATAGTTCCATACCCCTATATTGGCATACCGCTGAGAGCAATCATCTCTATCGCCTAATTACTCGCGTGTCACGTCATTAAACAGGAGCCCAATAGTTAAAATAGCGAAATTATCCTCTCCAAGCTCGATTTTCCGGTAAACGCGCATGTCTCCTGCCCAAAGACTAGAACCCCCACTTGGATCAAACCCGAGTTTTAGGATAGTTCCATCCCTCTATATTGGCATACCGCTGAGAGCAATCATCTCTTTCGCCTAATTACTCGCGTGTCACGTCATTAAACAGGAGCCCAATAGTTAAAATAGCGAAATTATCCTCTACAAGCTCGATTTTCTGGTAAACGCGCATGTCTCCTGCCCAAAGACTAGAACCCCCACTTGGATCAAACCCGAGTTTTAGGATAGTTCCATCCCTCTATATTGGCATACCGCTGAGAGCAATCATCTCTTTCGCCTAATTACTCGCGTGTCACGTCATTAAAGAGGAGCCCAATGGTTAAAATAGCGAAATTATCCTCTCCAAGCTCGATTTTCGGGTAAACGCGCATGTCTCCTGCCCAAAGACTAGAACCCCGACTTGGATCAAACCCGAGTTTTAGGATAGTTCCATCCCTCTATATTGGCATACCGCTGAGAGCAATCATCTCTATCGCCTAATTACTCGCGTGTCACGTCATTAAAGAGGAGCCCAATAGTTAAAATAGCGAAATTATCCTCTCCAAGCTCGATTTTCGGGTTAACGCGCATGTCTCCTGCCCAAAGACTAGAACCCCGACTTGGATCAAACCCGAGTTTTAGGATAGTTCCATCCCTCTATATTGGCATACCGCTGAGAGCAATCATCTCTATCGCCTAATTACTCGCGTGTCACGTCATTAAAGAGGAGCCCAATAGTTAAAATAGCGAAATTATCCTCTCCAAGCTCGATTTTCGGGTAAACGCGCATGTCTCCTGCCCAAAGACTAGAACCCCGACTTGGATCAAACCCGAGTTTTAGGATAGTTCCATCCCTCTATATTGGCATACCGCTGAGAGCAATCATCTCTATCGCCTAATTACTCGCGTGTCACGTCATTAAAGAGGAGCCCAATAGTTAAAATAGCGAAATTATCCTCTCCAAGCTCGATTTTCGGGTTAACGCGCATGTCTCCTGCCCAAAGACTAGAACCCCGACTTGGATCAAACCCGAGTTTTAGGATAGTTCCATCCCTCTATATTGGCATACCGCTGAGAGCAATCATCTCTATCGCCTAATTACTCGCGTGTCACGTCATTAAAGAGGAGCCCAATAGTTAAAATAGCGAAATTATCCTCTCCAAGCTCGATTTTCGGGTAAACGCGCATGTCTCCTGCCCAAAGACTAGAACCCCGACTTGGATCAAACCCGAGTTTTAGGATAGTTCCATCCCTCTATATTGGCATACCGCTGAGAGCAATCATCTCTATCGCCTAATTACTCGCGTGTCACGTCATTAAAGAGGAGCCCAATAGTTAAAATAGCGAAATTATCCTCTCCAAGCTCGATTTTCGGGTAAACGCGCATGTCTCCTGCCCAAAGACTAGAACCCCCACTTGGATCAAACCCGAGTTTTAGGATAGTTCCATCCCTCTATATTGGCATACCGCTGAGAGCAATCATCTCTATCGCCTAATTACTCGCGTGTCACGTCATTAAAGAGGAGCCCAATAGTTAAAATAGCGAAATTATCCTCTCCAAGCTCGATTTTCGGGTAAACGCGCATGTCTCCTGCCCAAAGACTAGAACCCCGACTTGGATCAAACCCGAGTTTTAGGATAATTCCATCCCTCTATATTGGCATACCGCTGAGAGCAATCATCTCTATCGCCTAATTACTCGCGTGTCACGTCATTAAAGAGGAGCCCAATAGTTAAAATAGCGAAATTATCCTCTCCAAGCTCGATTTTCGGGTAAACGCGCATGTCTCCTGCCCAAAGACTAGAACCCCCACTTGGATCAAACCCGAGTTTTAGGATAGTTCCATCCCTCTATATTGGCATACCGCTGAGAGCAATCATCTCTATCGCCTAATTACTCGCGTGTCACGTCATTAAAGAGGAGCCCAATAGTTAAAATAGCGAAATTATCCTCTCCAAGCTCGATTTTCGGGTAAACGCGCATGTCTCCTGCCCAAAAACTAGAACCCCGACTTGGATCAAACCCGAGTTTTAGGATAATTCCATCCCTCTATATTGGCATACCGCTGAGAGCAATCATCTCTATCGCCTAATTACTCGCGTGTCACGTCATTAAAGAGGAGCCCAATGGTTAAAATAGCGAAATTATCCTCTCCAAGCTCGATTTTCGGGTAAACGCGCATGTCTCCTGCCCAAAGACTAGAACCCCGACTTGGATCAAACCCGAGTTTTAGGATAGTTCCATCCCTCTATATTGGCATACCGCTGAGAGCAATCATCTCTATCGCCTAATTACTCGCGTGTCACGTCATTAAAGAGGAGCCCAATGGTTAAAATAGCGAAATTATCCTCTCCAAGCTCGATTTTCGGGTAAACGCGCATGTCTCCTGCCCAAAGACTAGAACCCCCACTTGGATCAAACCCGAGTTTTAGGATAATTCCATCCCTCTATATTGGCATAACGCTGAGAGCAATCATCTCTATCGCCTAATTACTCGCGTGTCACGTCATTAAAGAGGAGCCCAATAGTTAAAATAGCGAAATTATCCTCTCCAAGCTCGATTTTCGGGTAAACGCGCATGTCTCCTGCCCAAAGACTAGAACCCCCACTTGGATCAAACCCGAGTTTTAGGATAATTCCATCCCTCTATATTGGCATACCGCTGAGAGCAATCATCTCTATCGCCTAATTACTCGCGTGTCACGTCATTAAAGAGGAGCCCAATGGTTAAAATAGCGAAATTATCCTCTCCAAGCTCGATTTTCGGGTAAACGCGCATGTCTCCTGCCCAAAGACTAGAACCCCCACTTGGATCAAACCCGAGTTTTAGGATAGTTCCATCCCTCTATATTGGCATACCGCTGAGAGCAATCATCTCTATCGCCTAATTACTCGCGTGTCACGTCATTAAAGAGGAGCCCAATGGTTAAAATAGCGAAATTATCCTCTCCAAGCTCGATTTTCGGGTAAACGCGCATGTCTCCTGCCCAAAGACTAGAACCCCCACTTGGATCAAACCCGAGTTTTAGGATAATTCCATCCCTCTATATTGGCATAACGCTGAGAGCAATCATCTCTATCGCCTAATTACTCGCGTGTCACGTCATTAAAGAGGAGCCCAATAGTTAAAATAGCGAAATTATCCTCTCCAAGCTCGATTTTCGGGTAAACGCGCATGTCTCCTGCCCAAAGACTAGAACCCCCACTTGGATCAAACCCGAGTTTTAGGATAGTTCCATCCCTCTATATTGGCATAACGCTGAGAGCAATCATCTCTATCGCCTAATTACTCGCGTGTCACGTCATTAAAGAGGAGCCCAATAGTTAAAATAGCGAAATTATCCTCTCCAAGCTCGATTTTCGGGTAAACGCGCATGTCTCCTGCCCAAAGACTAGAACCCCCACTTGGATCAAACCCGAGTTTTAGGATAGTTCCATCCCTCTATATTGGCATAACGCTGAGAGCAATCATCTCTATCGCCTAATTACTCGCGTGTCACGTCATTAAAGAGGAGCCCAATAGTTAAAATAGCGAAATTATCCTCTCCAAGCTCGATTTTCGGGTAAACGCGCATGTCTCCTGCCCAAAGACTAGAACCCCCACTTGGATCAAACCCGAGTTTTAGGATAGTTCCATCCCTCTATATTGGCATAACGCTGAGAGCAATCATCTCTATCGCCTAATTACTCGCGTGTCACGTCATTAAAGAGGAGCCCAATAGTTAAAATAGCGAAATTATCCTCTCCAAGCTCGATTTTCGGGTAAACGCGCATCTCTCCTGCCCAAAGACTAGAACCCCCACTTGGATCAAACCCGAGTTTTAGGATAGTTCCATCCCTCTATATTGGCATAACGCTGAGAGCAATCATCTCTATCGCCTAATTACTCGCGTGTCACGTCATTAAAGAGGAGCCCAATAGTTAAAATAGCGAAATTATCCTCTCCAAGCTCGATTTTCGGGTAAACGCGCATGTCTCCTGCCCAAAGACTAGAACCCCCACTTGGATCAAACCCGAGTTTTAGGATAGTTCCATCCCTCTATATTGGCATACCGCTGAGAGCAATCATCTCTATCGCCTAATTACTCGCGTGTCACGTCATTAAAGAGGAGCCCAATAGTTAAAATAGCGAAATTATCCTCTCCAAGCTCGATTTTCGGGTAAACGCGCATGTCTCCTGCCCAAAGACTAGAACCCCGACTTGGATCAAACCCGAGTTTTAGGATAATTCCATCCCTCTATATTGGCATACCGCTGAGAGCAATCATCTCTATCGCCTAATTACTCGCGTGTCACGTCATTAAAGAGGAGCCCAATAGTTAAAATAGCGAAATTATCCTCTCCAAGCTCGATTTTCGGGTAAACGCGCATGTCTCCTGCCCAAAGACTAGAACCCCCACTTGGATCAAACCCGAGTTTTAGGATAGTTCCATCCCTCTATATTGGCATACCGCTGAGAGCAATCATCTCTATCGCCTAATTACTCGCGTGTCACGTCATTAAAGAGGAGCCCAATAGTTAAAATAGCGAAATTATCCTCTCCAAGCTCGATTTTCGGGTAAACGCGCATGTCTCCTGCCCAAAGACTAGAACCCCGACTTGGATCAAACCCGAGTTTTAGGATAATTCCATCCCTCTATATTGGCATACCGCTGAGAGCAATCATCTCTATCGCCTAATTACTCGCGTGTCACGTCATTAAAGAGGAGCCCAATGGTTAAAATAGCGAAATTATCCTCTCCAAGCTCGATTTTCGGGTAAACGCGCATGTCTCCTGCCCAAAGACTAGAACCCCGACTTGGATCAAACCCGAGTTTTAGGATAGTTCCATCCCTCTATATTGGCATACCGCTGAGAGCAATCATCTCTATCGCCTAATTACTCGCGTGTCACGTCATTAAAGAGGAGCCCAATGGTTAAAATAGCGAAATTATCCTCTCCAAGCTCGATTTTCGGGTAAACGCGCATGTCTCCTGCCCAAAGACTAGAACCCCCACTTGGATCAAACCCGAGTTTTAGGATAATTCCATCCCTCTATATTGGCATAACGCTGAGAGCAATCATCTCTATCGCCTAATTACTCGCGTGTCACGTCATTAAAGAGGAGCCCAATAGTTAAAATAGCGAAATTATCCTCTCCAAGCTCGATTTTCGGGTAAACGCGCATGTCTCCTGCCCAAAGACTAGAACCCCCACTTGGATCAAACCCGAGTTTTAGGATAATTCCATCCCTCTATATTGGCATACCGCTGAGAGCAATCATCTCTATCGCCTAATTACTCGCGTGTCACGTCATTAAAGAGGAGCCCAATGGTTAAAATAGCGAAATTATCCTCTCCAAGCTCGATTTTCGGGTAAACGCGCATGTCTCCTGCCCAAAGACTAGAACCCCCACTTGGATCAAACCCGAGTTTTAGGATAGTTCCATCCCTCTATATTGGCATACCGCTGAGAGCAATCATCTCTATCGCCTAATTACTCGCGTGTCACGTCATTAAAGAGGAGCCCAATGGTTAAAATAGCGAAATTATCCTCTCCAAGCTCGATTTTCGGGTAAACGCGCATGTCTCCTGCCCAAAGACTAGAACCCCCACTTGGATCAAACCCGAGTTTTAGGATAATTCCATCCCTCTATATTGGCATAACGCTGAGAGCAATCATCTCTATCGCCTAATTACTCGCGTGTCACGTCATTAAAGAGGAGCCCAATAGTTAAAATAGCGAAATTATCCTCTCCAAGCTCGATTTTCGGGTAAACGCGCATGTCTCCTGCCCAAAGACTAGAACCCCCACTTGGATCAAACCCGAGTTTTAGGATAGTTCCATCCCTCTATATTGGCATAACGCTGAGAGCAATCATCTCTATCGCCTAATTACTCGCGTGTCACGTCATTAAAGAGGAGCCCAATAGTTAAAATAGCGAAATTATCCTCTCCAAGCTCGATTTTCGGGTAAACGCGCATGTCTCCTGCCCAAAGACTAGAACCCCCACTTGGATCAAACCCGAGTTTTAGGATAGTTCCATCCCTCTATATTGGCATAACGCTGAGAGCAATCATCTCTATCGCCTAATTACTCGCGTGTCACGTCATTAAAGAGGAGCCCAATAGTTAAAATAGCGAAATTATCCTCTCCAAGCTCGATTTTCGGGTAAACGCGCATGTCTCCTGCCCAAAGACTAGAACCCCCACTTGGATCAAACCCGAGTTTTAGGATAGTTCCATCCCTCTATATTGGCATAACGCTGAGAGCAATCATCTCTATCGCCTAATTACTCGCGTGTCACGTCATTAAAGAGGAGCCCAATAGTTAAAATAGCGAAATTATCCTCTCCAAGCTCGATTTTCGGGTAAACGCGCATGTCTCCTGCCCAAAGACTAGAACCCCCACTTGGATCAAACCCGAGTTTTAGGATAGTTCCATCCCTCTATATTGGCATAACGCTGAGAGCAATCATCTCTATCGCCTAATTACTCGCGTGTCACGTCATTAAAGAGGAGCCCAATAGTTAAAATAGCGAAATTATCCTCTCCAAGCTCGATTTTCGGGTAAACGCGCATGTCTCCTGCCCAAAGACTAGAACCCCCACTTGGATCAAACCCGAGTTTTAGGATAGTTCCATCCCTCTATATTGGCATAACGCTGAGAGCAATCATCTCTATCGCCTAATTACTCGCGTGTCACGTCATTAAAGAGGAGCCCAATAGTTAAAATAGCGAAATTATCCTCTCCAAGCTCGATTTTCGGGTAAACGCGCATGTCTCCTGCCCAAAGACTAGAACCCCCACTTGGATCAAACCCGAGTTTTAGGATAGTTCCATCCCTCTATATTGGCATAACGCTGAGAGCAATCATCTCTATCGCCTAATTACTCGCGTGTCACGTCATTAAAGAGGAGCCCAATAGTTAAAATAGCGAAATTATCCTCTCCAAGCTCGATTTTCGGGTAAACGCGCATGTCTCCTGCCCAAAGACTAGAACCCCCACTTGGATCAAACCCGAGTTTTAGGATAATTCCATCCCTCTATATTGGCATAACGCTGAGAGCAATCATCTCTATCGCCTAATTACTCGCGTGTCACGTCATTAAAGAGGAGCCCAATAGTTAAAATAGCGAAATTATCCTCTCCAAGCTCGATTTTCGGGTAAACGCGCATCTCTCCTGCCCAAAGACTAGAACCCCCACTTGGATCAAACCCGAGTTTTAGGATAGTTCCATCCCTCTATATTGGCATAACGCTGAGAGCAATCATCTCTATCGCCTAATTACTCGCGTGTCACGTCATTAAAGAGGAGCCCAATAGTTAAAATAGCGAAATTATCCTCTCCAAGCTCGATTTTCGGGTAAACGCGCATCTCTCCTGCCCAAAGACTAGAACCCCCACTTGGATCAAACCCGAGTTTTAGGATAGTTCCATCCCTCTATATTGGCATAACGCTGAGAGCAATCATCTCTATCGCCTAATTACTCGCGTGTCACGTCATTAAAGAGGAGCCCAATAGTTAAAATAGCGAAATTATCCTCTCCAAGCTCGATTTTCGGGTAAACGCGCATGTCTCCTGCCCAAAGACTAGAACCCCCACTTGGATCAAACCCGAGTTTTAGGATAGTTCCATCCCTCTATATTGGCATACCGCTGAGAGCAATCATCTCTATCGCCTAATTACTCGCGTGTCACGTCATTAAAGAGGAGCCCAATGGTTAAAATAGCGAAATTATCCTCTCCAAGCTCGATTTTCGGGTAAACGCGCATGTCTCCTGCCCAAAGACTAGAACCCCCACTTGGATCAAACCCGAGTTTTAGGATAATTCCATCCCTCTATATTGGCATAACGCTGAGAGCAATCATCTCTATCGCCTAATTACTCGCGTGTCACGTCATTAAAGAGGAGCCCAATAGTTAAAATAGCGAAATTATCCTCTCCAAGCTCGATTTTCGGGTAAACGCGCATGTCTCCTGCCCAAAGACTAGAACCCCCACTTGGATCAAACCCGAGTTTTAGGATAGTTCCATCCCTCTATATTGGCATAACGCTGAGAGCAATCATCTCTATCGCCTAATTACTCGCGTGTCACGTCATTAAAGAGGAGCCCAATAGTTAAAATAGCGAAATTATCCTCTCCAAGCTCGATTTTCGGGTAAACGCGCATGTCTCCTGCCCAAAGACTAGAACCCCCACTTGGATCAAACCCGAGTTTTAGGATAGTTCCATCCCTCTATATTGGCATAACGCTGAGAGCAATCATCTCTATCGCCTAATTACTCGCGTGTCACGTCATTAAAAAGGAGCCCAATAGTTAAAATAGCGAAATTATCCTCTCCAAGCTCGATTTTCGGGTAAACGCGCATGTCTCCTGCCCAAAGACTAGAACCCCCACTTGGATCAAACCCGAGTTTTAGGATAGTTCCATCCCTCTATATTGGCATAACGCTGAGAGCAATCATCTCTATCGCCTAATTACTCGCGTGTCACGTCATTAAAGAGGAGCCCAATAGTTAAAATAGCGAAATTATCCTCTCCAAGCTCGATTTTCGGGTAAACGCGCATGTCTCCTGCCCAAAGACTAGAACCCCCACTTGGATCAAACCCGAGTTTTAGGATAGTTCCATCCCTCTATATTGGCATAACGCTGAGAGCAATCATCTCTATCGCCTAATTACTCGCGTGTCACGTCATTAAAGAGGAGCCCAATAGTTAAAATAGCGAAATTATCCTCTCCAAGCTCGATTTTCGGGTAAACGCGCATGTCTCCTGCCCAAATGACTAGAACCCCCACTTGGTTCAAACCCGAGTTTTAGGATAGTTCCATCCCTCTATATTGGCATAACGCTGAGAGCAATCATCTCTATCGCCTAATTACTCGCGTGTCACGTCATTAAAGAGGAGCCCAATAGTTAAAATAGCGAAATTATCCTCTCCAAGCTCGATTTTCGGGTAAACGCGCATCTCTCCTGCCCAAAGACTAGAACCCCCACTTGGATCAAACCCGAGTTTTAGGATAGTTCCATCCCTCTATATTGGCATAACGCTGAGAGCAATCATCTCTATCGCCTAATTACTCGCGTGTCACGTCATTAAAGAGGAGCCCAATAGTTAAAATAGCGAAATTATCCTCTCCAAGCTCGATTTTCGGGTAAACGCGCATGTCTCCTGCCCAAAGACTAGAACCCCCACTTGGATCAAACCCGAGTTTTAGGATAGTTCCATCCCTCTATATTGGCATAACGCTGAGAGCAATCATCTCTATCGCCTAATTACTCGCGTGTCACGTCATTAAAGAGGAGCCCAATAGTTAAAATAGCGAAATTATCCTCTCCAAGCTCGATTTTCGGGTAAACGCGCATGTCTCCTGCCCAAAGACTAGAACCCCCACTTGGATCAAACCCGAGTTTTAGGATAGTTCCATCCCTCTATATTGGCATAACGCTGAGAGCAATCATCTCTATCGCCTAATTACTCGCGTGTCACGTCATTAAAGAGGAGCCCAATAGTTAAAATAGCGAAATTATCCTCTCCAAGCTCGATTTTCGGGTAAACGCGCATGTCTCCTGCCCAAAGACTAGAACCCCCACTTGGGTCAAACCCGAGTTTTAGGATAGTTCCATCCCTCTATATTGGCATACCGCTGAGAGCAATCATCTCTATCGCCTAATTACTCGCGTGTCACGTCATTAAAGAGGAGCCCAATAGTTAAAATAGCGAAATTATCCTCTCCAAGCTCGATTTTCGGGTAAACGCGCATGTCTCCTGCCCAAAGACTAGAACCCCCACTTGGATCAAACCCGAGTTTTAGGATAGTTCCATACCCCTATATTGGCATACCGCTGAGAGCAATCATCTCTATCGCCTAATTACTCGCGTGTCACGTCATTAAAGAGGAGCCCAATAGTTAAAATAGCGAAATTATCCTCTCCAAGCTCGATTTTCGGGTAAACGCGCATGTCTCCTGCCCAAAGACTAGAACCCCGACTTGGATCAAACCCGAGTTTTAGGATAGTTCCATACCCCTATATTGGCATACCGCTGAGAGCAATCATCTCTATCGCCTAATTACTCGCGTGTCACGTCATTAAAGAGGAGCCCAATAGTTAAAATAGCGAAATTATCCTCTCCAAGCTCGATTTTCGGGTAAACGCGCATGTCTCCTGCCCAAAGACTAGAACCCCGACTTGGATCAAACCCGAGTTTTAGGATAGTTCCATCCCCCTATATTGGCATACCGCTGAGAGCAATCATCTCTATCGCCTAATTACTCGCGTGTCACGTCATTAAAGAGGAGCCCAATAGTTAAAATAGCGAAATTATCCTCTCCAAGCTCGATTTTCGGGTAAACGCGCATGTCTCCTGCCCAAAGACTAGAACCCCCACTTGGATCAAACCCGAGTTTTAGGATAGTTCCATACCCCTATATTGGCATACCGCTGAGAGCAATCATCTCTATCGCCTAATTACTCGCGTGTCACGTCATTAAAGAGGAGCCCAATAGTTAAAATAGCGAAATTATCCTCTCCAAGCTCGATTTTCGGGTAAACGCGCATGTCTCCTGCCCAAAGACTAGAACCCCGACTTGGATCAAACCCGAGTTTTAGGATAGTTCCATACCCCTATATTGGCATACCGCTGAGAGCAATCATCTCTATCGCCTAATTACTCGCGTGTCACGTCATTAAAGAGGAGCCCAATAGTTAAAATAGCGAAATTATCCTCTCCAAGCTCGATTTTCGGGTAAACGCGCATGTCTCCTGCCCAAAGACTAGAACCCCGACTTGGATCAAACCCGAGTTTTAGGATAGTTCCATACCCCTATATTGGCATACCGCTGAGAGCAATCATCTCTATCGCCTAATTACTCGCGTGTCACGTCATTAAAGAGGAGCCCAATAGTTAAAATAGCGAAATTATCCTCTCCAAGCTCGATTTTCGGGTAAACGCGCATGTCTCCTGCCCAAAGACTAGAACCCCCACTTGGATCAAACCCGAGTTTTAGGATAGTTCCATCCCTCTATATTGGCATACCGCTGAGAGCAATCATCTCTATCGCCTAATTACTCGCGTGTCACGTCATTAAAGAGGAGCCCAATGGTTAAAATAGCGAAATTATCCTCTCCAAGCTCGATTTTCGGGTAAACGCGCATGTCTCCTGCCCAAAGACTAGAACCCCGACTTGGATCAAACCCGAGTTTTAGGATAGTTCCATCCCTCTATATTGGCATACCGCTGAGAGCAATCATCTCTATCGCCTAATTACTCGCGTGTCACGTCATTAAAGAGGAGCCCAATGGTTAAAATAGCGAAATTATCCTCTCCAAGCTCGATTTTCGGGTAAACGCGCATGTCTCCTGCCCAAAGACTAGAACCCCCACTTGGATCAAACCCGAGTTTTAGGATAGTTCCATCCCTCTATATTGGCATACCGCTGAGAGCAATCATCTCTATCGCCTAATTACTCGCGTGTCACGTCATTAAAGAGGAGCCCAATAGTTAAAATTGCGAAATTATCCTCTCCAAGCTCGATTTTCGGGTAAACGCGCATGTCTCCTGCCCAAAGACTAGAACCCCGACTTGGATCAAACCCGAGTTTTAGGATAGTTCCATCCCTCTATATTGGCATACCGCTGAGAGCAATCATCTCTATCGCCTAATTACTCGCGTGTCACGTCATTAAAGAGGAGCCCAATGGTTAAAATAGCGAAATTATCCTCTCCAAGCTCGATTTTCGGGTAAACGCGCATGTCTCCTGCCCAAAGACTAGAACCCCCACTTGGATCAAACCCGAGTTTTAGGATAGTTCCATCCCTCTATATTGGCATACCGCTGAGAGCAATCATCTCTATCGCCTAATTACTCGCGTGTCACGTCATTAAAGAGGAGCCCAATGGTTAAAATAGCGAAATTATCCTCTCCAAGCTCGATTTTCGGGTAAACGCGCATGTCTCCTGCCCAAAGACTAGAACCCCGACTTGGATCAAACCCGAGTTTTAGGATAGTTCCATCCCTCTATATTGGCATACCGCTGAGAGCAATCATCTCTATCGCCTAATTACTCGCGTGTCACGTCATTAAAGAGGAGCCCAATAGTTAAAATAGCGAAATTATCCTCTCCAAGCTCGATTTTCGGGTAAACGCGCATGTCTCCTGCCCAAAGACTAGAACCCCCACTTGGATCAAACCCGAGTTTTAGGATAGTTCCATCCCTCTATATTGGCATACCGCTGAGAGCAATCATCTCTATCGCCTAATTACTCGCGTGTCACGTCATTAAAGAGGAGCCCAATGGTTAAAATAGCGAAATTATCCTCTCCAAGCTCGATTTTCGGGTAAACGCGCATGTCTCCTGCCCAAAGACTAGAACCCCGACTTGGATCAAACCCGAGTTTTAGGATAGTTCCATACCCCTATATTGGCATACCGCTGAGAGCAATCATCTCTATCGCCTAATTACTCGCGTGTCACGTCATTAAAGAGGAGCCCAATGGTTAAAATAGCGAAATTATCCTCTCCAAGCTCGATTTTCGGGTAAACGCGCATGTCTCCTGCCCAAAGACTAGAACCCCCACTTGGATCAAACCCGAGTTTTAGGATAGTTCCATCCCTCTATATTGGCATACCGCTGAGAGCAATCATCTCTATCGCCTAATTACTCGCGTGTCACGTCATTAAAGAGGAGCCCAATGGTTAAAATAGCGAAATTATCCTCTCCAAGCTCGATTTTCGGGTAAACGCGCATGTCTCCTGCCCAAAGACTAGAACCCCGACTTGGATCAAACCCGAGTTTTAGGATAGTTCCATACCCCTATATTGGCATACCGCTGAGAGCAATCATCTCTATCGCCTAATTACTCGCGTGTCACGTCATTAAAGAGGAGCCCAATGGTTAAAATAGCGAAATTATCCTCTCCAAGCTCGATTTTCGGGTAAACGCGCATGTCTCCTGCCCAAAGACTAGAACCCCCACTTGGATCAAACCCGAGTTTTAGGATAGTTCCATCCCTCTATATTGGCATACCGCTGAGAGCAATCATCTCTATCGCCTAATTACTCGCGTGTCACGTCATTAAAGAGGAGCCCAATGGTTAAAATAGCGAAATTATCCTCTCCAAGCTCGATTTTCGGGTAAACGCGCATGTCTCCTGCCCAAAGACTAGAACCCCGACTTGGATCAAACCCGAGTTTTAGGATAGTTCCATCCCTCTATATTGGCATACCGCTGAGAGCAATCATCTCTATCGCCTAATTACTCGCGTGTCACGTCATTAAAGAGGAGCCCAAATGTTAAAATAGCGAAATTATCCTCTCCAAGCTCGATTTTCGGGTAAACGCGCATGTCTCCTGCCCAAAGACTAGAACCCCGACTTGGAACAAACCCGAGTTTTAGGATAGTTCCATCCCTCTATATTGGCATACCGCTGAGAGCAATCATCTCTTTCGCCTAATTACTCGCGTGTCACGTCATTAAAGAGGAGCCCAATGGTTAAAATAGCGAAATTATCCTCTCCAAGCTCGATTTTCGGGTAAACGCGCATGTCTCCTGCCCAAAGACTAGAACCCCCACTTGGATCAAACCCGAGTTTTAGGATAGTTCCATCCCTCTATATTGGCATACCGCTGAGAGCAATCATCTCTATCGCCTAATTACTTGCGTGTCACGTCATTAAAGAGGAGCCCAATAGTTAAAATAGCGAAATTATCCTCTACAAGCTCGATTTTCGGGTAAACGCGCATGTCTCCTGCCCAAAGACTAGAACCCCCACTTGGATCAAACCCGAGTTTTAGGATAGTTCCATCCCTCTATATTGGCATACCGCTGAGAGCAATCATCTCTATCGCCTAATTACTTGCGTGTCACGTCATTAAAGAGGAGCCCAATAGTTAAAATAGCGAAATTATCCTCTACAAGCTCGATTTTCGGGTAAACGCGCATGTCTCCTGCCCAAAGACTAGAACCCCCACTTGGATCAAACCCGAGTTTTAGGATAGTTCCATCCCTCTATATTGGCATACCGCTGAGAGCAATCATCTCTATCGCCTAATTATTCGCGTGTCACGTCATTAAAGAGGAGCCCAATGGTTAAAATAGCGAAATTATCCTCTCCAAGCTCGATTTTCGGGTAAACGCGCATGTCTCCTGCCCAAAGACTAGAACCCCCACTTGGATCAAACCCGAGTTTTAGGATAGTTCCATCCCTCTATATTGGCATACCGCTGAGAGCAATCATCTCTATCGCCTAATTACTTGCGTGTCACGTCATTAAAGAGGAGCCCAATAGTTAAAATAGCGAAATTATCCTCTACAAGCTCGATTTTCGGGTAAACGCGCATGTCTCCTGCCCAAAGACTAGAACCCCCACTTGGATCAAACCCGAGTTTTAGGATAGTTCCATCCCTCTATATTGGCATACCGCTGAGAGCAATCATCTCTATCGCCTAATTACTTGCGTGTCACGTCATTAAAGAGGAGCCCAATAGTTAAAATAGCGAAATTATCCTCTACAAGCTCGATTTTCGGGTAAACGCGCATGTCTCCTGCCCAAAGACTAGAACCCCCACTTGGATCAAACCCGAGTTTTAGGATAGTTCCATCCCTCTATATTGGCATACCGCTGAGAGCAATCATCTCTATCGCCTAATTATTCGCGTGTCACGTCATTAAAGAGGAGCCCAATGGTTAAAATAGCGAAATTATCCTCTCCAAGCTCGATTTTCTGGTAAACGCGCATGTCTCCTGCCCAAAGACTAGAACCCCCACTTGGATCAAACCCGAGTTTTAGGATAGTTCCATCCCTCTATATTGGCATACCGCTGAGAGCAATCAGCTCTATCGCCTAATTATTCGCGTGTCACGTCATTAAAGAGGAGCCCAATGGTTAAAATAGCGAAATTATCCTCTCCAAGCTCGATTTTCGGGTAAACGCGCATGTCTCCTGCCCAAAGACTAGAACCCCCACTTGGATCAAACCCGAGTTTTAGGATAGTTCCATCCCTCTATATTGGCATACCGCTGAGAGCAATCATCTCTATCGCCTAATTACTTGCGTGTCACGTCATTAAAGAGGAGCCCAATAGTTAAAATAGCGAAATTATCCTCTACAAGCTCGATTTTCGGGTAAACGCGCATGTCTCCTGCCCAAAGACTAGAACCCCCACTTGGATCAAACCCGAGTTTTAGGATAGTTCCATCCCTCTATATTGGCATACCGCTGAGAGCAATCATCTCTATCGCCTAATTACTTGCGTGTCACGTCATTAAAGAGGAGCCCAATAGTTAAAATAGCGAAATTATCCTCTACAAGCTCGATTTTCGGGTAAACGCGCATGTCTCCTGCCCAAAGACTAGAACCCCCACTTGGATCAAACCCGAGTTTTAGGATAGTTCCATCCCTCTATATTGGCATACCGCTGAGAGCAATCATCTCTATCGCCTAATTATTCGCGTGTCACGTCATTAAAGAGGAGCCCAATGGTTAAAATAGCGAAATTATCCTCTCCAAGCTCGATTTTCTGGTAAACGCGCATGTCTCCTGCCCAAAGACTAGAACCCCGACTTGGATCAAACCCGAGTTTTAGGATAGTTCCATCCCTCTATATTGGCATAACGCTGAGAGCAATCATCTCTATCGCCAAATTACTCGCGTGTCACGTCATTAAAGAGGAGCCCAATGGTTAAAATAGCGAAATTATCCTCTACAAGCTCGATTTTCGGGTAAACGCGCATGTCTCCTGCCCAAAGACTAGAACCCCCACTTGGATCAAACCCGAGTTTTAGGATAGTTCCATCCCTCTATATTGGCATACCGCTGAGAGCAATCATCTCTATCGCCTAATTAATCGCGTGTCACGTCATTAAAGAGGAGCCCAATGGTTAAAATAGCGAAATTATCCTCTACAAGCTCGATTTTCGGGTAAACGCGCATGTCTCCTGCCCAAAGACTAGAACCCCCACTTGGATCAAACCCGAGTTTTAGGATAGTTCCATACCCCTATATTGGCATACCGCTGAGAGCAATCATCTCTATCGCCTAATTATTCGCGTGTCACGTCATTAAAGAGGAGCCCAATAGTTAAAATAGCGAAATTATCCTCTACAAGCTCGATTTTCGGGTAAACGCGCATGTCTCCTGCCCAAAGACTAGAACCCCCACTTGGATCAAACCCGAGTTTTAGGATAGTTCCATCCCTCTATATTGGCATACCGCTGAGAGCAATCATCTCTATCGCCTAATTATTCGCGTGTCACGTCATTAAAGAGGAGCCCAATGGTTAAAATAGCGAAATTATCCTCTCCAAGCTCGATTTTCGGGTAAACGCGCATGTCTCCTGCCCAAAGACTAGAACCCCCACTTGGATCAAACCCGAGTTTTAGGATAGTTCCATCCCTCTATATTGGCATACCGCTGAGAGCAATCATCTCTATCGCCTAATTATTCGCGTGTCACGTCATTAAAGAGGAGCCCAATGGTTAAAATAGCGAAATTATCCTCTCCAAGCTCGATTTTCGGGTAAACGCGCATGTCTCCTGCCCAAAGACTAGAACCCCCACTTGGATCAAACCCGAGTTTTAGGATAGTTCCATCCCTCTATATTGGCATACCGCTGAGAGCAATCATCTCTATCGCCTAATTATTCGCGTGTCACGTCATTAAAGAGGAGCCCAATGGTTAAAATAGCGAAATTATCCTCTCCAAGCTCGATTTTCGGGTAAACGCGCATGTCTCCTGCCCAAAGACTAGAACCCCCACTTGGATCAAACCCGAGTTTTAGGATAGTTCCATCCCTCTATATTGGCATACCGCTGAGAGCAATCATCTCTATCGCCTAATTATTCGCGTGTCACGTCATTAAAGAGGAGCCCAATGGTTAAAATAGCGAAATTATCCTCTACAAGCTCGATTTTCGGGTAAACGCGCATGTCTCCTGCCCAAAGACTAGAACCCCCACTTGGATCAAACCCGAGTTTTAGGATAGTTCCATACCCCTATATTGGCATACCGCTGAGAGCAATCATCTCTATCGCCTAATTATTCGCGTGTCACGTCATTAAAGAGGAGCCCAATAGTTAAAATAGCGAAATTATCCTCTACAAGCTCGATTTTCGGGTAAACGCGCATGTCTCCTGCCCAAAGACTAGAACCCCCACTTGGATCAAACCCGAGTTTTAGGATAGTTCCATCCCTCTATATTGGCATACCGCTGAGAGCAATCATCTCTATCGCCTAATTATTCGCGTGTCACGTCATTAAAGAGGAGCCCAATGGTTAAAATAGCGAAATTATCCTCTCCAAGCTCGATTTTCGGGTAAACGCGCATGTCTCCTGCCCAAAGACTAGAACCCCCACTTGGATCAAACCCGAGTTTTAGGATAGTTCCATCCCTCTATATTGGCATACCGCTGAGAGCAATCATCTCTATCGCCTAATTATTCGCGTGTCACGTCATTAAAGAGGAGCCCAATAGTTAAAATAGCGAAATTATCCTCTACAAGCTCGATTTTCGGGTAAACGCGCATGTCTCCTGCCCAAAGACTAGAACCCCCACTTGGATCAAACCCGAGTTTTAGGATAGTTCCATCCCTCTATATTGGCATACCGCTGAGAGCAATCATCTCTATCGCCTAATTACTCGCGTGTCACGTCATTAAAGAGGAGCCCAATGGTTGAAATAGCGAAATTATCCTCTACAAGCTCGATTTTCGGGTAAACGCGCATGTCTCCTGCCCAAAGACTAGAACCCCCACTTGGATCAAACCCGAGTTTTAGGATAGTTCCATCCCTCTATATTGGCATACCGCTGAGAGCAATCATCTCTATCGCCTAATTATTCGCGTGTCACGTCATTAAAGAGGAGCCCAATGGTTAAAATAGCGAAATTATCCTCTACAAGCTCGATTTTCGGGTAAACGCGCATGTCTCCTGCCCAAAGACTAGAACCCCCACTTGGATCAAACCCGAGTTTTAGGATAGTTCCATACCCCTATATTGGCATACCGCTGAGAGCAATCATCTCTATCGCCTAATTACTTGCGTGTCACGTCATTAAAGAGGAGCCCAATAGTTAAAATAGCGAAATTATCCTCTACAAGCTCGATTTTCGGGTAAACGCGCATGTCTCCTGCCCAAAGACTAGAACCCCCACTTGGATCAAACCCGAGTTTTAGGATAGTTCCATCCCTCTATATTGGCATACCGCTGAGAGCAATCATCTCTATCGCCTAATTATTCGCGTGTCACGTCATTAAAGAGGAGCCCAATGGTTAAAATAGCGAAATTATCCTCTCCAAGCTCGATTTTCTGGTAAACGCGCATGTCTCCTGCCCAAAGACTAGAACCCCGACTTGGATCAAACCCGAGTTTTAGGATAGTTCCATCCCTCTATATTGGCATACCGCTGAGAGCAATCATCTCTATCGCCTAATTACTCGCGTGTCACGTCATTAAAGAGGAGCCCAATGGTTAAAATAGCGAAATTATCCTCTACAAGCTCGATTTTCGGGTAAACGCGCATGTCTCCTGCCCAAAGACTAGAACCCCGACTTGGATCAAACCCGAGTTTTAGGATAGTTCCATCCCTCTATATTGGCATACCGCTGAGAGCAATCATCTCTATCGCCTAATTACTCGCGTGTCACGTCATTAAAGAGGAGCCCAATGGTTAAAATAGCGAAATTATCCTCTCCAAGCTCGATTTTCTGGTAAACGCGCATGTCTCCTGCCCAAAGACTAGAACCCCCACTTGGATCAAACCCGAGTTTTAGGATAGTTCCATCCCTCTATATTGGCATACCGCTGAGAGCAATCATCTCTATCGCCTAATTACTCGCGTGTCACGTCATTAAAGAGGAGCCCAATGGTTAAAATAGCGAAATTATCCTCTACAAGCTCGATTTTCGGGTAAACGCGCATGTCTCCTGCCCAAAGACTAGAACCCCCACTTGGATCAAACCCGAGTTTTAGGATAGTTCCATCCCTCTATATTGGCATACCGCTGAGAGCAATCATCTCTATCGCCTAATTACTCGCGTGTCACGTCATTAAAGAGGAGCCCAATGGTTAAAATAGCGAAATTATCCTCTCCAAGCTCGATTTTCTGGTAAACGCGCATGTCTCCTGCCCAAAGACTAGAACCCCGACTTGGATCAAACCCGAGTTTTAGGATAGTTCCATCCCTCTATATTGGCATACCGCTGAGAGCAATCATCTCTATCGCCTAATTACTCGCGTGTCACGTCATTAAAGAGGAGCCCAATGGTTAAAATAGCGAAATTATCCTCTCCAAGCTCGATTTTCTGGTAAACGCGCATGTCTCCTGCCCAAAGACTAGAACCCCGACTTGGATCAAACCCGAGTTTTAGGATAGTTCCATCCCTCTATATTGGCATAACGCTGAGAGCAATCATCTCTATCGCCTAATTACTCGCGTGTCACGTCATTAAAGAGGAGCCCAATGGTTAAAATAGCGAAATTATCCTCTCCAAGCTCGATTTTCTGGTAAACGCGCATGTCTCCTGCCCAAAGACTAGAACCCCGACTTGGATCAAACCCGAGTTTTAGGATAGTTCCATCCCTCTATATTGGCATACCGCTGAGAGCAATCATCTCTATCGCCTAATTACTCGCGTGTCACGTCATTAAAGAGGAGCCCAATGGTTAAAATAGCGAAATTATCCTCTACAAGCTCGATTTTCGGGTAAACGCGCATGTCTCCTGCCCAAAGACTAGAACCCCGACTTGGATCAAACCCGAGTTTTAGGATAGTTCCATCCCTCTATATTGGCATACCGCTGAGAGCAATCATCTCTATCGCCTAATTACTCGCGTGTCACGTCATTAAAGAGGAGCCCAATAGTTAAAATAGCGAAATTATCCTCTCCAAGCTCGATTTTCTGGTAAACGCGCATGTCTCCTGCCCAAAGACTAGAACCCCGACTTGGATCAAACCCGAGTTTTAGGATAGTTCCATCCCTCTATATTGGCATACCGCTGAGAGCAATCATCTCTATCGCCTAATTACTCGCGTGTCACGTCATTAAAGAGGAGCCCAATGGTTAAAATAGCGAAATTATCCTCTACAAGCTCGATTTTCGGGTAAACGCGCATGTCTCCTGCCCAAAGACTAGAACCCCGACTTGGATCAAACCCGAGTTTTAGGATAGTTCCATCCCTCTATATTGGCATACCGCTGAGAGCAATCATCTCTTTCGCCTAATTACTCGCGTGTCACGTCATTAAAGAGGAGCCCAATGGTTAAAATAGCGAAATTATCCTCTACAAGCTCGATTTTCGGGTAAACGCGCATGTCTCCTGCCCAAAGACTAGAACCCCGACTTGGATCAAACCCGAGTTTTAGGATAGTTCCATCCCTCTATATTGGCATACCGCTGAGAGCAATCATCTCTTTCGCCTAATTACTCGCGTGTCACGTCATTAAAGAGGAGCCCAATGGTTAAAATAGCGAAATTATCCTCTACAAGCTCGATTTTCGGGTAAACGCGCATGTCTCCTGCCCAAAGACTAGAACCCCGACTTGGATCAAACCCGAGTTTTAGGATAGTTCCATCCCTCTATATTGGCATACCGCTGAGAGCAATCATCTCTTTCGCCTAATTACTCGCGTGTCACGTCATTAAAGAGGAGCCCAATGGTTAAAATAGCGAAATTATCCTCTACAAGCTCGATTTTCGGGTAAACGCGCATGTCTCCTGCCCAAAGACTAGAACCCCCACTTGGATCAAACCCGAGTTTTAGGATAGTTCCATCCCTCTATATTGGCATACCGCTGAGAGCAATCATCTCTTTCGCCTAATTACTCGCGTGTCACGTCATTAAAGAGGAGCCCAATGGTTAAAATAGCGAAATTATCCTCTACAAGCTCGATTTTCGGGTAAACGCGCATGTCTCCTGCCCAAAGACTAGAACCCCGACTTGGATCAAACCCGAGTTTTAGGATAGTTCCATCCCTCTATATTGGCATACCGCTGAGAGCAATCATCTCTTTCGCCTAATTACTCGCGTGTCACGTCATTAAAGAGGAGCCCAATGGTTAAAATAGCGAAATTATCCTCTACAAGCTCGATTTTCGGGTAAACGCGCATGTCTCCTGCCCAAAGACTAGAACCCCCACTTGGATCAAACCCGAGTTTTAGGATAGTTCCATCCCTCTATATTGGCATACCGCTGAGAGCAATCATCTCTTTCGCCTAATTACTCGCGTGTCACGTCATTAAAGAGGAGCCCAATGGTTAAAATAGCGAAATTATCCTCTCCAAGCTCGATTTTCGGGTAAACGCGCATGTCTCCTGCCCAAAGACTAGAACCCCGACTTGGATCAAACCCGAGTTTTAGGATAGTTCCATCCCTCTATATTGGCATACCGCTGAGAGCAATCATCTCTTTCGCCTAATTACTCGCGTGTCACGTCATTAAAGAGGAGCCCAATGGTTAAAATAGCGAAATTATCCTCTACAAGCTCGATTTTCGGGTAAACGCGCATGTCTCCTGCCCAAAGACTAGAACCCCGACTTGGATCAAACCCGAGTTTTAGGATAGTTCCATCCCTCTATATTGGCATACCGCTGAGAGCAATCATCTCTTTCGCCTAATTACTCGCGTGTCACGTCATTAAAGAGGAGCCCAATGGTTAAAATAGCGAAATTATCCTCTACAAGCTCGATTTTCGGGTAAACGCGCATGTCTCCTGCCCAAAGACTAGAACCCCCACTTGGATCAAACCCGAGTTTTAGGATAGTTCCATCCCTCTATATTGGCATACCGCTGAGAGCAATCATCTCTATCGCCTAATTACTCGCGTGTCACGTCATTAAAGAGGAGCCCAATGGTTAAAATAGCGAAATTATCCTCTCCAAGCTCGATTTTCGGGTAAACGCGCATGTCTCCTGCCCAAAGACTAGAACCCCGACTTGGATCAAACCCGAGTTTTAGGATAGTTCCATCCCTCTATATTGGCATACCGCTGAGAGCAATCATCTCTTTCGCCTAATTACTCGCGTGTCACGTCATTAAAGAGGAGCCCAATGGTTAAAATAGCGAAATTATCCTCTACAAGCTCGATTTTCGGGTAAACGCGCATGTCTCCTGCCCAAAGACTAGAACCCCGACTTGGATCAAACCCGAGTTTTAGGATAGTTCCATCCCTCTATATTGGCATACCGCTGAGAGCAATCATCTCTATCGCCTAATTACTCGCGTGTCACGTCATTAAAGTGGAGCCCAATGGTTAAAATAGCGAAATTATCCTCTCCAAGCTCGATTTTCGGGTAAACGCGCATGTCTCCTGCCCAAAGACTAGAACCCCGACTTGGATCAAACCCGAGTTTTAGGATAGTTCCATCCCTCTATATTGGCATACCGCTGAGAGCAATCATCTCTATCGCCTAATTACTTGCGTGTCACGTCATTAAAGAGGAGCCCAATAGTTAAAATAGCGAAATTATCCTCTACAAGCTCGATTTTCGGGTAAACGCGCATGTCTCCTGCCCAAAGACTAGAACCCCGACTTGGATCAAACCCGAGTTTTAGGATAGTTCCATCCCTCTATATTGGCATACCGCTGAGAGCAATCATCTCTTTCGCCTAATTACTCGCGTGTCACGTCATTAAAGAGGAGCCCAATGGTTAAAATAGCGAAATTATCCTCTACAAGCTCGATTTTCGGGTAAACGCGCATGTCTCCTGCCCAAAGACTAGAACCCCGACTTGGATCAAACCCGAGTTTTAGGATAGTTCCATCCCTCTATATTGGCATACCGCTGAGAGCAATCATCTCTTTCGCCTAATTACTCGCGTGTCACGTCATTAAAGAGGAGCCCAATGGTTAAAATAGCGAAATTATCCTCTACAAGCTCGATTTTCGGGTAAACGCGCATGTCTCCTGCCCAAAGACTAGAACCCCGACTTGGATCAAACCCGAGTTTTAGGATAGTTCCATCCCTCTATATTGGCATACCGCTGAGAGCAATCATCTCTTTCGCCTAATTACTCGCGTGTCACGTCATTAAAGAGGAGCCCAATGGTTAAAATAGCGAAATTATCCTCTACAAGCTCGATTTTCGGGTAAACGCGCATGTCTCCTGCCCAAAGACTAGAACCCCGACTTGGATCAAACCCGAGTTTTAGGATAGTTCCATCCCTCTATATTGGCATACCGCTGAGAGCAATCATCTCTATCGCCTAATTACTCGCGTGTCACGTCATTAAAGTGGAGCCCAATGGTTAAAATAGCGAAATTATCCTCTCCAAGCTCGATTTTCGGGTAAACGCGCATGTCTCCTGCCCAAAGACTAGAACCCCGACTTGGATCAAACCCGAGTTTTAGGATAGTTCCATCCCTCTATATTGGCATACCGCTGAGAGCAATCATCTCTATCGCCTAATTACTTGCGTGTCACGTCATTAAAGAGGAGCCCAATAGTTAAAATAGCGAAATTATCCTCTACAAGCTCGATTTTCGGGTAAACGCGCATGTCTCCTGCCCAAAGACTAGAACCCCGACTTGGATCAAACCCGAGTTTTAGGATAGTTCCATCCCTCTATATTGGCATACCGCTGAGAGCAATCATCTCTTTCGCCTAATTACTCGCGTGTCACGTCATTAAAGAGGAGCCCAATGGTTAAAATAGCGAAATTATCCTCTACAAGCTCGATTTTCGGGTAAACGCGCATGTCTCCTGCCCAAAGACTAGAACCCCCACTTGGATCAAACCCGAGTTTTAGGATAGTTCCATCCCTCTATATTGGCATACCGCTGAGAGCAATCATCTCTATCGCCTAATTACTCGCGTGTCACGTCATTAAAGAGGAGCCCAATGGTTAAAATAGCGAAATTATCCTCTCCAAGCTCGATTTTCTGGTAAACGCGCATGTCTCCTGCCCAAAGACTAGAACCCCCACTTGGATCAAACCCGAGTTTTAGGATAGTTCCATCCCTCTATATTGGCATACCGCTGAGAGCAATCATCTCTATCGCCTAATTACTTGCGTGTCACGTCATTAAAGAGGAGCCCAATGGTTAAAATAGCGAAATTATCCTCTACAAGCTCGATTTTCGGGTAAACGCGCATGTCTCCTGCCCAAAGACTAGAACCCCCACTTGGATCAAACCCGAGTTTTAGGATAGTTCCATCCCTCTATATTGGCATACCGCTGAGAGCAATCATCTCTATCGCCTAATTACTCGCGTGTCACGTCATTAAAGAGGAGCCCAATGGTTAAAATAGCGAAATTATCCTCTCCAAGCTCGATTTTCGGGTAAACGCGCATGTCTCCTGCCCAAAGACTAGAACCCCGACTTGGATCAAACCCGAGTTTTAGGATAGTTCCATCCCTCTATATTGGCATACCGCTGAGAGCAATCATCTCTATCGCCTAATTACTCGCGTGTCACGTCATTAAAGAGGAGCCCAATGGTTAAAATAGCGAAATTATCCTCTCCAAGCTCGATTTTCGGGTAAACGCGCATGTCTCCTGCCCAAAGACTAGAACCCCCACTTGGATCAAACCCGAGTTTTAGGATAGTTCCATCCCTCTATATTGGCATACCGCTGAGAGCAATCATCTCTATCGCCTAATTACTCGCGTGTCACGTCATTAAAGAGGAGCCCAATGGTTAAAATAGCGAAATTATCCTCTCCAAGCTCGATTTTCTGGTAAACGCGCATGTCTCCTGCCCAAAGACTAGAACCCCCACTTGGATCAAACCCGAGTTTTAGGATAGTTCCATCCCTCTATATTGGCATACCGCTGAGAGCAATCATCTCTATCGCCTAATTACTCGCGTGTCACGTCATTAAAGAGGAGCCCAATGGTTAAAATAGCGAAATTATCCTCTCCAAGCTCGATTTTCGGGTAAACGCGCATGTCTCCTGCCCAAAGACTAGAACCCCCACTTGGATCAAACCCGAGTTTTAGGATAGTTCCATCCCTCTATATTGGCATACCGCTGAGAGCAATCATCTCTATCGCCTAATTACTCGCGTGTCACGTCATTAAAGAGGAGCCCAATGGTTAAAATAGCGAAATTATCCTCTCCAAGCTCGATTTTCGGGTAAACGCGCATGTCTCCTGCCCAAAGACTAGAACCCCCACTTGGATCAAACCCGAGTTTTAGGATAGTTCCATCCCTCTATATTGGCATACCGCTGAGAGCAATCATCTCTATCGCCTAATTACTCGCGTGTCACGTCATTAAAGAGGAGCCCAATGGTTAAAATAGCGAAATTATCCTCTCCAAGCTCGATTTTCTGGTAAACGCGCATGTCTCCTGCCCAAAGACTAGAACCCCCACTTGGATCAAACCCGAGTTTTAGGATAGTTCCATCCCTCTATATTGGCATACCGCTGAGAGCAATCATCTCTATCGCCTAATTACTCGCGTGTCACGTCATTAAAGAGGAGCCCAATGGTTAAAATAGCGAAATTATCCTCTCCAAGCTCGATTTTCGGGTAAACGCGCATGTCTCCTGCCCAAAGACTAGAACCCCCACTTGGATCAAACCCGAGTTTTAGGATAGTCCCATCCCTCTATATTGGCATACCGCTGAGAGCAATCATCTCTATCGCCTAATTACTCGCGTGTCACGTCATTAAAGAGGAGCCCAATGGTTAAAATAGCGAAATTATCCTCTCCAAGCTCGATTTTCGGGTAAACGCGCATGTCTCCTGCCCAAAGACTAGAACCCCCACTTGGATCAAACCCGAGTTTTAGGATAGTTCCATACCCCTATATTGGCATACCGCTGAGAGCAATCATCTCTATCGCCTAATTACTCGCGTGTCACGTCATTAAAGAGGAGCCCAATGGTTAAAATAGCGAAATTATCCTCTCCAAGCTCGATTTTCGGGTAAACGCGCATGTCTCCTGCCCAAAGACTAGAACCCCCACTTGGATCAAACCCGAGTTTTAGGATAGTTCCATCCCTCTATATTGGCATACCGCTGAGAGCAATCATCTCTATCGCCTAATTACTCGCGTGTCACGTCATTAAAGAGGAGCCCAATGGTTAAAATAGCGAAATTATCCTCTCCAAGCTCGATTTTCGGGTAAACGCGCATGTCTCCTGCCCAAAGACTAGAACCCCCACTTGGATCAAACCCGAGTTTTAGGATAGTTCCATACCCCTATATTGGCATACCGCTGAGAGCAATCATCTCTATCGCCTAATTACTCGCGTGTCACGTCATTAAAGAGGAGCCCAATGGTTAAAATAGCGAAATTATCCTCTCCAAGCTCGATTTTCTGGTAAACGCGCATGTCTCCTGCCCAAAGACTAGAACCCCCACTTGGATCAAACCCGAGTTTTAGGATAGTTCCATCCCTCTATATTGGCATACCGCTGAGAGCAATCATCTCTATCGCCTAATTACTCGCGTGTCACGTCATTAAAGAGGAGCCCAATGGTTAAAATAGCGAAATTATCCTCTCCAAGCTCGATTTTCGGGTAAACGCGCATGTCTCCTGCCCAAAGACTAGAACCCCCACTTGGATCAAACCCGAGTTTTAGGATAGTCCCATCCCTCTATATTGGCATACCGCTGAGAGCAATCATCTCTTTCGCCTAATTACTCGCGTGTCACGTCATTAAAGAGGAGCCCTATGGTTAAAATAGCGAAATTATCCTCTCCAAGCTCGATTTTCGGGTAAACGCGCATGTCTCCTGCCCAAAGACTAGAACCCCCACTTGGATCAAACCCGAGTTTTAGGATAGTTCCATCCCTCTATATTGGCATACCGCTGAGAGCAATCATCTCTATCGCCTAATTACTCGCGTTTCACGTCATTAAAGAGGAGCCCAATGGTTAAAATAGCGAAATTATCCTCTCCAAGCTCGATTTTCGGGTAAACGCGCATGTCTCCTGCCCAAAGACTAGAACCCCCACTTGGATCAAACCCGAGTTTTAGGATAGTCCCATCCCTCTATATTGGCATACCGCTGAGAGCAATCATCTCTTTCGCCTAATTACTCGCGTGTCACGTCATTAAAGAGGAGCCCAATGGTTAAAATAGCGAAATTATCCTCTCCAAGCTCGATTTTCGGGTAAACGCGCATGTCTCCTGCCCAAAGACTAGAACCCCCACTTGGATCAAACCCGAGTTTTAGGATAGTTCCATACCCCTATATTGGCATACCGCTGAGAGCAATCATCTCTATCGCCTAATTACTTGCGTGTCACGTCATTAAAGAGGAGCCCAATAGTTAAAATAGCGAAATTATCCTCTACAAGCTCGATTTTCGGGTAAACGCGCATGTCTCCTGCCCAAAGACTAGAACCCCCACTTGGATCAAACCCGAGTTTTAGGATAGTCCCATCCCTCTATATTGGCATACCGCTGAGAGCAATCATCTCTTTCGCCTAATTACTCGCGTGTCACGTCATTAAAGAGGAGCCCAATGGTTAAAATAGCGAAATTATCCTCTCCAAGCTCGATTTTCGGGTAAACGCGCATGTCTCCTGCCCAAAGACTAGAACCCCCACTTGGATCAAACCCGAGTTTTAGGATAGTTCCATACCCCTATATTGGCATACCGCTGAGAGCAATCATCTCTATCGCCTAATTACTTGCGTGTCACGTCATTAAAGAGGAGCCCAATAGTTAAAATAGCGAAATTATCCTCTACAAGCTCGATTTTCGGGTAAACGCGCATGTCTCCTGCCCAAAGACTAGAACCCCCACTTGGATCAAACCCGAGTTTTAGGATAGTTCCATCCCTCTATATTGGCATACCGCTGAGAGCAATCATCTCTATCGCCTAATTACTCGCGTGTCACGTCATTAAAGAGGAGCCCAATGGTTAAAATAGCGAAATTATCCTCTCCAAGCTCGATTTTCTGGTAAACGCGCATGTCTCCTGCCCAAAGACTAGAACCCCGACTTGGATCAAACCCGAGTTTTAGGATAGTTCCATACCCCTATATTGGCATACCGCTGAGAGCAATCATCTCTATCGCCTAATTACTCGCGTGTCACGTCATTAAACAGGAGCCCAATAGTTAAAATAGCGAAATTATCCTCTCCAAGCTCGATATTCTGGTAAACGCGCATGTCTCCTGCCCAAAGACTAGAACCCCCACTTGGATCAAACCCGAGTTTTAGGATAGTTCCATACGCCTATATTGGCATACCGCTGAGAGCAATCATCTCTATCGCCTAATTACTCGCGTGTCACGTCATTAAAGAGGAGCCCAATAGTTAAAATAGCGAAATTATCCTCTCCAAGCTCGATTTTCCGGTAAACGCGCATGTCTCCTGCCCAAAGACTAGAACCCCCACTTGGATCAAACCCGAGTTTTGGGATAGTTCCATACGCCTATATTGGCATACCGCTGAGAGCAATCATCTCTATCGCCTAATTACTCGCGTGTCACGTCATTAAAGAGGAGCCCAATAGTTAAAATAGCGAAATTATCCTCTCCAAGCTCGATTTTCCGGTAAACGCGCATGTCTCCTGCCCAAAGACTAGAACCCCCACTAGGATCAAACCCGAGTTTTAGGATAGTTCCATACGCCTATATTGGCATACCGCTGAGAGCAATCATCTCTATCGCCTAATTACTCGCGTGTCACGTCATTAAAGAGGAGCCCAATAGTTAAAATAGCGAAATTATCCTCTCCAAGCTCGATTTTCCGGTAAACGCGCATGTCTCCTGCCCAAAGACTAGAACCCCCACTTGGATCAAACCCGAGTTTTAGGATAGTTCCATACGCCTATATTGGCATACCGCTGAGAGCAATCATCTCTATCGCCTAATTACTCGCGTGTCACGTCATTAAAGAGGAGCCCAATGGTTAAAATAGCGAAATTATCCTCTCCAAGCTCGATTTTCTGGTAAACGCGCATGTCTCCTGCCCAAAGACTAGAACCCCGACTTGGATCAAACCCGAGTTTTAGGATAGTTCCATACCCCTATATTGGCATACCGCTGAGAGCAATCATCTCTATCGCCTAATTACTCGCGTGTCACGTCATTAAACAGGAGCCCAATAGTTAAAATAGCGAAATTATCCTCTCCAAGCTCGATTTTCCGGTAAACGCGCATGTCTCCTGCCCAAAGACTAGAACCCCCACTTGGATCAAACCCGAGTTTTAGGATAGTTCCATACGCCTATATTGGCATACCGCTGAGAGCAATCATCTCTATCGCCTAATTACTCGCGTGTCACGTCATTAAACAGGAGCCCAATAGTTAAAATAGCGAAATTATCCTCTCCAAGCTCGATTTTCCGGTAAACGCGCATGTCTCCTGCCCAAAGACTAGAACCCCCACTTGGATCAAACCCGAGTTTTAGGATAGTTCCATACGCCTATATTGGCATATCGCTGAGAGCAATCATCTCTATCGCCTAATTACTCGCGTGTCACGTCATTAAAGAGGAGCCCAATAGTTAAAATAGCGAAATTATCCTCTCCAAGCTCGATTTTCCGGTAAACGCGCATGTCTCCTGCCCAAAGACTAGAACCCCCACTTGGATCAAACCCGAGTTTTAGGATAGTTCCATCCCTCTATATTGGCATACCGCTGAGAGCAATCATCTCTTTCGCCTAATTACTCGCGTGTCACGTCATTAAACAGGAGCCCAATAGTAAAAATAGCGAAATTATCCTCTACAAGCTCGATTTTCTGGTAAACGCGCATGTCTCCTGCCCAAAGACTAGAACCCCGACTTGGATCAAACCCGAGTTTTAGGATAGTTCCATCCCTCTATATTGGCATACCGCTGAGAGCAATCATCTCTTTCGCCTAATTACTCGCGTGTCACGTCATTAAAGAGGAGCCCAATGGTTAAAATAGCGAAATTATCCTCTACAAGCTCGATTTTCTGGTAAACGCGCATGTCTCCTGCCCAAAGACTAGAACCCCCACTTGGATCAAACCCGAGTTTTAGGATAGTTCCATCCCTCTATATTGGCATACCGCTGAGAGCAATCATCTCTTTCGCCTAATTACTCGCGTGTCACGTCATTAAAGAGGAGCCCAATGGTTAAAATAGCGAAATTATCCTCTCCAAGCTCGATTTTCGGGTAAACGCGCATGTCTCCTGCCCAAAGACTAGAACCCCGACTTGGATCAAACCCGAGTTTTAGGATAGTTCCATCCCTCTATATTGGCATACCGCTGAGAGCAATCATCTCTATCGCCTAATTACTCGCGTGTCACGTCATTAAAGAGGAGCCCAATAGTTAAAATAGCGAAATTATCCTCTCCAAGCTCGATTTTCGGGTTAACGCGCATGTCTCCTGCCCAAAGACTAGAACCCCGACTTGGATCAAACCCGAGTTTTAGGATAGTTCCATCCCTCTATATTGGCATACCGCTGAGAGCAATCATCTCTATCGCCTAATTACTCGCGTGTCACGTCATTAAAGAGGAGCCCAATAGTTAAAATAGCGAAATTATCCTCTCCAAGCTCGATTTTCGGGTAAACGCGCATGTCTCCTGCCCAAAGACTAGAACCCCGACTTGGATCAAACCCGAGTTTTAGGATAGTTCCATCCCTCTATATTGGCATACCGCTGAGAGCAATCATCTCTATCGCCTAATTACTCGCGTGTCACGTCATTAAAGAGGAGCCCAATAGTTAAAATAGCGAAATTATCCTCTCCAAGCTCGATTTTCGGGTTAACGCGCATGTCTCCTGCCCAAAGACTAGAACCCCGACTTGGATCAAACCCGAGTTTTAGGATAGTTCCATCCCTCTATATTGGCATACCGCTGAGAGCAATCATCTCTATCGCCTAATTACTCGCGTGTCACGTCATTAAAGAGGAGCCCAATAGTTAAAATAGCGAAATTATCCTCTCCAAGCTCGATTTTCGGGTAAACGCGCATGTCTCCTGCCCAAAGACTAGAACCCCGACTTGGATCAAACCCGAGTTTTAGGATAGTTCCATCCCTCTATATTGGCATACCGCTGAGAGCAATCATCTCTATCGCCTAATTACTCGCGTGTCACGTCATTAAAGAGGAGCCCAATAGTTAAAATAGCGAAATTATCCTCTCCAAGCTCGATTTTCGGGTAAACGCGCATGTCTCCTGCCCAAAGACTAGAACCCCGACTTGGATCAAACCCGAGTTTTAGGATAGTTCCATCCCTCTATATTGGCATACCGCTGAGAGCAATCATCTCTATCGCCTAATTACTCGCGTGTCACGTCATTAAAGAGGAGCCCAATAGTTAAAATAGCGAAATTATCCTCTCCAAGCCCGATTTTCGGGTAAACGCGCATGTCTCCTGCCCAAAGACTAGAACCTCGACTTGGATCAAACCCGAGTTTTAGGATAGTTCCATCCCTCTATATTGGCATACCACTGAGAGCAATCATCTCTATCGCCTAATTACTCGCGTGTCACGTCATTAAAGAGGAGCCCAATAGTGAAAATAGCGAAATTATCCTCTCCAAGCTCGATTTTCGGGTAAACGCGCATGTCTCCTGCCCAAAGACTAGAACCCCGACTTGGATCAAACCCGAGTTTTAGGATAGTTCTATACCTCTATTTTGGCATACCGCTGAGAGCAATCATCTCTATCGCCTAATTATTCGCGTGTCACGTCATTAAAGAGGAGCCCAATGGTTAAAATAGCGAAATTTTCCTCTCCAAGCTCGATTTTCGGGTAAACGCGCATGTCTCCTGCCCAAGACTAGAACCCTGACTTGGATCAAACCCGAGTTTTAGGATAGTTCTATACCTCTATTTTGGCATACCGCCGAGAGCAATCATCTCTATCGCCTAATTACTCGCGTGTCACGTGTGGGGCATTCAAGTTTTGTTTGCACACGACTTACAAACAGGAAGATATTTGATCCATGTTTTCGAAGGCACGTGAATTGTTTATTTCCATCTTTTAATAGTATATTTTTTAACACATTGTTGTTTCACGCAACAATAATTTTCTTAAAGCTTTTGTATCGCTCTGATTTAACTGTAGCGAGGTTGTCACCGAACCACCCGCACCCATGATATGAGAATACAGTTTGGTTTCGATCCGTTCTGAATCAATAAAAAAAGAAGCGGCCTTTGTCTTGTTTTCGGTTTTGTGTGGGTCCGGTTCGACAACCTACTCGAGAAGCCCAGGCTCACGCTCAGAGATAAAATATTATGTCTTTATTACTTTTCTCGTGAAGGAAAAATGGCAATTTTAACGCGAAACTCAAGTTTGTAAGTTTGGCGGTTTTATGTTACATCTGTGGTTTTGCACTGCCAACCGTCAAAAACGGCGGTGCTGTTTTCGCACTGGCCTTGAGTCAAACTTGCAGCTTGTTTCATGTTCTCCCGCGTGCGGGGGAGGCGAGGGAGGAGAGAAAGAGCTTTTTTTTTTTATATAATGCTTTTTTTAAGATCTTTTAGCTGAGACATAATCCTTTCCGAGAGGCCGCTGGAGGAAGCTACCTGGCACCACTGTGTTTTCTGTTGCAGCGTTTTGGAAAAGATTGCGTCTCCTACGGTTCCTAGCAAACTGACCCTGAGCACGGAGCAAGGAGTGTTTAGTTAAGGGGTGGGGGGTGCAACGATTTTAAGAATAAAAGGACTTGCATCTTGTCATTTTTATGTTGTTTATCGGGTGCCGGAGGATAGAGAAAAAATCTCCTTCATTAAAAAACGTCGCGATTCCGCTGCCTAATCGCAAAGCAAATGTCGAGCTTCCCCCCCCCCCCCCCCCCCCCCCCGCCCCCCCTTCCCCCTGGAGCCGAGAGTGGCACCGAAGGCATTACGGCAAAAAGCTTACGTGACCTCGCTCTCGCCTCTAAGCTGCAGCTTAACGCCCGCTAATGTCAGCAGAGAGAGGGAGAGGAAGCGGGCGTCCTCCGAGAGAGCACACGGGAAGCTACACGGCACCTCGAGTTACGTCAGTAGAAGGGGGACCAGGTGTGACCCTGAAGACTGGGAGTGAGTTGACGGGTGCGAAATATTAAATATGCCAATATTTACCTTTTTTTTTTTTTTTTTTTTACACAACAACCAGGACACGCAGGCGAAATCGTTTTTTTGTTCTTTATTTAGAAGTGTCTGTGGCGATTTCCCAAAGTGTTTGACTGAAGTCCGGAAATCGTTGCATCCCCCCTTTCCCCCTTTATGGTCGTGAAAAGGACAGTTCTGACCTTTTTTTTTTTTATATAAACATTTCTTTACAAAAGAGAAAAAGGAACTTTTTTTTATTATTTAATATATTGTTTTTCGAAGACCGGTTACGCCGAATCTTTTTAAGAACTTCCCTAAAACATCGACATCTGATTGTGCGCTTTAAGGAACGCCGTTGCTGCAGCACATAACTTTTTTCGTGCTTGAGCATTGTTCTCTTGATTCCTCGTATCGGGCGCGTCTCTCCCCTTTCATCGCTAATCCCCAGATATTCGCATCAAACGGTGGACCTATCCTGCCAAGGTAGCACGCCATTGTCTGGTCTCTAATTTTTATTCTTCTAATCCAATTTTCCTACCGCCAGTGACATGTACACCTTGAGCGTCATGAACTACTACGTCGATTTCTCACTCCTCATTTAAATAAATAAATTTACTCTTTTTTGACGTCAAACAAAATTGAGGCGCAATCCAACTGAACACCTTTTTGCCGGAAGCACTCTCTGCAATTGTAAACTTCAATCTTACAATGACAGTAAAAAATATAATTTGTGACAGCGCTGGGAAATATATAGGGAGCGAACAAGTAAAGCCACAATAAAACCTGGCTTGGCTTCTTGCCTTTGACTAGTGAATGAGGATACTTATGCGTGCATTTATATTGAGTTGTTTATTATTTTATCAAAGATATTTTTCTTGCTATCCAACTTTTGTTAGAATCACATCACGCAGAATATAAAATTCACGCACAAACTTTTTTTTTTTGTTGCTGGTTGTGTTTGTATTTTACGTCCGTCAACAAATGACTCCAGTGTGCCACATTCGCCTCGAGAAGCACGCCAGTCATTGATAGAAATTAACCGTTCATACTACAAACACAAAAGCTTCCAAGTCAAGACGGAAGACAGACAACCGGAAGCAGCGCTACTTTTCGGAAATTTTACTACGCGGTCACTCTAAAACGCCAAGCGTGCAGTCTTCAGAAATCATTGGGTGCTCATTTCTGCCTAGCGTAGGGCAGGCGGAGGTGTGGATTTACTGTGCGCGTTAAGGTCGGCGCTCCTTCACTCCTACTCCGACGCTCCGAGTTTCATACTCCGAGCGCCGCAACTAAACGACGAATAGCGTACAGGAGCGCGACACACCGAGGCTGCGGTCCAAACCTAAACGAATGGATCCGAGTTACCCTGGCGGATTATGTCACGTGACAACAAAAAATAAAGAAACGCTGGACGCAGGTAGGTTTTCGATAACCACCTTTACCCTAGAGTTAGATCAAGTAAGTTTTGTAACACGGCCAGAAACTATCGACGGGCCACACGAGCTCCTTCCGACCGTGGTTACAAATGGCAGAAGCCGAAAATATTTCGAAGATAAATATATAGGCCCGTGTGGAGCGGCAGAGTCTAAAGCAAAAGAGACGGCGACGTTTTGAAGTTTCTACGAACGTTTTAATGTTCCTGAAAGGTTTGAAGACTCGCTTCGTGCTCGTATGTGGAAGGTTATCTCAGCACTCCTTGTTATCGTGCTACTCGAGCCACTGCTGCTGGAGGAGCTGCTCGAGCAACTTGAAGACGGACTGTCATCAAGCAGCAGCAGCAGTAAAGCGGGCAGCACTTCGCGAGCGGCCACCCCAATTCTTTCGAGGCGAGATGCGAGATGCCCGGCGAGAAAGGAAGCCACGTGTTCGCGCCGAAGGCTGGCCTGGTCGAATCCACAGAAATCGGAGGAGCGGCTTTTCTCGGATTCAGACCAAGAGCTGTAGTGGGAGCTGATCCGAAAGGACGAGCGGAACACGTCCGTCTCGATCCCGATCGCCCAGTGAAATAGGCGGTCCCGGCGCGCTCCAAAACAACTAGTGGAGTTCGCCATAAGGCAAGGCTTCTTAAGCACACTCTAAAAAAATCCTGTGAGTCTGCTTTCCCGCACAGCACTCGGAGAGCCAATCACCGCAACTTACGGAGGCAGCTCAGCGAATGACAATGCCGAAACATATGTTTAGATCAAAAAACGCAGATGGAGTTGTGACATTAAGCAATGCAAGCGTGACGTTTTGCATTGCTTAATGTCACAACTCAGACTGCGTTTTTCGGTCGAAACATATGTTTCGGTATCGTCATTCGCTGAAGTTACTCCGTAAGTTGCGGTGATTGGCTATCCGAGTTTTGTGCGTGAAAGTAGACGCACGGGACTCTTTTTAGAGTGCATGCGAGTAACTTGGCAATACATCATTCTAAGAAATGCCTGCGCGTCCACTTGTCCGCAAAACACTCGAAGAGCCAATCTTTGCAATCGACAAAATCAGCGCAGCGAATGATGAGGCGGAACATCTGTTTATGCCTCAAGGTTAAGTCTGCTCTGTGGCATTACGCGCTGCAAGCATGACGCAATTCGCATTGCGTACTGCCACAGCGAAGACTCCATTTTTAAGTCTAAACGGATTTTCCGCCTCATCATTCGCTGAACTGATTTCGTAGTTCGCAGAGATTGGCTCCTTGAGCGTTTTGCTGGTAACCAGATGCGCAGGCATTTCTTAGAGTGAAGGATAATGCTGTGTTGAAATTGGTGCCGCGGAAAAAGCATCTGTTATCGAAGCTAAAAGTTACAAAACTAATGCCTTTAATTCGTGTGTATGACTATCTGGATAGCGCGACTATTTTCAGGCATACAAGGGGCAACAGGTCTCTAACCTGAGGAATTGAAATTTAGCCGACTTAGTACGACTGCTAGCCTGGGGACATTAACATGCCTCGCGCACCAGTGAAACACGACCAGATGCGGGTGCGATGCTATACACTGTTTCATTTTAGAGGCATACTGAACCAAACCATTTAGTGTCTATAATAAGTGCCATGAGCCAGCAGCCGCCCCTGTGCGGATGCACTCGCAACGAAATTGATGTCATAGTACCCCATTCGCGCTTAAGATGACAGTGAAATGTATGGGCTTTAGGCCTAGTCAGAATAAAGACAGGCTTTTCATCTCCAAAAGTAAAACCTACGTGCTTGTTAGACCAATTAGTCGCTTACCTTTTACACCAGACCCCGCTGTGGAGATGAAAAGCTTGTCACTATTCTCTGTTTCTCTGGAGCCCAGACATTTCACCGTCATCTTAAGCGTGAATGGGGGACTATGACGTCAATTTCGTTGCGTAAGCTCGCGCACACCGGCGGCTGCTGGCTCGTGGAAAGATCGTGAGCCAATAGACCCTTTCCGAAAGTCAGTCTACCCACCTTGTGCAGAGCCAGACCCGACGCTCTAATGGCGGAACTACACTGTTTCTTCACACCAGAAAAATCGGACGGCTTCGAAAGCATAGAGCAGAAAAAGGAAAAGATGTTGGTCGTTTCACGTCACCTTCGATGCACGAAATCGAGGGTGCTTGATTGAGCCGCGCATGATCTCCTATCACCGCCATTAGAGCGGCAATATTGGAGCTTTTCGGACTGCCACAAGAGGACTCTGACTTTTGAAAAGGGTCTATTACTATAGACACTGAAATCCAGCATCCCTTTTAGTGCGAGCGAAACCGAAGCTAGACGCTCGAGCATACTGCCCTGAACAGTGCTTGCGCTGCACGAGTGCACGTGCTTAGCAAATTTAAAGAGGGGAGCTCGCACTCGTAGCTTCTGCGCTCACACTTGAAGTGAAAGCGAGTATTACTCGCGCTTTGAATGTGCTTGCCAAGCACGCGCACGTGCAGAGCAAGCATCATCCCGGGCCCCACGCTCGCGCTTGAAGCGAGCGCGTATCGAGAGCTCGCCCTGCAGAACCCAAAGATCATGAGTTTAGTCATTTTGTCCCGACCCTGCCCGTTTGAGTCTGGATGAGCCTCGTACCGCCGTGCAGTTGTGTATCACTACTGGTTACTGCTCGTTACAAAATACAGTCTGTACTCTCTTGGGCTGGTCCGCAGCGGACACTATGAGCCGTCTCGGTCAATCGAGCACAATCGGCGGGACACGCGGTTTCGCTCTCTCCATGTCGTTCTGCCAAGCCGGGATGTCAGTGACACGTCATCAGCGGTCAATATGCTCCAATGGATCATAGCGTTTGCTGCGGTCTATTTTAGGGTGAAACGGATTATAAGTCATACAGCAATGGTTCAATTTCTTATCAACATCGTAGAGGCAACTAACAAGCGGCAGTCGCCACTTGAATATTCGACAAGCATTGCGCTGTCTAAATATCCAGAAACATTCAGTTAGGTTTCCAAAGATGCAACGGTGCTTGTGGTTGACTTCAGCTTCCCAAGGTCCTGCGTTCGATCTCTGACGTGTCGCTTGAGCTGACGAATTTGGCCACTGGGCAGGATTAGCTCGTATTAGCTGGGACCCCCCTCCCCCCCCCCCCCCCCCCCAAAAAAAAAAAAAAAACGAAAAAAAGCTTCCCTCTTTTTATTTTTAGAAGGACACTTCCCCTCCCCCTTTTTTTCTCTCTCTCTCCTAAGGTGGCAAGGGGAAAAGGGGAAAGGGTGCGAGAAAGGGTTCTCTTCGCTCGGCCTTGCTACGATCGAGGCGCCACGTGGCGACGGTCGTTACAACTAAGATGGGATGTCCAAAAATCCTGGCCTTGAATTTAGTGTATATAGTCGTTTTTACTGAAGCAAAACGATAACAGGCAACATACCCAAAACTATAAAAGTCATGCGCTATAAAAGCGGCTGTTCCGGTCCGAAACCTTCGCACGGTGGCTTCAAGAAATGCCGTTACCTCACCTGGATGACCCATCTTATTGTCGCAGTGAGGCGCTCTTGTGCGTTCACTACAACTTTCAAATATACAGCAAATCATGCTTGGGACGGTATTGGCTGCGATAGAATCATACGTAGGCGCTCACAGATATAAAAAAAAAAAAGAAAGAAAATGTATCTTGAGTTGGCGCTGTGTCCACGTCTCCAGCGAGAAAACGAGCTTTTTTCATACTCTGTATGCGGCGATCAAGTGTTTCAAAATGCATCTTTGTAGCATCGACACGCAAGGAGGAGTCAAGCTAATCAAAGACAACGTAAAGAAGGCGAAGGAAACCAACACTGTGACTGCCTGGAGCTCAGCTTCAGGTAGTCACAGGGTTGGTTGCACCAGCGTTGTGCTTGTGCATGTTCCTTGTCTCTCTCTCTCTCTTGTATACTGTAGGGACTTCAAGCTATAGCTTTGTGTCTCAACGCAGGTTATATAAGACGCGTCCGCGTCCACTCATGATTATAAAACTGTGTATTAAAAACGGTCAATAAGATTACATTTCATTTGATTCGTGTTTTTAACGACCTCGGTATACAAGCATATGTCTGTAAAAAACTGCAAGGAGTATTCACTGGACGCCATATTTGAGGGCGCTGTGTAGAGTGCATGCTCGGAACAAAGTCGCATTAAAAGATGGGTAAGACTGGCAACCTTGATAGTGGTTGCTCACTTATGACCGGCATTGAATACTCTCTATAGAGAATGACCAATGAGATGATTGACGGGGGGTCGGATAGAAATTGGGGTGGCGATGTGTGCCAGCTCAGCAATTCATAAAACAACGCACAAAACAACGAAGACGGGAGAGAAGTACGCACGGGAGGCGAAAGCTAAAGTTTAGAATTCTTTCTTCGGTTCGCAACCTTTGTTCGCAGTCATGCAGATTTGAGGGCAAAGCCGAAATTTTTCGATAGCTGGCTTACCCAAGAGAGGCTTTCACGATGTAAACTTCTTCGAGTGCTTGTTGCCCACGGCAGTTGAGCTTCATCGAAGCTGATCCCATGACTTTAAGGGGTCGTCTGTCTGGACCATGAAGTCGGCGTTGGGGCTCGGAGAGCTTGTGGCACTTTGCGAAGATCTTTTGAAAGATAGCAGCTGGTAACACCGTTTCATCTCCTCCAGTGTCTATTCGGAAAACAACAGGAGTTTCGTAGACGAATATCTCGATGTCCCATTTTGCTGTTTGAGGAGAAGCTGCAACTCCTACGAATCCTTGTTCGTGTACGAGGAAGTTCACGGTTGTTGAAGATTTGCAGACTGTTGCAAAATGTCCCTTTTTCTTACACCTGTTGCAGCCTGCGTTCTTCGCCGGACACACGCTCCTCGGGTGTGCCTCTCGACCACACAAACGGCACGGTTTGCCTTTTGGTTTGGGTGTTGCGGTCTTCTTAGTAGGAGTTCGAACATCTGAACGTTCAATTCCTCGCTGAGCAGGTCCTGCTGTTGTCCCATTTTTGGCTGCTATACAGTCAACGTTGGCATCCTTTTCTTTTGTCGGTCGGAGTTCCACTTGTTGCTTCTTAATCACTTCCGATTGTCGCGCAGCAGCGATGGCCTTCTGGAGGTCCAGATCAGGATCCAGTTGAAGTTTTTCTGAAGTCCTGCTGTCCCGAAGACTAACAATCAGCCTGTCGCGGATCAATTCTTCCTTCAGTGGTCCATAGTTGCACGTGTAGTGGCTAATCCATGGAGAGCAGTGACGTACTCCTCGACGGTTTTCGTCTCCAGTTGCGTTCTTGTGTTGAACATGGCTCTCTCATGCACCACGTTTCGACGAGGAATGAAGTAACGTTCGAAGTTCTCCATCACCTTCTCGAAATCTTGGGCCTCGGTGTCGGACAGCTTGAAGGTCTGCAAGACGTCTTCAGCTTGTGGTCCCATGATGTAAATGAGAGCGTCGACTTGGTGTGATGATGGTTGAGATGCCAGTCCTGATGCACAGTGGAAGCGCTTGAATATCTTCTTCCACGCCGGCCATTCGTTAGGTGTTGTAAAACTGAAGGCTTCGGGTGGCGAGATGCGAAAAGTTGCCATTACCGTTTGTTCGGTAGCACCGTTGTCGGCAGAAGTTGAGGGCTTGTTCATTGTTCCTTCGTTTGTAGTCGATCCTGCGCTTTACCAATCATTAGCAGACTCGCGGAGCGATCCCACTTCGGACACCATGTTTCGTTTCACGTTCTTTTACGAAGGGCACACATGGACAACCTTTCGTGCAGGAGTCAGACTAAAGACTGACGTCTCGTTTATTAGATATAAAACGAAATAAAAGAAAGGCGCCTCTGGTACGGGGTGCTCAGGTTACGCGCAAAGCGGCGGGGCGGATGTTTATATCTCGGGCTCCGCGCGCGAACAGTTGCTCTCGCTCGGTCGCTTTGGACTTTGGAGCTCGCTAGCGTCGGCGCGTCGGCGACTCCATAACGTGTATGAGCGGAGAAACTTTACATAAATTTGTCTGAGACAGGAGCCTCGAATAGCTCAAACTCGCACAAAGCAGCGTCCTGATTCAATAAGTTTTGCATCGCTCGTCTTGAACGTCCTCTGTATCCCGCAGGATGTGCCCCTAAAAAAAAGTACACAGATTTTTGTTTTTTGAAAAACTAAACTACGCATTCCAGGTCGCTAATTATCCGCCCAAATGTTGCGCTAGCGTTCCGAATTAGATGCCAAAGTTTCAGAAGTAACCGCTATGTTATTAGAGAGTTACAAGCTGTTTTCTTAAATTCTCCACGGGAAAATGGCGGCCTAAGGTGACCTCGAATACACAGAGTTGAATGGCACCGGGGGGCGAAAATGGGCGCCATTTTGCCATTGCGATTTTCGGAAAATCACTTCCAACTTTTGAATAAGGTAACGCTTTGTCCTAAAACTTTGGCATCCGGTTCGAACCGCTAGCGGTAAATAGGGAATTGTAGTAGACCGTTCCCGCAGCCCGCTAAGCACCCGGATAGCGCTCCGTAATCCGCCACAAGACCTTGAACTATGCAGAGAAGGCTGGCGGCGCGCTTGCGCAGCTGCGGCGTTTTCTTCGGGGATAGCGTAGCGGAGGAGAAAAACGATCTACTACAACTCCCTAATGTTAGGACGGTAAAGCGCGCGCTGGTTGAGCGTCCGCTCTAGCTGCTGCTAGCGGCGCACTCTGAAGAAAAAAGGGCGTAAAAGGGAGTATCGTTACACCCTTTGTCCCATATAATACACCCCAAAACTTCAATTCGACGTACAGCGCGCTACAGTCGGACGGACGGCGCGATATTTTACGAAGGGCTTGATAGCCGTGTGGTACAACTTATTAAAATAGCTAATGTACCGTTTTACTGACTACAAAAACGACGACGCTGAGATAGGGGGCCGCGATCAGCCAATCAGGGCTCGGCGTTCTGACGTCACCGCTACTTCCTTTCTCATGCGCAGAAGATGAAAATGAGCCCGAGGCGTATACGCATCGGAGTAGGCCACGCACCCTGTCTCCCTTCCAGGTGGCGCAGCCTGTACCGCGAGCCACGCGCCTCGTTCCGCATTTCATTTTTCCCCGATATTACATCCACGTTTGCAGTAAAATTACTTAATTTGCAGAAGAAAGAATCGCCAATAAGTTGTAGCACAATTCGATATGCGAATATTGCCGGGTATATTGAGTATATTTTTTTACCGGCATGCTTCGCGCGGCTTTTGTTGAAGCAAAAGGCTTAAAAATCTAGTCGCCCATAACTGCGTCGACGTTAGAACCAGTTCTACAGCCGACTATGTAGAGTAGGAAAAAAATTATAAATTGGATTAAGCACAACTACAGGACTAACAACAGGAGGTATACTGCATCACGTCATCTTTATCCGCTTTGCTGCGCCTTTTATTTCTTTTTCGCAAGGTTTAGGTTATACAGGACGGTCGATTACCGGAATACGACCGTAACCCTAAATGGAATCGTTTTTTTTTTTTTTGTAGGATACCTCGGGCGATTGCTGCAACAAAAAATGAAGCATAGCTTTAACCCTCACGTGCCGTCAGATTCGAAAATCAGAGAAAAAGACCAAGCACATGCTCGGCAGGATGAAAGGGTCTATATATTAGGAAGAGAAAACAAAAAGACAAAAAAGAGAACTGCGTCAAAGTAAAGGCTAGTCCACACTTTTACGACTGCGTACGACCGTGTTCCTTAAAACCTCTTGTGATCTCTTACAACGGTGAACACACTGGCGCCATCTATCGCCTTGCCGTGGAACACATGGCATTGCCGTATACTTTCCGTTTCCTTTGGCGCATCGTTCTTGTTATTTTTTTTTTCTGGAAAGAATTTTCGCGTATGTTATAATTTATAAACGACGGGTTACAGCGGGCTTCTTTGGCAACTAAAACTGACAGACTGTGGGTATTGCCTTCCTGCGTTGCCTGCACTGCTGCCGTACCTAAAACTTGAAGTGACTGTCCCGAGCGTATGCGGAGAAAGACGTTGCTGGTCTCCAGCCATGGTGGGTCTTTACTCCAGGTGGAGCTGAAGGTCTCGCCACTGATGAGCGTACACGGCACTCCTTAGTCAACTTCGAAACTCAAGCTTTTGTTGTCAATAAGTACCTCCAGTTTGAACTTGGTTGTGTCTGGCAACGAGTTTAGTTCGTACAGTGTGGATGTGTCCGCTGAGCGGTGATAACTGGTACTATGATGCATTTACAGTCGACAGCGGTTGGTGTTGGGGTAGCTCCATGCTCTAATTCCGATGCGAGCTGTTCGCATGTCTTCGTTTCTCGATGAATCTTTTTTGAACGCCAGCATTTCTTGCAGTAATTGGAAGAAACTCTGTGGAACTTCCAAGTTTTTGGGCTGTGTTGCGCATCGCATCTCTAGCAGCGTTGAGCGGTGTAATTATTCTTGAGACAATCTTATTTTTGTGACTGGCAGTCACCTGTTCTCACCTTGTGCACATCTTTGAAGTGGGACTTTACGTTCCTTTGGACTTCTCTGGTTTTTTACGCTCGCAGGGCAAAGTCGCAGGCCTTCTTGAAGATCAATTCATTTTCTATAACTTGCGTTGTTGAACTTGTTCGCTTCATAGTCCGCAGACAAAACGAACTCGCAGCAATATATCTAATTGAAGAACGGACGGGTTAGTTGCCTGCTCGGCGCTGGTTTCGAAATTGCAGTCTACTGCGTGTTTCTTCAAGGCTGTTGCGTAAGCAGTCACTGCTTCGTTCAAACTGCAGAGCACGTTCAAAACGTGCTCTGCAGTAGACCTCGGGTGTCTGTGGACCAAAGTGATCTTTCAAAAATTGTACAATCTCGTCGAAAGTCAGCTGTCCTGGCTGCCACACTGTTAGCAAAAATAACACGCCCAGACGTGTAAACTGTTGTCCCATAGCGGACACGTCGAAACGTGTTCGTTTTACACGAGGCCATCTGTGTTTTTCGTCTACACATGAGTTGCTGTGTAAACTTAACACGCTACACCGTGTCTGCCTTCCGCAAAAACGTTTCGAGCGTGTTCCTTACGAAACATGGCGGCCAGCGGCCGAGAACAGGCGAGAGACGAGCCCAGCGAGCCGCGCGCGTTTCAGCCGAATTGAAAGCACACAGGGCGCGTTAGTTCTCGTTCGATGTATTTTATACACAGTAAAGTCTCCAAGCGGCGGACGTAGCTACTTGCAAAGGTACGTACGTGCGTTGTCGGCGGTCGGCGGCGTCGGTAGCTACGATCAAGCCATAGAGTAATATAGTAAACGTAAAGAGAGGACACAGGAGCCGATTCGCGGCCCAGATAGTGCGTTTAATACCCTCCGCTATGTGGCGCTTTTCTGCAATTCGGTTAAAATTAATTAAGACTCTTTCCGTGTAAAGTGTTTATTTTTTAAATGGCAATGCGTTAAAATTATTTTAAGTACTTAAAACAACTAAATAGTTTAAACCAAATACGTCACAAAAACCACGTGATGAATGGCGCCTGCCATGGCCTGCCTGCCTGCACGCCGTCGCCTCTGCATCATTCTGCATGGCCTCTGCTCGTCCCTGCGTCGTTCGTCTGTGCCGTGCGTGCCGTCCAGCTGTGCTTTCTGCTGCATCATGTTCGGTCGACTTTGCATCAATCAAGGTGACGCATGACCGCCCGCGTGCTCGCATGCTCGGCGTGAATTCGTGGAGCCGATCGGTTCGAGCTTCTCGCGCTCTTGTTTCTGCCGGGCTGTCTGGCTGCACTTGAACGTGTGTGCATGTTGATTTTCGATGAGATTGTTTAAAAAAAGAAGAATTTAACTAACGACCCTGCACACGACATTGTCCATGGGTTTACAGATGACGGTGTTGAACGAACCTCTAACATTGCAGATAGAGCCTTGGTTGTTATGCTGTCTGAAATTTCCAGGAGGTGCGTTTAGCCCCTTGCATACACTGTTGTGCACACTCCAACAACGTCTTATGTTTAACGCAGTCTCCTCATTTCTCTCATTCGGGAGCTTAAAACTGTTGGCTTCACAGTAAAGGCTGTGGTCTGTGGTTAGGGGGCTTCAAACGTAAGCTTGGTGTGTGTGTTGATAAGCCATTTTTTGAAGTTGACAACGAACACGTTTACTTTGTCTTTGATGTTCCGCACCTTCCCCAAAAAAAACCAAGAGCAATCTCCAAGCCCACAAACTTTGCATTGGAAATGAGGTCATTGAGTGGTCTCCTATTGTTGAACTTTATTGCTCTATTCATGAGATGAGCTTGCACCGAAACTTACTGAGAGACACATTTTTTCAAGAACCTTTCTATAACATGGAAGAAAATTGTGCCCCACAGGTATTGAGTGCCTCACTCTTTCTTGCAATCATATCCCTTGTTTATGCCAAGGAGCTTCCTGAGGCAGCCATGGCTACAGCCTATTTCTGTGATAGGATGTGCATACTTTTTTATCCTCTAAATAGCTAAAAAATTCAAGAAGACAGGGCAGAAGTTGCGTCATGCCATTTTGAAGGGAGAATCTGAAATACTTGATTTTCTCCACCAGTAACTCGGATGGATTTCAGCATGGCAGTTCCAAAGTAGGAGGCAGCCATAAGCCATCATTGGGTGGCAAGTTACTATAAAAAGTGTCCTCGTGCTCTGGGATGAGCTTTCAAGCAGCCATGACTTACACTACTGCTTTCAAGCAGCCATGACTTACTTACACGACGCCTGCAGCAAGACACATTGAGAACGTTTTTGGAGCTATATACGACAAATGCTGGGCTGCAACACAAACCCAAATGTGCATCAGTTCACCTCAGGACTAAAACACCTCCCGATAAAAAAACTGTTCAAACTGTCGGACAATGAAAACGTAGAGGATGACAAGGCTGACCTCCTAAAGGAGTTGCAAATATCTTCCCACCATGAAAGTTTAATTTCAGACATTGTGGAATTTCTTCCAATTGATAACTTCCCGCCACTAGAGGATATTTCTGAGCTGGCATCAGACATCAGGTCTAATATAATGGATGACTCGTCGACTTTTTTATTACGTTTGGGGCTATTTGATCAAGCTTTTGCTTGAACAGACAACTTACAGCTATGGCTGCTCTCAGCTGCTATCGGATGAGTCTAATAACTTGACCAGGCCTCACCAATACTGTCTTGTTCCTAAAGCATACCACGTGCCTGGAAAATTCCTCGGGAACTTAGTAGTACCACCACAGGCTGCCTGTAATTTCATTCAGCAACTGGAAAATCACTTTCTTCCCATAATAGAGAGTGTGACACATTTTCGAGGGGTGTGTGCCGCCTTGTATAGCACACTTTGAGGTCTGGGTTGTTTTAGCCTTTGCCCAGAGGAGTACACACAAAAGGTTTTTAAAATTGTTTTGCAGAATACGCTTGTGTTGACATGTTTGATTTCTTAACCGGAATTTGGACAAAGTTCGGTTGCGCTCTTCAGTGGCTAGTAAGCAACGAGACAGGTTTAACTGTTAATAGTGTATTAACAGAGGCGGTTGCCAAACCAAAAACAAAAAGTGCTTATTAAGTGGGCGGTGCAGCTTGCTTTCCAAACATTTGTTTCCCCTTTTTCCAGCGAATCTGTAGCATGGCTCCCTAACAAAAATATTTGTTCACTTTCTACAAAATGTCGACAGAAAATTGTGTATAGAGGCTAAAAATATTTGAAAGAAAATGTATCCACTTTTGTATCTACTGTCCATAGTTTTTTAGCCGCTCTTTTCTGAAGCCATATTTCTTTTCTGAACAATTTCGGGGAATGTTTAGGGACGTTGAATCTTGTAAGATTTCGAATAGAGTTCTCATTGTTTGGTAATGGCTCGCCCGCAGTGAGTTTGAGGCTATGCAAATTGGTGTTTTTTTATATTTGCCGGAAATCGGGGAATTTGTACTATCCGGCGTGTGCTTCGCACTATACTTTTATGACTGGTAATGATAGCGATGTCTTATTTATTTTTGCGCTTCCTTCCCGTACCCGAGTCGGCGTGAAAGTGAATGTATCATACAGCATGTTCTCTGTGGAAAGGGTTTTTAACTTGGTTCCGTAAGAATTTATTACGAAGTGTACGATATGCTGACGTCCTTCATATTCATTTATTTTTGTGAGTATCGATCTCTTTCGTATAAAACATACAGAGCTTCTGAAGTAATTCATGTATACATGAATGTGGTCCAATAAAATGTGTTCGAACCACTTACTGTTGTTGACCCCAAAATCCTCCACCAGTCAGGAGTCAATGCGGCGATTGTGTAACTTCAATGCTTTACAATAGGAAAAGAACAGGAAATATATATACATCTGCTTTGTGAAGTAAGTTGAGCTATTGTTTGACACATTTTGCACGAACTCTATCGTAAAAAATAAAGCAAAAGTGCGTCAGTATTAAAAAAAACAACAAAAAAACAGCGGCTTCGGGAGTCCGAGAGCCGAGCGAGGCGGGGAGGAAAGAGAGAGGGGTACCGGAGAACCGGAGCAGAAACGCCCAAACCGAAACCGAAACTAACTTGACCAGAAACGGAATCACATTATGCTTAATACCGCCCGCTAGGAGCGCTACCTGTCACTGGTCTATCTGGGCCGCTGGGGCCTATGGCAGTGTCCGCTCTTTACCTTGTGTATATTACTCTATGATCAAGCCGCTAGACACAAAAAAAAAAGCCGAAAGCCAAATTTCTATAGATAAATAACTTGAGCAAACTATTTAGAATCGGGCGGTAACTTGCGCCACCTATCGAGATTTTTAGCAGCCTGTATTTAAAAAATAGACGAGTCTGTTAACACTGCGAACGACCACGACTACACAGCAACCCTACATACAACGCAGGCAACACCAGTACCACGTACTACACAGCACCGACATGTACACAAACACAACAACGACACTATGCCCGACACTTCCTACTCGATATCCATTTCTCCCCGCGGCGCATATAAGCTTGACATGTGCGGGTGAGCTCTTTGGTCGCTGACCATTACAGATTTATAGAAGCATACACAAAACACGGCGCAATGGACAGCCGTGTGTTAGAACTGTTCGCATTTAAAAAGTATGGAGGAAAAATCTGTAATGTTAGCCCGTTACAATAAATAACGATATGTTAACAATGAATCTTAAACCGGTCATGAAAAAGTTCAAATTTTTGTTATTTTCTTGCTTGATCAGTGTTATGAGCAGTCCGACTAGCTTGAATCAGATAGGAAAACAAATTATTGGGATTTTGTCATTACGTATACAATAATAAATGAAAATGATCCTTGCGCAAAGCATTTTTCATATATTTCTGAGAAGGACATCCGGACATCCGTCCAACACTTCACTTCCGCTAGTTGCAGTACGGGAACAGACGCCTTCACTTTTGGGGCGTTTTGATGCAGTTTGTTGTCGTATGTCGTGTCAATGTCGAGTGGAGCGATGGGGCTTGGGAATTTGTGACCGGTGTTATTCGTGAACACTGGTGTGGGGCGCTGATGCGTCTTTTTTTTATACTGCCACCACCCCGAACTTTGAAGATACACGGGCCCGTAGCAGTGCATTATGCTGAATCGCGAGCTCCTTCTCTGTTGACGTCGCTTTCCTGGTACCACTCGTGGATACTGCAAGCGTTTAAACAGTGTGCACCGTCTCGCCTACATCCCCGGTGACGTACTCGACCTGTTGAAACTTATTGCTTCCGTAATTTTATATTACGCAAGGCAGTTATCTCGTTGGTCTGGTTTCGGTAATAAAAGCAAGGCAAAACGCTCGCAGTTCCCGCCCTCAGTAGACGTCGGACATCTTCCACACTTTGACACCGGATAACTGAATGAACGAGGATTTACATTCACTTCCGAGGTTACTCTCGCCGCTTCCTCACCGTTGAGCAGCAGGATGAGCTGGCGACAAGCCGCGGATGAAAGGCTTGAGCATCAACAGCCCAAGCGCACTCGGTGCCGATGCGGGCGACGCAGGTTTCTGTCAACCGGGAGGCCAGCACAAACCGTGACCGTTCCAGCTCTTCGTCATGACACGGTGTTGCAGAGAGCAGGGTAAAATACAGCTACACGAATCACCGAAGCAAACGCACTGCTATCTTAAATCTTGGCTTGTGATTGCGCCTTTGTAGTAGATCATCTTATTCGTTTTGCTGGAGAGACGCAAACGACGGGCATAAGAAAATCGCTTGCATATTCCACATATCTCACAAAAGCATTTACCCCGTCACCTTGCGAAAAGCGCGAAACACGGAGTCCGCACCGTCCTAAGCTTCCCGTTTTTTACCTACTTTAGAGCAGTTTGTACCTGCTAGTAGATATGCCTACTGAAACTGAAACAGGGCAGTACCAGAGAGAAAGAGACTAAGTTCGGAAAGCTTGCTCGCTCTCCAATTTCTTAACTCTCAAGTGATTGTACCATAATAAATGCACCAACGCTTCTTCCAAAATAAAGAAAGAGCACCACGTTCACAACGTAAAAAATGGTCTCCGTACATGCATCTGTGGGCAGGTAGGAAACCTTGCCCTAATTTATTCACGCCGCATGATTTGCGCAACTAACTCATTGCAGGACCGAATCATTTACTCGAGCGGTGTGCGTCGCTGTGCAAACGCAGTCCAACACGAAGCATAAAAAACGGCAGATTTAAGACAACATTCCGGAGTCCATTATTCAATTAAAACAACGTAATTTTGTTGCAAACGCCCGCTGCTTCTTACTGACGGTATGTGTAGGGATACTTCCACAGTTTGAAACGGAACGAAGGAAGATTTACTTTTAAAAACGCTCGCTGCGTCCTCCCGGACCAGCTGGACCGGATCAGCTGACGACGACGGGTCTGTACCCGTTGAACCTCCACCCCGCAACAAACAATTTGCGCTCCGTGTTAAAAGCGTGGTTGAAACAGGCCCGGAATACAAAGCACCGCACCACACACGACGAACGTTTCAGCTCTTTTTCGCATCGCCGGGTTGCACCAAACAGAACGAGATCGCCGAAGTCAACGCCGCGCTGTCGTGAACCTTGGCTTGTGGTTGCGAAATCGTGGACCCTGTGACTCCCTTCGCTTTCAAAGCACATACGACGATTACGAATGGAACTTTCCGTCTTCCAGGAACATCACAGGGGCACTTCTCCAGTCACGTCTTCACTATGTGCTCGCAAACTCCGAAGCTCTATGCTAAGCTTCTCGCGTCCCGTCAAACCAAAACAGTAGCGGCGCCATGCGTACTTGACAGATTGCTTCCAGCGTACATCGGCGCTTGCGCCGTGGCCAGATCGTTTGCAGTTGAAGGTTGAAGCAAAAACGAAACCAACTGCAATGTCACGTGTTCACACCGAGGACACGCTTTTTATATCCATTTTAACTGTTTGGAACGAATAATTAGACCCATGACTTTATTTGTGGTGTGTAAGAAATTATTATCAAGACCCCTAAACTAAACACAAACATGGGCGACATGAGGGAAGCCGCATTGCCATCGACCAGAAAATGGCGGCGAGCACGGTAAGCGCGAGTTTCGCCAACGTCCTGCGACATGGCGCAATTGCTTTTGGTGCATATCTGTCTCCGAGACATGTTTCTTTCCGCGGCATTTGTCTCGACGGTCCTTTCTAAGTGTGTCCCCAAGCATTCCGGTGATTCGATAGCCGGCAATGCCGCGGTCGTCGCCGGGGGCGATGCGTGTTATCGAGGTCGGCTACACGGTTATGCGTGTATGACCGAACCAAACACGTTTTTTACAACCTCGCATGATTTCTGAACGAATTATCCGTTACTCATCGTGTAAATTTATAGTAATTTGTGTAAATAGCGTGTTTTTCACCCCAAATATTCGCCAAATACACGGGACTTGCTAACAGTGCAAGGCTAGATGAGAGCGCAGACCACATCGCATGTATCTGCCTCACACAGCGTTAGTAAGTTGGCTCGTTTCATCGGAGAGTCCATGATGTCGTTGGCTTCGAAGAAATATTGGAGCCGTTCGTACCAAGATGTCCTGGAGCTGTCCGTGCCATCGAACTCTGGAAGGTGACCTAACTCAGGCGCGACCAGGGCGTTGCGACGATGGTCGTTCATTGTCGAGGCAGGGTGTCCGGTAAGTCCCGAGTCTCCCTCGTCGCCAATGGATCGATCTCACCAGCCAGTTTGGCTGCGCTGCCTCAATTCATGCCGGGAACTTTAGTATTTTTCACGTGCGACGACCTCGCTGAAGTTCTGCGCAGGTACAGCAAGAAACGGCAGGAGTCGTCTCGTGCAATGCCGCCTGCCTCCTATAAACAAAAGTTTTGGCGTCGTCACGCAGGCGTCGAACGTTTGGAGACATCGGTCTATTGTTATGTCCGAGAAGTCATGCTTAGTTTAAGTCCCCAAGAGCATTATAGAAAAATAGGAGACGGCCAGCTAGGCCCAACGTCGGTTCAGTTCGAGGTCCCGTGCCAGAGTGTTCGCGTGTCTCGCACGCTTGAACACGCTCTGATACGCATGGCTGTTTACGCGGTTCCTGATGACGGTACATTTTCTATGCAGAGAGCAAGTCGTCTGCTTCTTTTGCAGGGGCTGCGGTGACGTCAGAACGACGTCGAGTTCTGATTAACTTTGATTGGAAGGATAGTGGGTAGACCTCAAGGCTAGATGCCTCGAGGTCTACCAATTATCTTTTTTCCCAATCCGCCAATAAGAGCTTGGCGTTTTGGCATAATCCCAAACCCTGTGCAAGAAACAGAAGAACGTGCGCCCCGCATCACGACACATCAGTATGACGGCCCTGTCCCATTGGTCGTACATTGGCCGCCGACACGCTCGGCGTACACAAAGAAAACACGTTTCAACATGCTTGTGAAGTGCCCGCAGATACTTTCGGCATCATGTCTGCAGCAAACACACCGCCTTTTATATGATGTATACGAGCAGTGTGAACTCGCCGCAGCCTACAGCATCTACTAGGACATGCACTAAGGATGATGTCGAAGGATATGCCGTCGATGATGGTGGGCAAGATGTCGGGCCTGTTCACGATGGCAGAGATAAAGACACAAACCAATGGAAGCGATATAAAACCACAAAAGAATGTGCAATAAATCATCACCGGGCATCCTGCCTGTCTGCTTCTGCTTCAATATAACATAGAAATAATGGAAACAGCGCGCAAACGACAAGGACGGGAGGAAAAGGAGTACACAGGACGAGCGCTGAACTGACAACTGAATATTTATTGAAAAGGACCCAACGAAGAAAACACCCACAAAAAACACACTCGCATCAACACGTGTCCATGAAAGTAATCTCCTTCTTATGTAAATACACAGAAGTTTGACTCACGCAGTTCTGTTCCCCCTCCTTCTTTATTCCATACGCTTCTAAAATTTCCCTGGCTGTTTTATCTGCTCCCCTCCCCATGATTGTGATCTTATTGAAATCAGGATGACATTTGCATGTTCCGCAGTGCAGGGGCAAATGCCCTCCTGCTGTTGAACTAAGCGACCAGTCATGTTCGCGTGCCCTTTCATTTATGCAACGGCCCGTTTGCCCATGACTGGTCGCTTAGTTCAACAGCAGGAGGGCATTTGCCCCTGCACTGCGGAACATGCAAATGTCATCCTGATTTCAATAAGATCACAATCATGGGGAGGGGAGCAGATAAAACAGCCAGGGAAATTTTAGAAGCGTATGGAATAAAGAAGGAGGGGGAACAGAACTGCGTGAGTCAAACTTCTGTGTATTTACATAAGAAGGAGATTACTTTCATGGACACGTGTTGATGCGAGTGTGTTTTTTTGTGGGTGTTTTCTTCGTTGGGTCCTTTTCAATAAATATTCAGTTGTCAGTTCAGCGCTCGTCCTGTGTACTCCTTTTCCTCCCGTCCTTGTCGTTTGCGCGCTGTTTCCATTATTTCTAAGCATGAACCAACTCGCCCACATCGCTACTCTGATTCAATATAACAAGCGTCCTTTTCCGCTGGCATTAAAAAGAAGAAACATTACGTTGTTGAAATGCCGCTATTACAAAGCAAGCGCTCCATGTAAAAGATGAGGCCGTAAATTTGAATTACAAACGTACATAACCGAAAACGGGCACACGAACTTCATTCCGGAAGAAGTTTTATGTGCAAGTTTTTAGAGCTTAACTCGGACGCGGTGAAATATTAAGAATAAAGCACAAACGTCGGTCGTGTATAACACAGGAAAGGTGGTACAAGGGGAAAAGGTGCGGAAACCAGAGTATCTGAAGTGGAGAGGAGCGACCTCTTTCCCCAGCGGCTTTTCTTGTGCGCGCCCGTTGCTCCCTCGCACTGTTTGTCTTATATTACTGTTTACAAACATGAACCGCTGCTTGCGTCCCATGCGAGTTCCGCCAGCTTCGTCTTTGCAAGCCTGCCGAACTTGCTTAGGGAGACTAAATGCTACACGGACAACAAAGTTGGAGATTTACCGAGGGCCTTCGGCTGTGCGATTGATTGGCTTGGAGGAAACAAGATGGTTCACAAGGATACTCTAAAAATTTGGACTGACCTCGCGCTTCTTGGTTCTTTTGGCGTTCGCCTGGACACCTAGTAGTTAAGTGTTTCATCGACGTTTCAAGCAGCGGTGTTAAAGGCCGACGACGAGACGCGAGATTCTGCAAGGCAAAAGATCATTTTCACCGTGGGGGAGGAGAAAACAGGCAACGATGGACAGGGTAGAAGAAGGGAGAGGAGGAAGCGGGGGAAAAGTGGAAAGCGCGAACTTGGCCACCGGTCTTTAAGCATGGCTTTATTCATTCTAGGACGCATACTGCCTGGTGGCGTTTGCAAAGAAAAGGGTCTGTCAGGAGAAATGCGATACTGATATATATAAAAAATGACAGCTCAGTCCCTGCACTGAGAACCTTTGAAGTATTGGCAACAAGATGGTTCGGTGGCGCCACTTTGCGGCCGCTCTCGTGTGACGTAGCGGGTAGGACGCGAGCAGACGACACTCTATGTAATAGCACGGAGTGGCTACGTTATCTCGTATCTATGGCGATTTAGAACGGTTTATTTATTAAGAAAACGTGTAAGTTTTTTTTAGTCATATTTTTAATATTCGAGTCCAACTATAGAGCGACCAACAGAAACACCCGACACCGACAAGCCTCAAACACGTGCAGCATGCACGCAATTGTACCTTTGGCAGGCTTGCGGTCTCTCGATGCACGTGAAGTAAGCACTATACTCTGTATCACCCTATGATGTACCGCAGGAAAGGCTATAGACGCTTTACACACGCGCCAAATTACAGCCGCCATTGCTGACCTTCTCTTGTCTTACCGAGATGCCGAGCAACTGAAACGGTAGTTGACGATCCTCTACAAAGGCCGATGCTTTAGAAAAGGACACAGTAACACTTAAAATGGCAATAACCTGGCCTGCTATGGTAATGACGAAGTGAAATAAACGGAATAAGAGGAAACGAAAACTGAAGGTCAGTTATGGCGGCGTCCATGCACAGCTGCTGCAAAGCGTCTATAACCGCAAGCTCCTTGCTCTAGGACACGTCTCGGCGGCACAAGCTCTCGTGCGTTGAGAGCAGTTCCAACCAGGTTCCAACGCTATGAGCTCGCGCTTCTAGCCTTCTCTGCGATGTACCATAAGGTGAAACGGAGTATATATATAGTGATTGCGAGCTTGCCAATGGTACCCTCGCGTGCATGATGCTCGTGTTTGAGGCGTGTCGGTGTCGGCTGTTTCTGTCTGTCACTTTAGTGGAACTCCTGCATTATGAATAAGAACGCCCCGAAATTGCTTTATGTCTAAATTTTTTTAATGATCAAAAACAAGCTCGGGACTTCAAATTACACCTTGTGTTGCGTGCGTCAGGGCTATTCACAGTGTTTCTAATTCTCGTTTTTTTTTCCGGATTTGTGGAGGTTTTTGTAGAAAAAATGGTTTTGGCCTTCAGCAGAGTAAATGACCTGCTGACAGCTGCGCTCGCGCGCGCAGCTGTTTTGCAAAGCGCAGGACACTTGTTTCCGCTACATTGAGCTTGCCGATAACGACGCTCCCATCCCGGTGCGACTCGACAGTTACACTAAGGTGGAAGCGTCAGGTGGGAGCTAGTGTGACTCGTCAATTGCGCGCGCATTTGACGTCATCAAATGCGCGTGCAATTGTACTGGATCTTTATACAACCGGCGTTCGCAACCGCTTTGCGAACGCGGATCCGCTTCCAGTTTGAATGAGCTATAAAGGCTGAACTTAATGGAACGAATTATGCGACGAATAACTGGCGAACGCTGCCCGACGGCACGCTCGCTTTGCGCGCGGCGTAGCAGCCACTGTGTTGATTCCACACGCGTAGCAAAAGCCGCCGGGCAAAATTCGTCGGTCATTCGCAGCATATTTGTCTCATGGAGGTCAGCCTTAAAGGGGTATTCACACGAGGGAGAAAGCCCGCGGATTTATCCACGGCACGCGCATCCTGCGAAAAAAAAACAAAAAAAAAAAAAAAAACGTCAGGCTTTGCGATGTGCAAAAGACTCGCGTTTTCATCTCGCGATGCGTGCGTGCCGGGGAGAAATCCCCGGGATTTCTCCCTCATGGGAATACCCCAAGGGGTATTCACACGAGGGAGAAATCCCGGGTATTTCTCTTTCGTGTGAATACCACGAGTCGGGCCAACTCTGCCCATTGGCCGCTGGGGACCCCGAAGGTAATAAAGGCCTTTCTTGTTGAACTGGATTCCGGCTGTAGTGCCTCCCTTTGGGCAGCAGCATTGCCAAACCGCTGCAGTGTGTTGCCCTTTTGACAGCACTAAATTCGCTCATCCACCGGTCTGGGCAACACGCCCCCGTACAATTTAAGTTGCTGCTGTTTTTGTTGCCGAAAGTTGCCACCTTGAGGCAACATTGTTGCTGTCGCCTGTGTTGTGCTGATGTTCTCCCGATGTGACAAGCAGTGTTGCGGAGTTGCCCCTCCGGAATGGGAATGATTCCGGAATCATTCAGCATTTTCGCGACCCCGGAATGGAATGGGAACGGAATGCCGGCGGCGCTGGGAGCAATCGAATGGGGATAGAATTAGATGCATTTTGTCGGAAAAGAGTGGGAATTGAATGGGCTCGGTTCTTATGTGAGCTGTGTCGATTATCATTGGGCCTACGGGTGGATAGCGCAATTCGCTAGCGCATGGTGAGTGACTTTTGAAACTGCATCATTGAGCTAGAGGTGACTGACGGCTTACTGGCTTATTCTCTTTCGAAGATAAAAATGGCGCGCCCTCAGTGAGGCAACCATTCTGAATAGTTGTAGACCGACAATGTGTCGTTCATGGCGCCGCGAGATGCGACAAGGTGGCTGTTGTAACCATGCGCGATTAGAATGCAGCTTTTAGCCAGGATGTCGAACCGAACCCGAAACAAAAACCGGAGCAAAACCGTTATTTTAAACTGAACCGTGTGGGAATCCTCTTGATGTCACCCGTCTCGGGGAATGACGCAACACATCGGTTCAACAACACGTAGACATTTAATGACCGTTATCGCCTGCCCCGCGATCCCAAAAGCCTCCGCGCCTACGCTGGGACGGCTCTTCATCAGCGGCGGAGCGCCGCTCGCGTGGCCAGTTGCTGCCAGTTGCCCTTGGCCCCCTCGTGGTGCAGATGACCACTCACAATTGTTAGAGGGGCAAACTGGGCCGAACGCTTTGAATCCCCAGGTTGCCCCACATATCTCCCCCCTCTCCACAAACAAAATAGACCCCTTTCGAAATTCACGTGCCAATTATCAAGAGGTCGAAACCACTGTACAATGGCGTAACAACTGCATCGAAGAACGTGCAAGTCACTCGATTAGATAGCGAGCGTCGGAGCGCGGCCAACATTACAAGCCGACGAGCCAATTAAACGGCGTTTAAAGTGCAACGTCACTGTGCTCATCACCTTTTTCTGTGGGTGGGTTTTTTCCAGTCTGCCGCGACACTGAGGTTTAAGTTCGCCATTGTGCAGGGATTCGACAGCTGCCAACAGGGGGCAGTATTTCGAAAGGGGTCTATAGACATTTTTCACAGGAGCGCCGCCATCTTGAATTGTCGTCACTTCCAGTATGGGCGACGAAAAAATAGTAAAACGTTTCAACCTGTAACTAGTAAAAAAATTGAGGGGAGCCAAAACGAAAATATGTGACGGTTAGGCTTATATCCTCAATGTCTTCTATTGGCGTGGTGACGGCAAAGTAATGTTTTCGCCCATACTGGAAGTGACGACAATTCAAGATGGCGGCGCCCTTGCGGAAAAGGTCTATAGGGGACGTCTTAGAAGGTCTTAGGGGGGGGCTTTCTGTAGAAGAATCTGGAGTTGGGCAAGTTGGTACATCTTAGATTCGAAAAGCGCCAGAGAACAAGGACAACAGAAGGAATAGACGAAACGATGCGCATCGTTTCGTCTATTCCTTCTGTTGTCCTTGTTTTCTGGAGCCTTTCGAATCTAAGGGGGGCTTTCGTTTGGGTCAACAAGGGCCTTTGCAGATAAGCGAGCACTGGTGCGACGTCAGTACTTCCCGAAAGCACCGATGCGGATGTGGTGTGTCTGATGATGGGACCTGCGTTGCCGCCGTTACGTGTCAGGCACGAGGAACTAGAAATTAAAAACGACATGAGGACATGGCCCGGCAGAAATAAGTGGCCGCGCTCATGAACGACGCCTGCCCAACTGTGCATACGGGAGCACGGCTACTTTCTCTACTCCCCCCAAAAAACGGAAGAGGGCATGAATACAATCCACTTAGAGCTCGGGCTACTTTTCGTCGTCTTCACCGCCGTCTTTTGGTACGTTTACACTTGAGAAGAAATCCGCTGCCGCGGGAGCGGATCCGCTCCCGGCGGCGGCGGCGACGAGCGGGTTGCGTTTACATCTATTTCCTTCGAGCGGCGGCGGCGGCGCCCGCTGCGGCAGCTGTTCTCGTAACATCCCGTCAGATATGACGAGGAGGCGCGAGAGTTCCCACCTCGACTCTCTCTACCGGGCAATCCCGGGCGTTGCAGCTCCCGGAGGAACGCCTACTCATGACGTAGGCAGCGTCGCGCCGCGCAAGAATGCCACTTCCGGTCAGCGAAACGCCTCGTTCGGCGGCAGAAATAGATCCCGGCGCCTCGCCGCCGCGTTTTCCGTCCAGCGTTTCGCCCCAGCGGCAAAAGCTAGGCGGATTCGCTGGCGGATCCGCAAGTGTAAACGTACCATTAAGTTGTATCGCGGCGGTGTGGAATCTTCCGAGAGGTGGTCCGGATCGTCGCAATCTGGAACCAAGCGACACATCTTCCTCCTCGGGTTCATAGAAAACTTTTAGGTCGGCGACGTGAGTAGACCCGCACACTTCACCAGATTCGCAAAGCACCAGCTCGTAAGACAAGTTGATAGTTTCTTACTAATACGGACGGAATTCCTGATTTCTTTGCTAAAGAGGCCGTGAAGCCTCTAGTAGCATCACTCAGCGGATGAGTTCGCTTCAGTACCAGTTCTCCTCCCTTGAACTGCAGATCCCGCCTCCCCTTGTACTGGTTTGCCTGCTGCAGTCTCGAGTCGTCGAGGCTATTTCGAGCTTCACGGAGTTTCTCCGTGAAACGCTTCTGGATATCTTTTCCGAACTGCGTGGCAGTGCACTGCATGCTTGCAGGATCTGTGCAAAGGAGACCGTTTCCCAGGGGAAGACGAGCTGTTTTCCAAAGTTAAGTTGAGCCGGGTAACACCCGTAGACCAGTTTATTGTGCGGGTAGTGAATGCCATTTCTGCCAATTTTGCGTTCCAGTCTTTGTGTCGCTCTGTATGTGCTACAAGCATCAGCTTCAGGTTAAGGTCCACTCTTTGCGCGATATTCGCCAGTGGATGGTACGGCGAAGTCCGTTTCTGCCGCATCCCTAGCGCCTCACACACATGCACGAACACCTTGGTAACAATTAAAAAAGTAAGAGTTGTCAATAATCCGCGTTGTGGCAAAGCCCAAGCGCGCGGACGTCTCTAAATGACAGTCCCAGATCTTCATCGAGTCCAGTTTGCGCAAAGAAAACATTTCGACCCACTTCTGAAGTGGTCGGTCACTGCTAGCAAATATTGATTGCCGCCTGGACTGCGGGGAATGAGACCGACAACGTCGCAGGCAGCACACTCCCAGGGGTACTTGCTTTCGACCGACTGGATTAAACCCGGTGGATGGCCACCTCAGGGTTTCGCCTCCTTACAAACCGTGCAGCTGCGTGTGTACCTCACAGCATCCTGCCTCATGCCTGGCCACGTTCCGATTTGGAATCACTTTTCGTAAGTTTCGCTCCCGCTGCTGTTGCCTGCCAAGGCGAGGTCATGCATATATCCTATAAATGACTTACGCAGTTTTGTGGTATTTTAGTCCGGAATGGCGGGCCGCTGGACCCATCATCCGCCTAAAGGATGTACCGCAGCAAAATGCCGTCGCTGCTCAGCAGGCATGAGTCAGCGTCTCTGGTATTCCCAGCGTCAGCTGCGTTTTCTTCTGCCAGCTGGTGCATCACCTTATGACGCAGTCCGTCGGACAGCTGGGCTGCCCGGAGCTCCTCTCTGCTCACCAGGGTTTCCGACTGCAAATCTGCTGTGATGGGTGCCCCATTGGCCAGTGCCCCCAAGTCGGAATCCACCTGCATTTCCTGCCCGAGAAGTGGAGCACGGGACAACGCATCTGCAACGTGGTTATCCACTCCACGCCTGCACTCGATTGTGAAATTGTAGCGCTGGAGCAAAAGGGCCCATCGAGCGAGTCGTCCTGCAGGGTTTTGAAGCCCTTTGAGCCCCACGTTGGGCACCAGTGTGAGAATTCTGTTTCTGCTACCGGTCTTGGGGAATGACACAGCACACCGGTTCAACAACACGAAGACATTTACTCACCGTAATCGCCTGCGCCGTGATCCCAAAAGCCCCCGCATATACGCTGCGACGGCACTTCATCAGCGGCGGAGTGCCACTTGCGTGTCCAGCTTTCCTTGGCCCCCTCGCGGTGCAGATCACCACTGACGATTTTCGGAGGGGAAACCTGGGACAAACGCATTGAATCTGCAGGTTGCCCACAACCAGAATACAACTGTAACCGAAATTGAGAACTTGATATTGAACCCGACACGGAATGGAACAGTAATTTTATGTAGCGGTTACCGGTTCATTGGAAACAGTTTGGAGCAATAAAATGTGAGCCGTGTCTTTGCGGGATGCGGCGTGAAGCCAATTAAATATTCGCGACGGTGGCGTCAGAAGCTCAGTTGTGACTAAGCAAATGGTAGCGGCCACATGGAGACAGTGCAATAATAATGCAACCAACAAGTATACTTCACGTCTATGTACAGCACGAATTGGCATCGGCAAGTCGGTGTGGAGGCGTACACTTGTACACTTGCTTACGATGAACCGCAAAGGACGCTACGAGCCACCGGAGCCAATCCATAGCTCACTGGGTGTTACATGTCCTTCCGATCGGGTGAAGCGACACGGGGAGCGCGAAGTAACGAGACGAGCTATATGGATTGGCTCGTGCCAATCCATATTCGTTTTGTCTATCGCAGTGAAACGAAATATATTTGACTAAAGAGCTATTGTTGTCTCTGTGCATTTTCTTTTCTTGCTGATAAGCAATCTTCCTCAAGGAGAAGGCGAACAAAAAGGTGACTGCTGTCTGCGCGTTGCTCCGCTATGGCGAAATCTGGAGGCGCCAAGAGGTGAAGCCGCAACGAGTGCGACACTGCGGCGCCGGTCTCCAGTTGACCAGTGACCGGTTCGACTCCCTGCTTTTAACTCAGCCGATCGTCTACACTGTTTTCATGAAACAAAATAAAGAATTACAATGAATATGTTAAGAAATCAAAAGAATAGTACAGCAAACGTAAAATTTTACGTTCTGAGGCAGATCGTATCATATGGCGCTACTGTCGCTTTCGCTGGCGCCGTGTACCGATTACCGTTTGTCAGCGGTTTTCTGTTCTTGCCGCAGTAAATGGAGATTTGCGGGAGGTATACGCGGCGTCGCTTGTAGCACCGTACTAGCGGTGCTGTTGTGCAAGTACTCGAAGCAGAGAGCACAGACTAGACATTTTTAAGGCCTTACCTAACAAATAACACTTTAACCGTGCATGTGCAGGGGACGGTCTGTTTGCGAAAAATATCGGTGGATTTAATTTTCAGCGACTGTCGCGACTCGCAAGCTTTTTACGTTCCATCGCCTTTTTATGCTCCATTGCGCGATCGATGTGCGCAGGGACACCAAGTGCCACGAAGCGCTTTGTGTGGCTACGCTTTGACTTGATTGAGTGCTTTGAGGAAGCTTTTGCATACTTATGCGGTCTCTCTGCGTTTAATGTCAACAGCTTAATGCTGTTTTTTTTTCAGTAATAGAACGCGGCTGTCAATTTTTTTTTTATGTTCAGGAAGTAGAGGAATGGAATTGTGGAGTTTAGCCATTCCAGGAGCGGGAATGGGTCTAGTGTCTCCATTCCAAGGAGTTGAAAGGAATGAAATCATCGGAAACTCCAATTCCCCGGAGTGGAATTGGAATGGAATGGGGCTGTCCATTTAGCGACACTAGTAACAGGTTTGTCGGGACAGGGCGATGGAGAACAAAGTTGACCAACTGTTGATGAACATGTTTCCTGCTGCCACCGCCGTGTTTGCTCGATGTGACAGGGCCTTTATTAAAGCTACACCTAAACTTTGGTCCAACTCCGTGTCCCGCGATAAGCTCCTAACGTATTATGATAAAATATGCCTCTGTAAAGTTAACATCTGTTTGATTTTCCCATGATGTGGTATAAACCGAGTGTGCAATTGCACGAAAATATTAATCAACTGTCTAATTTTTTTCCGTGATTTTTATTTTTATTGCGTGCAACCTGTGTACTCCCAAAACTGGTGGCTTTTTTATCTGGTTCATGGGACGCCGCAATTGCTCTGCCTTTGTTTTTGAGTGTAGAGCAAACGGAAAACGTTTTATTTTATGAAAGCATTTTTTTTTTCGTCGTTGATTACTGAAATTCCTCTGCATGTATTAAAAAAGCAGATGCTTCAGATATTGTTCAGATCGAATGGTACCCCTCTAAACAGGCTCTGAAGTCAAAGCTACTAGGGTAATTAAAAAACATCAGTACTCCGATTATCTTAAAGGGCAACTCCGGCCAAAACTCGAAATGAATTAAATTACTGGTTTCGCTTTAGTGACACAAAATACGACCCCAGCCAAAATATTACGCCCGTGGGACGCCGCATTCTCAGCTAATGCCGATAATAAAAATGCGACCCGCCGCAAGCCGCTGCTCCTTAGCGGGCAGGCAGCGGGTTGCCGATCGCTCAAGCAACATTAGACCGTGACGTCATAGTCGTTCTCTTTTTTTTTTTTTTTTCCGTTCCGGACGGGCGCACGGCGCACCCGTTGCACGCGCTTCTTTGTGCCGCTACCACCGCTACTTCGGGTTGTGATTACGTTGCTTTTATCTCCGTGTAGCTTCGGTATAGCCTTTTGTTTATTTGCTTGTGAGGACTCCAAGACTCGTTTTAGCGAGCAACTCGGTGCGCCCAAGACTGCCCGGCTGTTCCTCAAAATATGCCGAGTACAAGTTGTAGCACTGTGGGCTGCTCAAACAACCCGCTGCGCAACCCGGAGGTGCTTTTTCACAAGTTTCCAACGGATCGGAAATTGGAGAAGCTGTGGGTGAACGCCGTTCGACGAGTGGACTTTGGAAAGCCTTGGACACCGACCCCCAGATCGAAGCTCTGCTCCGATCATTTTTCGCCGGAGAGTTACGAATGAAACCTACGAGTGTTGCAGCAAAGTAGAAATTTTGGCTAGTTGGTTCATGATCGGTATATACAGCGCCAAAAAAAACGACAGGACAAAGACGAGAGTAAACAGGACGAGGCGCACTCGCAACTAAAGTTTATTTAGAAAAAAACACATAATATATAGGCCGTTAAAAATGCTTATTCATCCCATCAATCCAGAAGACCTCTTGATAAAATCAAACTCTTTCCCTGAGAGGGCAAGGGAAGGTTCGAGGCGTTTGAGATTAGAGCAAAGGGAGATGAATGCGTTAGCGAACCTTCCCTTGCCCTCTCAGGGAAAGAGTTTGATTTTATCAAGAGGTCGTCTGGATTGATGGGATGAATAAGCATTTTTAACGGCCTATATATTATGTGTTTTTTCCTAAATAAACTTTAGTTGCGAGTGCGCCTCGTCCTGTTTACTCTCGTCTTTGTCCTGTCGTTTTTTGGCGCTGTATATACTGACTACGAGTGTTGGTTGCTGGTGGCTTATAATGAAAAGGAAAACAGAATGTTCTGCTTTGTGCCACTGCTTGTTTACTACGCTATCTCGTGAGTAATACAAAGGTCCGCAACGACTACTAGCGAACAGCCGGCGCGTGAAGCTTATGCGGTATAAACATTCGTCTCCCAATCGTTCGAACCCGTTACGCAGCAGTATTAATTAACAGTGGGCTTGTGGATACCACAAAGGACTTCCATAAATCGCGAAAGTTCGGATTTGTAAGTTACAACTCTAATTTACCCGAGTTCGGCTGGAGGTAAATATAATATTTAAAAATGCAAAAAAAAATGAAAGCCGTTTACAATTCCCTGTAACGCCGGTTAGAGCGCAGCTCTTGGGGAGGAAGATGGAAGCGTACTGAGGGATAGGTGACTCCTTGAGGTCACGTGACCTCAAAGGGGTCACGTGACTTCAGGGGGTCACGTGACCTCAAGGGGGTCACGTGACCTCAAGGGGGTCACGTGACCTCAAGGGGGTCACGTGACTTCTGGTGGTCACGTGACTTCTGGGGTCACGTGACTTCAGGGGGTCACGTTACCTAAGGGGGCACGTGGCCTTGGGGGTCACGTGACGTAGGGGTGTCACGTGACCGGGGTGTCACGTGACCTCGGGGGGGGGGGGTCACGTGACCTCGCGGTTACGCCGACGCCAACGGCCACGCCGCTCAAGCCGGAAACGGGCCCCTAAGAGCTGCGCTCTAAAAGAAAAACACTTACCTTAGTCAAAAAGTTACGGAGGAAAACTTTTAAGATCCTGTGTATTCCAATAAAAAAAATTGTTATTGTGTGTGTGTGTGTGGGGGGGGGGGGGGGAATGTGGAAGGGAAAGAAAGTTCTCACCTTGCCAACGTTCCCTGTTTTCCTCTATCACCCACAAAAACTTTCGCTAGCTTTGATGAGAATATGACTGCCCAAAGAACTTCCTTTTCTTTCTTTTCTTTTTTTAGTGCCGCAAGTTATTTTATTTTTACAAATTAGATTCACTACCTAGCAGTGGCGTCACGAGGGTCAGCGGCACCCAGGTTGGTAGCCCGCCGCAACCCCCCCCCCCTCCCCCCCCCCCCCCCCCCCCCCCCCCCCCGCTCTCGCGTGGCCTGCCGCGACTCCCCCCTCCACCCCTCCCCCCCCTTGTGACGCCACTGCTACCTAGACGAACTTACGTGGTGAATTAGTGTCATAGCTTAACAATTCGGCTTTTACGCGCCTGAGGAAAAAGAACGAAAAAACAGACGTCTACAGCTTGACACACGTCTGTTCAAGTGTCGCGGCACGCGCCGGAGAGTGTCAAAGCTTTGTGTCTGGGACTGACACGCAGCGCGAAAGCAAGAGGGCCTTCAGTACTGTACGTCACTGGCAGCGCGGCGTAGATCAACGCCGCTCCTTCCACGGACTCCCGATGCCAATTTAGGCCTGGCGACGAATACGTGAGACCGCACGCACGCCGACAGCTGCCGAGTACGCACCGAACGAGTTCACTCGTTTGCCAGTCACAGCTTTTGGGTATACAAGCGACGAGTACGGCACGGCATAGCGCACGCACGGCGGCAGCCGCCGAGCACGGCACCGAACGAGTTGACGGGTGTTCCAGTCGCTAGATTTTGGGTATACAAGCGACGAGTACGGCACGGCATAGCGCACGCACGGCGGCAGCCGCCGAGCACGGCACCGAACGAGTTGACGGGTGTTCCAGTCGCTAGCTTTTGGGTATACTCACTAACTCTTGCTACATGTGCTGGGTAACTACCACGTATACAGAATTAAAATAAAATCAGCTTACCTTCTATTTTTAGACGGCTAGAGCAACAGAGGTGGCCGTAAGTGTCGCTTAGCCTGCATGCTCGGTGAACGAGAACGACCATGACGTTACGTCCACATAGCGGCTGATTTCCAATGTTGCCGGAACCTCGAGCGGCTAGTTTCGGTTTTGTCGGCCGCGCCCCAAACACGACTTTGAGACGTCGATATCTTTAAAACTACGCAGAATAACGAGAAAAAAATTACACCTTTCTGACTGCACTAAAAACAGTCATAATCCCAAAATCGAAAGTATGGACCGGAGTTGCCCTTTAAACCTTATGGTGGCCACACGATCTTATCGGTGTTTTTCGCAAAAGGACACTGTCTCTCCGGTCAATGCAGTTGTGCTGGTTTGAACGTGTGAAGTTAGTTCACTTGTGACTGAGGTGCGAACCGTTGTAGTGTCCATGAAACGCGACAACAAAAGAGGAGCGCTCGTGAGCAACCGCGAAGCGCGGCCATTTAATGCTTACGTGTAGCGGCGTCCTATCGTCCCATCATGAACGATCCACGGGCGTAAACTAGCGTCTGCTTGCGTCCTTCAGCGTCTGTGCACGGGTTCGTTTGAAAGAATGTAATGCGACCTACCACGGAAACGCGACCTAAAATAATCCTATGTTGCTCGCCAGTGGCGCTGCCCAAAACTTGGGAGCTGCGTCCATATTGCTGCCCCCCCCCCTTCCCCCCCTTTGTGATTTGCACAAGCGGGAAAGCGATTGTTATCGCAATCTGAGAGTTTGTCTGGTGCCGCTATTTATGGAAGACTTTTCGAACACTCTAAGAGAAGTGGTTTGTCGTAAAGAAGCGTGTTTGAATAGATAGCGAAGTTTAAGGAAGGGCGCACAGGTGTCAGCCATTATGAAGGAGCCCGATCCCCGTCCGCGTCCACGAATCATACGACTACATTGAGCGTGCACGTGAACTGAATCTGTAGGATAGTGGAGTGACAATGGATGACGTAACAAATCATTTTCAATTCAACCAAGCCTTTGCGTATGTAATATTTAGTGAGAGGCTTGGGTTTTGGAAAAGTTCTGTTTAATATAAGGTTTAAACGACTAGATGCCGACTAAGCACGGCACTTAGCTGATAGATGTTTTCAGGAAAGTTGTATGCGCAAAACAGACGAACAAAAAGAAGGGGACACAGGCCACCGCTTGTTCGTGTCTCCTTCGCGTTCGCTTCTGTTTACAAGTTTCCTAAGAAGCATCATTAATCAACCAGCCCAACAACAAGTCTTGTATAGCTGCAAGTCTGTTACGACAACATGGCTTTCAGTGCTGCTTTCTTAAAACTACACCACGGTACCGCAGGCTTCAATCTTCGCTCTTTATCTACGTGTACATGTTTAAACACGGTCGACATTCGTGTACATCCATCGACTAGTTAGACGTCGAGCCATTCGGAGAGAAAAGGCCACGCAAACTCCGTCACAACCACTTTTTACCGAAAGTTGTATGAAGCTGATCAATTTTGAAAGGAAGATAAACCGACTGCTGCCTATTGGCTCACAAAGTTCAAACTTTCCCAAAGTCAGTGAGAGCCCTCCTTCGCAAATATATCCGAAACCGCTTCAAGAGGAAACTACGAGGACTGGAAATCATTTCGCGAGAAAAAAACACAGAATGTAACTGCGTCGGGTTTAACAAAACGCTCGTGGTCAGGGCGTTTGACGTCAAAGTGGTTAGGTTAGGTGTTTCCTTTAGGCGGGCCGCTTACCTCTGCAACACAAGGAAGTCATGGGAGAGTACCAGAAACTGACTAATATGACTTTGCGCATTGCCGCCTCTCGGGTAAGTCGAAAACGCAGGCGTTCAACTTGCTCTTGTACGTGTGCAGTGAATTGCTTGACTGTATAGTCACTAAAAACGCAAGGAGACATGCTGCAGGGAAATTTTTTTTTTTATACTTACGATAATTGAATGATATTTTTACGTTTTTCAGTGCACGAACTTCTTTTTATGTGTCTGGTGTTAGTTTTTATGTAGCTTGTTTTTATGTTCTGCATGTCACGGGCATCCAGAAAAAAAAAATGTTCTTCCGCACACGTGGGCTTGGCAACACACTTAAAAAAGCCTAGTAAATTAATCTACTTCGATCATTTTAAACCAGTGAGTACAATGAACAACAGAAATAAGTTCTGCGGAGCGTATATTATTTTGTAAAAAATAGAAACCAAAGAAAGAAAAAAACACCATTTTCAAACGGTCAACAAAATATTCTTACATTTTTTTCATAAATGTAAAGCAAAATATAAATCCTAACAAAACAATAGTAGTCCCCTTCTGCGTATTCTAAAACATATGCATTCCAAATTTGCCCGTGATAGTACAACATTAAGAACAGCAATTCTCGTGTGCGAACTGTAGAAGACCGCGCTGGGGAGAAGACTGCTAGGACTGCTTCTCAACATAAATAGGATGTGGCGGGCGACGTCAAGATTTGAAGAGCCGCGCACACAAAGAATGGAACGAATTTATGACATTTTGAATTGCCGGGAGTTCTTGAAATGCGACTAATTTCGCGATCGTAACCTACCATTATTGTTTTTATGCATAAAGTATAATATTCAAAGATAATAAAACACCGCATAGCTCAAAATCAACTTTTTTTTGTTTGCAAAATATTGACGTTTTGTTTACTTCTTCCTACCTTTAAAAAGCGCAAGGGGCGGGGTTTAATATGTTGACGCTCTCTGACTCGTCCTTCGGTGTTGTTAATTGCTAATTCTGCAGTCTGATTGGCCCTTGAGCGGTAATGAGATGATTGCAACGGCCTGTGTTTCTTAGGTTTGGTAGTGACTCTGTATCCATTCTCTCGAATGCATTGGTAAAGAAACTATGGTCTTCGTTTGCACGCTACGCTCCGGAGACAAATTATGTCGAAACAGCCCTTAAACATGTGACCATTTGGATTTTTTTTCTTCAAAATTTGTGACGGCTGCTGGAATGAACTCTTTGGTGTGCATTGTGGCGAAACCGTTTGTGGAAAAGAAAGAGCTCTTTAATAATTGGCTCTTTTGTTTGCATTCAAATCCTGGATGAGGGGCTGGCAAGGGCAATCGCGTACGGGTTTTTACCTTTCTGCTGAGCCGTGCACGCCACCCTGGATCGCATTTTTGTATGCAAATAAATATTAATAATAATAGTATTATTATTATTTGAGGAAACGGAGAGTCGATGAGTTTCGCAGTTCAAACGAAATGAGAATGACTTGTAGTTCTCTAAAATTGACGTTCTGGCACAATATAGCACAATATAACTTGCAAACACCCAATGTTTATTTAAAAAAAAAAAAGTTGCAGTGAGCAGGCATTAGCTATATTGTCACAATTTAACCAATGCGATTCATGGCAATGTTGCTAATACTGACGTAAAATTTAGGTTATTTATAAACATATAGAATTTAATTCGGGAACGCACAAACTGACCAGGACTAAATGAGAAACTGAACGCTCAAACTAAGATACAAAAATAGATCACAGAGCTTGAAGTACAGACATGATAAAAAAAATGTTTTGATGCAAATTTGTTTTTCTATTAAATATGATGCCGACAAAACACGAAGACGTTATGAACTTACCGTTAACAAGCAAGCCTTGAGGAACCAGGGTTCGTTTGGACTCTGAACTGGGAAGTTAGTCCACAAAAGGACAAGCTACATGAGGGGATACACAGCTAACTGTAAGCGGAAACATGATAAATATAAAGTACTTGGAAAACCACGTGTGATGTGAAGTGACGAAGATGTCGTACCTAATTTCTATAGGGAGTATTCACTGGCGGCCATAGCTGTGTGCGCGAATTCTGAGCGCGTGCTGATGGCGAGCTTCCACAGTTCTTTTGCAACGTGCATTCCGCACCATCAAGAGTGCCGGTCTTAGCAGCCTATTGATATGAGCCCGTTCTGAGCATGCGCTTTAAACAGCACCCACAAATATGGCGTCTAGTGAATACTTCCTATATGAATTTATTGCAGTGTTGAGAAGTACTTCGAGTACATTGTGATTGAAGTACTACTTCAAGTAGCTTCTAAAAACTTGTATTATTCTTGAGGTACAGTTTCTGAGGATGTAGCTGTACCTTCCTTAAATTTTTTTTCTGATACTTTCCGAGGAAAGTACAACTCCCGACATCAAAGTATACAATTCGCAAATTTGATCTTGTTAAATTTGTATCATAAGATGATGCTTTGCGAAATCTGAAGAAGTACCGGGAGGGATATTCTAATCTCACCAGGAACGCGAGCAGACGAAGCATCGTCCTGTTTGTAGTGGGGGTGGCTTCCTGGCAACATTTGGAACTCTCGCTACCTCTCGCGCGGTCAGCGTACGCGAGGAAGTTGTTAGGAGAGGACACTCCCCCACGAGAGGATTGCTTGCGGAAGCGGCGGGGCTGGCGTCATGCTCTCTCCTATTACGTTTAAACCTCTTCAGTGCAACTACTCTGTGGCCACTTCATTTCATGATTATTCCCCGCCATTCCAAAAGAACTGGTGCGCACCAATTTTCCTTGGAACAATGCATACCCGTTTAGAAGAAAAAAAACAAAAACACTGTATAGGGGAATGAAAAGGCATCATAAAAGATGGCGTTAGAAGTAGATGTATGTTACTTTGAAAGTACATTGTATTTATAGCACTTTACTTCAAATACAGCGCGCCCGGTGTACTTACTACTTAACTTCAAGTACATAACCCCTTATTTACTTCGTACTTTACTTCAAGCACTTGTTGGATGTACTTTACCAAATACTACGTATTTCTAATCACTTCCCCTACCGAAAAATCCGGTATAAGTTTTCGCTATCCGGATTATGGAACCGGAAATCCATCTGGATTCTATCTGGACTATATCTGGAATTTTGGTTTTTAGAAATATTCCTTTGTCTGCAATCTGGATTTCGGGTTTTCAGAAAAACATTTCCGGTTCATAATCTGGATAGTCAAAAGTTATTCCGGATTTTTCGGTAGGGTCCGATCAGGTGCTCAATACATTTTCAGCATTCGCAATATTCTGGCAGCGTCGGTGCAAGCTGCGTTAGCTAGAGACAATCAAAAAGTGGAAACTGAAAGTAGAAAAAGAAGTTTGCAATCGCGGAAGTACAATCGTTTTTTTTTTTCTTTTTTTCCCCAATATTCCAGTTGCTTCCCCTTTCGATGCCAGAGGCTGGCGAAAATGGGAGGATAATCTTGAAAGGCCTGTCCGGGTACATGGTTAAACTCCTCTCTCAAGGCCTGGGATTCAAGTGAGCACGTTCAAGCAACACGCCCTAGACTCCGGAGAAAAAAATATATTCCAAATGTCAATTCTTTGCAGCGACACTCACACATGCACGCACGCACGCACGCACGCACACAAAAAAGATCGTATTTTATCCTTAAAATTACACAGCGATAAAACCGCGTCTGTGTCAGTGACATTAAAGGGACCCTGCAGTCATATCTAAGTGTCTACCTCTTTTTCTGTTTCCAAGTCTCTTGGGGTTCGGGCAAGCCAGCGGGCACGGAGAGAGTAACTAAATATCAGTGCGTCGTATTTAAACCAGACGCCGCGCAAACCTCCTCCACCTACGGGGGCGACGCGCGGTGTTGAAAGAGCGCGATATGTGGCGTCTTCGGTCCTGGGCTTACTACTGGTCAGAATCGCTAAAAGCTTCTTTTTAGTCGAAATACAAAATATAAGTGGCGCGAACCGTTTCAGTTATCTATAAAAGTAGTTTTTGTTCGCTATTTTAGATCAGAAACGTAACAAATGCAGTTTAGAAAGTACGGAAACAAGAAATGACCAGTCGACATACCCGCCACCAAGCGGTGGAAAGGGCGGCGCATGTTAGAAAAATGTAATGGGATAAGGCGCCAAAGTGCGGTGAGCGTAGAAAGGTCCCGGATGTACGCGGTGGCGCTGCGGTCGTATGGACTGAAGGATTCGACCGGTTCCGAGCGCTCCCAAGGCCTTCGGCAAGCAGCTGCGGCTTGCGGTTTGGCCTTTTGGCGATATGGCAGCGCGAAGTGGCTCCCGTTCTGAATTGATCTTTACCCAGTGTTGGCTGTCGTTTGTGGCCAATGAAGTGTCATGCCGAATTAGTGTTTAATCGCGCAGCAAATGCAATGCGAGCCACCCTGGCTGCCCGCACAGCCTACCCAGAACATGACTTAGTGGCGCCCTCTCGAGCCGTCGACACGGAGTGCGGCAGCCGTGAGCGCTCGCTGAGCTCACTACCCCTCCTCTAGCTCACGGCCACTCAAGCAACCAAGGACGTCATGAAGGAGGTCATTTTTTGCTTGTTTTTTGTAATTTTAATTTGCCTATAACTTTTAAAAATAAAGCAAAATTCGAGAAAAGTTTTATTAAGTTACTACGTTCAATACGCTCAGGTTCGGTGCAAATTAAAAGCAGTAAAGAAGTCCTTGCAGAGCCCCTTTAAGTCCTAATGCTCTTGGGTCAGACTAGCTAGGACCAGTAGGCTTGCTCAAAGTGAAAAGCATTCCTACCCACTGTAGTTGACCGGCACCTTTAAGGTTACGTGCAGCCTCATAATCTGAAAGCCTCGATAAGGCTTTGTGTGCAATAGACACTGGGATTCGTACCTTCCTGAGATATCAGCAGTATGCGTAGACACGCGCGTTAACAGTAATTGACTAGGAGTTGCCACGCGGTCAGGTCTTGAGGGCGGTTAACACCATTTAGAATACGAGACCTACGCGTGACGTCATCATTGGTGGATCCCCAACCCACCCCGACCGGCAAACTGGCTCAAGCTCAACGAGGGACACAGCAAAGGTCCGTCTTGACGTCGCGGGTAGCGTCGTTCTCGTTGGGAGAAGCTGCGAGACCGGCTGGTGACGGTACTGACGTGAGCTAGGCGGCGGTATGGGGATCCTCTAGTGATGATGGTTGGGGATGAAAGGCCTTGTCTTCTAGGTGCTGTATATACACAGCTGAGATGAATAAACCGGTGGATCACCCACGGCCAAGTTGACATGTTGTGCATTTCGTTTCTACGAGGCATGGAATTTATTCAGTAAATCGCGCAAGAAAGTTCCTGTGTTCTTAAAAGCAATATTAACAAATTGATTGGCATACATATATGTACGCTTTAATAAAGTGTTCAATTGTAAATGTACCATAATTTTTGAAGGGGCGTGAAACAATGTTTGAACTCACTGTACGGTAAAATAATTGTGGTAGTTGTTCCCTGTCATGTCTGTATTAAAGAACTGAAAATAAATGTTTCCTTTTACTCATTCTTCCGAGTCTCGTGCGCAGTGACGCGCAACGGGGATAGTGAAGATCCGGTTGCGTTCTCTTTCAGAGCCTCCAGCGCGCACGGCCTCTGCTTGCAAATCACATGGAATTAAATACTGATAATTTTTGTGTTATCATTGCATCATTATACATTTACCTATGAACACATAAATGTCATTGACAGAAAAACTTATATCACCTCATACAAAATAAATTTGGCTGTAGGGCAAATATTTAGTTATTTACAATATCGTTAAAATACACGTTGAAGAGTAGTGGCCTTAATACGCAACCCTGTGGCACACCACGAAGCACAGGTTAAGCCTTCGACTGCATATTATTTATTTGCACGACTTGGTCGATCTCGTTGTCTGTAGAACGATAACAGCAGGTTCTGGATTCACCTCGCCTTGAGTTTCTATACTCCGTTCCACCTTCAGTCCGAGCGCAGCGGATGCTAGGAGCCATCCCAGCCAATCCAGCGTGGAGAGAGTGTCATGTGACCTTGAGCTCCCTGTGGCGCTCTGCCCAACCGGCAGGTCACGCAATTTTCTCCCGGCGCTGGATCGGCTGGGATAGCTCGTGGCGTCCACTGCGCTCGGACTGAAGGTGGAACGGAGTATAGAGCTGTCAGTGACGTGTCATCAAGAACGAAGGCCTGTACACACGCTTGCGTTTGACTACGACGGACTGAGTCAAAATTGGCTTTTAAGCCTTTTGTGACTGCTTAGGACCGGCTGCGCAGCAATGCAGCCGGTCGGAGGCAGTCACAAGATGCTTATAACGTGTTTTCAGCCTTATGTAAACAGTCGCAAGTGTGTGAACCAGCCTTAAGGCCCGTTCACACACTTGCGATTGACTACGACCGACTGAGACAAGACCGGTTTTTAAGCCTCTTGCGACGTCTCATAGCCGGCTCTGCAGGAGCGCATCCGGCCGTAAGCCGTCGCAAGAGGCTTAAAAACCGGTCTTGTTTCGGTCAGTCGTACTCGGTTCCAAATATGTGAACGGGTCTTTAAGAGCGATGATCGTTCTTTATTTTCGGAGGTCCACCATCCATGTGCCCTCGGACGGCAACTGGGGAGGCCGGAGGCCGGACGGGTCGTGGGGTGGCCAGGTGGGCCTTGTCGTTCGAAACGTAAGAACAAATCGTCACTTCCCCAATTATTTATGAGCGCATTTTGTCTAGTTATCAATTTTGGTTTATTAATGTACACAGCCGTTTCTGTGCCACATTAAACGATGGTAGAGACCCGTCGTAGCACTCCGGCTGCGCGCGTTGCTGCACTTGCCAGAGAGTTTCAATAATGAATCGCGGGAGGGCTCTTCATGTCCTAACATGCCAGGTACCGACAGGCACTCTGCGTTCGAGTCAATCCTGTAGTCACATGATGTTCGGCCTTGCAAACCATGACTAACAGGAAACTTTACCGAGCATGACCTCCTGCTTCAGTAAAAGCCTGTACATCCCCCCCAAAATAGCTCGCTATCTCTCGGCATTCCAACCTTTTCTTATTAACCACATCATTCACACAGCATAAAATAACTGAGCACAAAATCGGTATCTATATATATACAAAAAAAATAAATAAATAAACGTGGCAATGAGCGCAAATGTCTTGTCCGGTATTTCATTTTAACTTGTCTCATGGTTTAGGTTGCGAAGCTTGACTAACTGTGTTGGCGCTACTTGCTTTCTGATTTGTGCTTGGGTGTTCTTATCAACAATCTAATCGGCTTTAAACGACACAAAAAAGCCTGCGCGTGGCAGTCAACGATTCGCTAAGGCATGTCCTTTATGCTCTCAAGGAGCAAGGATTTTCAGCTAAAAGTCGGCTAACGCTCTGAGTCGTCCTGGAGGTTCCTTCACAAGAAATAAAGGCTGGTTTACGCAGGCAGCACAGCCCAGAAGACAAGGCCTTAGTGCTGATATTTCTGCGTCATCAGTGAAAGCCAACGCAGGACACAGATTAGAAACGAGCGCTCTATCAGCGCTCGGCTTCGAGTCAAGTTTGAGCCGAACATTGACGCAATCGTCGTGTCCAATCGGGGATCAGCGTAGGCCTTTGCGGATGACGACATCTCTATTAGCACTATACGGCTTTGTTATCTTGGAGGTGTTGACACAGTCCCGTCTTCTTTCGTTGCGCGTTGCGAAAGCTTACGTCTGCTTGTGACGAAGTTGACGGTTAGTTCCCATGGCAACCAGCGACGCAAGGCTCGTCGTAACGTAACGTAATTAGTTGGGTTCGTTTCAATTTTTCCTTGTGGTCTCTTAAAGAAAGCTTTCAATGGACTAATAGGACTCGAGGAAGCACGGCGCCCGCGCATGCGCGCAAGGCTCCGTGACCAGCTGTGCTCTGCAAAATGGCGACGCCGAGGGAGGGGGCGAGGTCTCGTCGACGCCGATGGAAACCCTCGTTTTTTTCTTGAGGCGTCTACGTAGATAATTCTGTCATCATAGGTATCTACTGCGAATTCCGTGTCCTTTGTATGATGAATTAGCAGATTGACCGCGGTTACGGTATGGTGTACAATCGCGTCTCTCGTGGCGTTCCTTGGGAACGGCCATGGAGATCCTTACGATGGAAGTGCACGTATATAGTACGGGAACTGTCCCTGCAGGTGTGCAATGTGGCTGCCGGTCCCATGGCCATGAACGCGGACCGTGTGAGCGCCATGCAGCCTCTGCCGGCCTACTTCTACGCGGACGCCGGCCACATGGCCGGCAGACGGCAAGTGTATAGCACCGACGTCTTCGGATACATATACGCTTTCGATGAACAGGTACGCCGTCTCACCCGTGTGCCGTTAGGGGCATCCTGGTTGCACCAAAAGCGCTGAGACTGTTGAGTCACGTGAAAGCAGTCTTCGCTCCTTAGAAGGAAACGAAAGTGCGGTAATCTGATGGCCATTGACCGGGCAGTTGCTCGAGAGTGATAAAAAAATATATTTAGACTCTTGCTGTAGAAGTTATTTGAGACAAAAACCTTTCGAAACCCAAGCCTGTCAAGAAGTATTGCGTAGGCAAAGGCTTGCTTGATTTGCGAAGGATTTGTCACGTAATCCACTGTCACTCCTATACAACAGCATCAGTTCACGTGCACGCTCCATGTAGTCATGATCAGTGGACGCGGGCGGGCGTCGGGCTCCTTGCTTATGGCTGACACATATCCGTTCTTCCTCAAACTTCGCTATTCATTTAAACACGCTTCTGTGCGACAAAGCACTTCTTTTATAGTGTGCACAAGGTCTTCGGTAAATATTGGCAACATACTCTCAGATCGCAAAAACGATTGCTCCCCCGCTTGTGCAAATCACAAGCGGGGCAGCCATAGGCCTGTAGCTCTCATCTCTTGAGCAGCGGCCCTGGCGAGCAACATCGAATACTTTCAGGTCGCGTTTCCGTTGTACGTCGCGTTGCGTCCTTTCAAACGCTCTGTTAGAGCTCGTGGACAGACGCTGTCAGATGCTAATTCACGCCCGTGTATCGTTCATGATGGGACATTGGGACGCCGCTTGACGACATCCTTAAATGGTCACGTCTCGCGGTCGCTAGCGAAGCTGCATCTTTTGTGATCGCGTTTCTTGGACGCTACATCGGCCCCTGGCCGAGAGAAACAAACTTATGCGGAGCACAAATTCGTCTGCTTCTTTTGAAAAGGTTGTGGTGACGTCAGAACGCCGAGCTCTCATTGGCTCCGATTGAAGGATAGTTGGAAGCCTCAAACTTCAAAGCAAGCTGCCTTGAGGCCTACCCAGTATTCTTCAATCAGAGCCAATCAGAGCGCAGCGTTCGGACGTCACCACAACCTCTGCAAGAACAAGCAGACGAACTTGCGCCCCGCATTTTTTCTCGCACCTCAGTCACAGCTGAACTGACTTAACAAGTTCAAACCTGCACAGCTGCATTGACCGGAGAGACAGCGACCTTGTATGAAAAGCACTGATAAGACCGTGTGGCCAACATAGGTTTTAAGGTAACCACAGTGGTGATAATGTTTTAATTACCCTCGTGGGACTTCAAAACCTGCCTAGAGGGCTGCCATACGATCTGAACAATAAATCTAGCAGCTGCTTTCCCGCTACACGAAGAGGAAGTTCACTGATCAACGACGAAAATTATTTTTATGAAATATAACGTTTTCTATTTTCTCTACATTGAAAAATAAAGGCCGAGCAACTTTTGGTTTCCATGAACCAGATAATGTCAACAGTTTTAAACCAACACAAATTATGAAGAATAAAAAAATCACGTTAAAAATAGGACAGTTCACATAAAAACGTGCGCCACGCAGATGGTGGCGCGGAGTTCGCTTGTATTGTTTGTCTACTTTCAGGACGGCGCTAACAATTGCCATCTCAGGGTCTACAAGATGTCTCTAATGTTACCACTTGATGTGCTACCCGCAAGGACTTCCAAGGAGTCGGCCACGTTGAAAATAAAGTGCGCTTCTGGGAGAAAAGTACTCAAAACCCGTTCACACATTTCCCTCTCTTACTACCAGGCGGGGGTAAAGGTGGGTGAGGAGGAGTGGCAAATCCCGTGCGCCGACACCCGGGGTCCCGAGTGAACGATCGCAAAAGAGAGCGACAGAACACGAGAGAAAGAAAGCAACGTTGCCATGGTAAACGCGAAGAGTGAAAACTCTCAGCAATGTAAACAGTGATAATTTAACGTTGTAAACTAAATTCTGAGCTATTTTAGCGCTTATAAAAAGCAATAAAGTCATTACGCTGCATTAACTTCCCTTCTGTCGAAATCTCGGAAATCTGGTGGTTGCGCAGTTTCGTATTCCTCAGCCGCGCCCCACCGGCGAAGCTGGGTATATGGTTTAGTTTAGCGTTAACGCGAGGCCGTACATCTGCGCGCTATGCAAAAAGAAAGCTTCGAAAGGAACGCGAGTATTTTTCCACCGGTAAGTTCGTGGATTGTTGAAGTTCACGAAACTGCTCTGATGATGTAACCGTGTTTGGGACCCCGAGGGTCTGCCTGCATGATCCGCCGCTTGCGGCAGCCAGAATGTATGGGAAAATGGCGGACCTTTTCCTCTAGAGTTAGTATGCATGATCTCTATGCTTACTACCGAGTCCTTGAGGCCTCTCAAAACGAGAGAAGACAATGGCACGCTATCGTCATCTATGTGGTGACCCTGGAACTCTACTGCATTAGACATGACCTCCGAGATTTTCGCGCGCTGGGACAACACCTTCTAGGCTGCTTTCAATACCTGCGCGTCACGTGACATGACGTCGCGTCCGTAGACCTGAGCGGGCGCTGATTGGGTGCGAGTGCCGCGTCAGCGTTCGCCCGTGGGACTCGTTTCCTATCATAGTCCCACGCGAAGGCTGACGCGGCACTCGCGTCCAATCAGCTCCCGTGCAGGCCACCGGGACGTGACGTCACGTCACGTGACGCGCAGACTTGAAAGCTGTCTCGGAGGTGTTGGCCTCGCCGCGAGATGCTTTTATCGCGTGTTGACCACGCCGCGTGGCGTCGTTGGGGGCCCAGGCAATTGGGCGGGGAAACCACTCTCTATCCGTGCAGGATCCAAATAAAATGGAAGAGGATGACGCCGAGTACGCGACAGCTTTTGCTTGACGCCGGCGTTAAAAAACTTTCGACAGGTAAGCCTGTAAAAAAAAAAAAAAAAAAAAACTGCCACTGCATTTAAAACATTCCGTAATGTAATAAACTTAGGTAAGGTGTAGGAACAAATGGTCCCGGAATTAGGTAAGGTGTAGGAACAAATGGTCCCGGAATTAATGGTCCCGGAACTAATGGTCCCGGAATAAATGGTCCCGGAACAAATGGTCCCGGTACTAATGGTCCCAAGTCCAAGAGAGGAAAAAATGGTCCCGTAAGAATATCGTTTAGAAACTAAGATGCACCATATGGTGCATCTTAGTTTCTAAACGATAATCACTGATTCCATAACGGATGAAGTATATCGTATATACAATATACTTCATCCGTTATGCAATCAGTGATTTCCTGGTGGAATGAAGGATCTCGTCTATATTTTGAGTCCGGTTACTTCGAAGAAAGTGATCGGGTATTGAACTTAATTTTCTTCAAAATCGTCAGAATATTTTCGAAATGAATACTGTCCAACAGTTATCTCTTAACTGTTAATGTAGTGACCTTATGCGATATTATAGGAGTTATTACTAGTTTGATGTAAGGGGTTTTAGGATATTTATATCAGTAGGCTCTTTTGAAACAAAAAACGAGTACCCTTAGTCATTCTGTTGAAGCCTTGAAACTCGAATTACTTCCACCTCGCCATGACGCGTGATGGTAGCACACAGAACGAGCGGAGCTCGATTCCTTTATAGGTGCATTTAGGTTTCCATGCACATTTGGTGTTCCTCCATGTTTCTTTAACCAGATCAGCAACTGCACTAGCTAGGTTAAACTATATTTTACGACAAGATGTTCAGAAATTATACAATTTATTCATAACACATATATGGACGTACCTTAACATCTTACTCCTGGTGTTCAAAACCTAACAGTGCGACTGACACCTCGAAGGAATTCTTCCATCGTCTTTGCTCCCTGGTCCTACTGGGCGGAGAGTTTGCAGTCGGCGCTGCATCTGGACCAGTGCTTTTTTTTTTGTTTTCTTCTCCGTAAAAACTCCTGAGCAGATTTTACGGACACAGATAAAGCTTCCGCCCGTAGAGCGTCGATCGCCTTCCATACAGTTGGATGGCTATGCCCGAGTATGCTGCTGAATCCCCGGTTACATGCCTCGCAGTTGTTTTTGAGCATCTTTTTTATATGGCAGCGTGTTTGAGCAGTATATTTATATAAGCGAGCCCCATTCGATTATTGTCGTACAGAAGCTACCTAACTTTTCTTTTTATATGGACTGAAAATATATTATTTTATGACGCTTGTAGCACAAACGAGAAAATCAGCGCAAAACATTTCTGAGCTTCCCAGAAAAATATAAAAACCGGATGAGTTCGTGCAACCGGCAGCGTCGAAACTCGGAGCTTTTCGTATAAATTGGAAACCGTAAAATGTTTTACCGGCAAGTGTTATTGGATATTATCGGATTAATTCGAAAACGCGAAACCCATATTGGCAATATTTATCTGGGACCATTTTTTCCTAGTTTGAACATGGGACCATTAGTTCCGGGACCAATTGTTCCGGGACCATTTGTTCCGGGACCATTTGTTCCGGTACCATTTATTCCGGGACCATTTGTTCCGGGACCATTTGTTCCGTTTCCCGTCGTGCGGATATATACGCCTCGCAAGTGGGCTCATTTTTGTCTTCTGCGCATGAGAAAGGAAGTAGCGGTGACGTCAGAACGCCGAGCCCTGATTGGCTGATCGCGACCCCCCACCTCAGCGTCGTCTGCTCCTTTGCAACGTCGTCTGCTCGCAACATCGTCTGCGTCTGTCTCACCTTTCGTGCGACTTTCAGAAGTGCAGGTCTTTACATGCGAGCTCGACATCGCCTTTCACAGAGGGCAGACGAAATAACTCGAGCGGTACGTTGTTTTTGTCTAACAACTAGGAGGGAATTCAGAGGACTCACTGGCGAGGTGTCCCGAGGCGCCGACGTTTGTTTACTAAGAACCGGGAGGTGAGCGTGCAAGTTCCCTCCCAAATACTTTGTCCCTCCTTTCGTGTGCGGCGATACCTCCCATTCTTTAACAGCGTCGGCGGGTTGGCGCAGTTGACGTCGTCTGCTCTACGTCTGCTAGTCAAAGCGATGGCTGCTTTACCTTTCCTGCGTCTGTCGGAGATTCACCGCTTTTTCACCGGCGAGAGTCGCCGTTGCCTCGGGAAACAAGGAGATAACAAGAGGAAGAAATTGACCTCTTAATCCGAAAGTGAGGTCAGCGATCAAAGTATAATACGGGAAGGGTTCACAAGGGTCGCGCGGGCATATTCCATTCAGCACGCCAGCCGGTCGTGGGCAGACGGTCGCCGAGTCCGGGAGTGCCTGCTAGGCCTAACTGCCGTGCTCGCTTGGTCGCGTTCGGTGGAATCATGGCCGTTGGAGCTTTTCCCGGGTGTTTGTGGATCCAGCGCGTTCTTGTTCGTCGTGGTCTGTTTCAAGTACTTTTTACTTTTTTCTTGCTGCTTGAAGTCGGGACGCGTGAGAAGCGCACATAGAAAAATAAACGTCCGTGGGTAGTCGCGACCGCGACGCTGTCGGCCATGCTGATTGTAAGAAGTTCGTACGACAGCTTCAAAGCTGTCCTAGGATTTCGTCGTAACCTGCGCAAAACTTGCGAAAATTTCGTTTCGTGAATACAAATTTGTTCTTAAGTTATGGCTTACGCATATTTTTGGCGTAAGATCGTTTCCTGCGACTTCCGAAAGTCGCAGGAAAGGTAAGACGGACGCAGACGACGTTGCGAGCAGACGACGTTGCAAAGGAGCAGACGACGCTCAGATAGGGGGGCGCGATCAGCCAACCAGGGCTCGGCGTTCTGACGTCACCGCTACCCCCTGCGCAAGAAGCAGACGAACTTGCCCTCCGCATACGTACGCCACAGGCCACACTATCATTATACATGCGCACGCTTGTTCCGCTTTCATTTAAAAACTTCTTACTAAATTAATCCGTACATACGTCAGGACAAGCGGCAATCGGCGTTCGATGTTTTGTTCAGTTGCGGAGCGATCTCCACCGACGTGAGCAGTAACGAACGTACAGGAGATAATTCATTGCGATCATGCTTAACGAGATCATCTGACAGCTCGCGTAATCTTCAACAAACAAAATACAAGTCTGTTTTTTTTTTTATCATACCTTTTCTTGGGTTTCGCATTACATTTATGAACCAGCTTGTCTACAATTTACACTTACGTTTTTAAATAACAAAGGTGTTGCGCTTATGAAATGGTTCCCATATTTTGAGGTGTGGCAGCTCGATTTACACGCATGCGCTTTTCGAATGAACGAACTTTCAGGAACGTGTCGGCTCTGCAGCCGCAACAAATTTTGTGTTTCCGGCGATGGTCTCCGTCACTATTACGTAATTTGCACAAGTCATACTCTGGTGTTTATTTACGCTTGATACGCCGATTACGAGCCTACCCGCCGGGAAATTAATCAGCTAGTGTTTGCAAACCGGGAAATACTAGCCAGTTTTCGTAAAGTGGGCAATATTTGAAGCCGATTATAAAAAGGGGCTGGCTTTTCAACAAACTTGGAGTTATGAGGCATATCTGGCACAAACAATTCTACCATTCTTTGACGCAACTCGCTGAGAAAACAGACAATATGATGTCGCGAAATATAACAGTTTATTTACGAGTTCTACACATTTCTACACAAAGTAAACGAGAGGTTACACCACCAAAACATCTCTCTAGCTCCTGAGACCCACCAAAACCAAAACCACTGTGTATAAAAGATGGTTTACATTCAAAATAGGGCGAATAGAAAAAAAAAAAGAATACATCAACGGGCTAAAAGCGTCATGCAGTAGTGCTTGTATTAGACGCAGTTTCGTGAAACCGGCCTATCGTGACGGTGTTTCTACAGATACCGCTCTGCCTAGCTTATTATTATTATTTTTTTTTTTTTTTTTGCATACCGTATTTTGTTTATGCTCAAGAAGTTGCCAAAAAACCTCGTTGCGTTGCTTGACGAATTCCTCGACAAGGAGCTCTGTAGAACATGGGCAGAAATAGCCCACGTGATTTCTTTAGGCTTGAAAACTTGCACAGCCATCAGGCCCGTGTGGCGAGCAGGGCTTTAGCACGGCTTCAGGTTTCGATTCAAAACGTCTTTGTTGAGCCAAAAGATTACGGCGTAGGTTCAAACAGCCTAAAGCGGCTGCCCTTAGACCGCCCTTTTCTACGAAGCCCCGACTATGAATTTGCTGGATTTGGTCGAGCTTAAAATCTTGTACTGACGGTGCAGATGCATACGAAGTTTAATGATGGGAAAAAGAAGATAAACACCATTGCTTAGGTGTTTATCTTCCCTTTATCTGATCGCCACACGCCCGTGTGGCAATCCGAGTTTCACAATGGTGCTCGCCACACGCCCGTGTGGCGAGCACCATTGTGATACTCTGCTCCGCAAGCGGAGCATGTGCAGTAACTCTAGCTTGGCTGGATCTATGGCGCCACTTGCAGAGCACGGAGGAGTTAGCATGTGACGCTCTTCCTGCTGAGGGAGCGTCTCATGCTAATGGTACGGTGGGACGGTCGGTGAAGTGGAAATCTCGGACGCCGTGAAGGTTTTGCGGTATTTTCGAGATCGAACGTACTATCGGGGAAAGATGAAATGCGAACAGAGGAGCGCGTGGCTCGCGGTACAGGCTGCGCCGCCTGGAAGTGAGCCTAGAAGCGAGGGTGCGTGGCCTACTCCGATGTGTTCACGCCCCTCCCTCTGCGCTCCCCAAGCTTCAGCAGTGCGCCTCTTAGTGCGCTGAAAGCTGTCACCGCTATCTTTGCCTGCTCGGCGAGTGCGGCGAGCTTCTTTGCACCGCACGTGCTGAGCCAGCAAAGATAGCGGTGATAGCTTTCAGCGCACTGAGAGGCGCACTGCTGAAGCTTGAGGAGCGCAGAGGGAGGGGCGTGAACACATCGGAGTAGGCCACGCACCCTCGCTTCTAGGCTCACTTCCAGGCCTGTACAGGCTGTACCGCGAGCAGCCTGTACCGCGAGCCACGCGCTCCTCTGTTCGCATTTCATTTTTCCACGATAGTACGTAAAAAAAAACTCCATTCACCCCTGATCTGAGACTGCGAGGGAAGCAACGACCGCGTTCGACCAGTAATACGTCGATCCTTCGCCGCGTGACCACGCTCTCGCCCACATCCTCGCGGCGTGGAGAGCTGGGTCAGGTGATGAAAGGGAGGCTGTTGATTGGTCCGGCGAGAGCGTAGCCCCCACCGCGGTCTCAGCTTAGGAGTGAACAGAGTATAGCGACGAGAAATGGTCGTTTATAACATTGTCAAAAGTTTTGTGAGCCAAAATAAAAAGAATGATGTGCAAAAAAAAAAAATGTAGAAAACACACTAAGATGATGATTAGAGTGACGCTGTGGTAAACTTGCCGAACTGTCTTATCAGCCGTGGAATTATTAGAGGCATATGAAATAAATAAGCAAGAGGGAAACAGTCAAACTTCTCTTTACTTGCACAAAAAGGAGATAACCTACTTGGACACGTCTAAGTCAAACTTCTGTTTACTTGCACAAAAAAGACATAACGTACTTGGACACGTGTTGTTATGACGGTGATTTAGTGGTTTACTTCGTTGTTGTCGTTTTTCTTTTCTTCTTTTCAATCGATATTTAGTTATTAGTTTAGCGCTCGTCCTGTGTACTTCTTTAACGTCTTCGTTGTTTCATATACAGTGCGAGTTTTTTTAAAGCTTTACAGATTTGTCTTAAAAAAAGCCGTGAAAGTTGCACTTATAGGCTTTGGGCAGGTGAGTTATACGGCAAGAGAGACATTATCTGTGTGACGAATTTTTGCAACAAGTCGACTTATAAATTAAAATTCGTTAATTAACTTTTTGATTAGTAAAAATTGACATATGGTTTCGATTAGAAACTTACTGAGCGTAACCAAAAACCCGTAAATGAACTCTATTTTAGAACGTCTTGAAGCTCGTGGGAAATTCAAAGGCGCGCCATAATCACCACTCGTGAAGCAGGCCCAAAGCTAGCGGTGACGGAACGCGGATGATAAGATTAACATCGCGTTCCGCCACCGCTAGCTTTGTGTCTGCTTCACGGGAACGTCGATCTATGCGGAGAGGAAGTTCGTCTGCTTGTTGCACAGGGGTGGCGATGATATCAAAAACGCCGAGCTCATTGGCCGATAACAAAAATAGTGGTTAGACCTTAAGGTATCTAGCATTGAGGTCTGCCCGCTATCCTTTCAATCAAAGCCAATGAGAGCTCGGCGTCGTTCTGACGTCACCACAACTCCTGGTCAAGAAGCAGACGACTTGCTCTCCGTATAGTCACGCAGGACGGGGCGTTTTACGATCCCACTTTCTGCTTCGTGATTCGTTCTTGGGCGTCCTTATCGGCTAATGCTACGATCTCATTGGCTGCGGGGCGATAATGAGATTCACGGGGTTCGCTAAGCCCTGCGTTTGTTTGAGACGTCAGCGACTACACGGCGCGCAAGTTTGTCCCCCGCTTGCGCACCTGGTGCGTTTGTTTACCCGCCACATGCGTCCAAGTGCTTTTTAGAGCGCAGCTCTTAGGGGCCCGTTTCCAGCCTGAGCGGCGTCGGCGTCGGCGTAACCGGGGGGGGAGGGGGTCACGTGACCCCCCCCAGGTCACGTGACCCCCCCCCCCCCCCCGAGGTCACGTGACCCCCCCCCCCCCCCCAACGAGGTCACGCGAACCCCCCAGGTCACGTGACCCCCCTCCCCCGAGATCACGTTACCCCCCGGGGTCACGTGACTACCCACAGGTGACGTGACCCCCCTCAGTACCCTTCCCTACTCCTCCTCAAGAGCTGCGCTCCAATTCGGCGTTACAGGGATTTGTAAACGGCTTTCATGTTTTTTTTCCCCCGACCTCAGCCAATGACGGCACACGCTTGGCTGTTTAGTCATCGCGCGTATTCTGCGTGTTCTTTTTGTTGGCACTTTGATTGGCGTGCTGCTCCCTGAATTTCAATGCGACAAAAACGCCTTTTGGAACACCTGCTCGCCGTACAGTCTGCCCGCAAAGCTGGGCTTCAAGACTGAAAACGTGTGATGTACAAGCCTGAGTGGTAGGGCCTTGTATCTACCTTAATCTTTCAGGTGTGGATGGCACTTGGAATTGCGTTGTTGGCCACCGCAGTCGTCATGGTCCTGTTCCAAAACAACTTCAAGCGCGTCGGTGCCGTCAGGAAGTTTGTCGATTACGTATTCCTACTCTTCGCGATGCTCCTCACTAAGGGTGAGCGTTGTCTGTGATTATGCCTACCTCGCATGTAACGCCTTCCGATTTCATAATTACTTACAGCGCGACTGGGACAAGGACAGACAGAGGAGAAACACAGAAACACAGGACAAGCGCTGTGTTTCTCCTCTGTCTGTCCTTGTCCCAGTCGCGCTGTAAGTAATTATGAACTCTTACCAACTCGCCCAATTGTCCATTTTGCTAGCCTTCCGATTTGTCCCTGTTTTCTTTTTAAATACGATAATGAAAGTAAATGATGGAAATCTCTTCGGTACTGCTTCTCAAGCGCCTTCTGATCATAAGCACATACGTAAACTGACACAAATATAACGGTTTATTATTTTCTGCGTGGTAATTCCCGAGACTAAGGGATCATCTTTTAAGTGCGAATCTTCATCGAGGTATGCAGCATAAATAAAATTTCAAAGTGAAAAGCAATAAAAAAAATTCTAAAATTAACTTTATTTGTTTTCACAAAAAGCTTTACACGCGGAAATATACATTCTTACGAAATTCCTAACTCCCGTTTTAATTGAGTAGAAACAAAATATATATAGACATACCACAGAAATTTTCGCATTAGCCTTTGTTCCTTTCTCCTGTCTTCCTTCGCCACCGCGGCAATGTTTGGCATTCAGCAACATGCAGTGTAACGGGGCGCTAGTTCGACAAATATAGGTGGGCTACAAATAAAGAACGCAAAAGGATATCAGACGTACATTTTCTTTCTGAAAGGTCAGGTGCATCATTCGGCGTAACAGTGATTTCGGTTACAATATTATAATAGCTATAAGACTTATTATCTCTCAATCCTGGCAATATATGCCCGCGATAAGGCATCAAGAGACGCGATGGTAAGTGGGCGCTTCTTCCAGGTCCGTCGCGATGTCCGGACAACACGAGGGTGCTCATCGGGGTCTGGTGGGTGGCCGTCATCTTCACGACCACCACGTTCACGAGTTACATGCAAGCCAGCATGACCGTCAAGACGGAAATGCCGCGCATCGAAAGCGTCAAGGACTTCGTCAACAGACCCGACATCTTGCCCGTCATCATTGACGGCATGGCCTTCGACATCATTCTTAACGTATGTCCTGCTAGACGTTGCGCAACATTTTAGTCTGAATCACCGGCTCAGAGTGAATGAAATGTTTTTAGTGTCGTTTCCCGACCCCTCATAGTCATCTTGGCGATCACCCTCACGGCATGATAATAGTTACAAAAATGCATTGGCAGAAAAAAAAATCTAAATAAAAACAATGTAAAGGAAATAAATGAGACACCTTTAAAACAAACGCTTTTCTTTCGCAATATTTGCACCGTTAGACGCAATTTAGGTGAAGATGAAGGCCCGCTGTAGCCCTGCCCACAGGTCAAAGGCCCCGCCCATTAATATTGGATTGGATTGGCTGCTCGGCCAAGCACGCTAACAAGCCTAGTGTCTCCCATTCACGATATCCGGTGCGCTGAGTCTCATGTCCGACACCGCCTGCTAGCTGCGCGAGCAGACGCGCGGCAGGACGGATGCGCGGCAGCCACAGGCGTCTGCTACTATATCACCACCGTCTAGCGTCGTCTGCAATGCCCCAAAGACGCGGACTCCGTTTTCGCCTTCGTCCGTCTGCCATTTCGCCCCCGTCCAACAACGTGATCAACGTACGCAAGACGCGACCATGAAAGTAGCGTCTTAGCATTTTATCACGCATGAGCCACAGTCCAACAGAAGCATCTGTCAGCGTCCCCGATGTGCGGCAACAAGCGACCGGGAGGACTCCAAACAACAAAATTAATACGCAGTCGTTTCAGCTTTTCTTTTCTTGTTATTTTGTTTTTCACGTGGCATCCGCGAGCAAGGCCAGCGAGCGTCTTGACGCACAATTAAAACGCGACCTAAAACGATTCGCTTTGGTAGGCCAGGTGCGCTGCAAGCGTTGAGAGCTTCTTGCCTTTTGAAGCGAAATAACGTCAACATATCTGGACAAGCTTGATGTGAGCCGAACGCCCGATTGCCACCAGCGAAATGGCTCGCCAACTCTTAGCTGTGTATATGTATCTTATCGACGTTGAAACCGTGGTTGCAATCCCGACGGTTGCACAATTAACTTTTACGGGAACCAACATCTTTGTTCAGCATCAACACACTCAAACGTACAAATCAAGCCAGATTGAGCAACATAGTTGACTTGGGTCACCAGGCTTAGGCCAGTCGCGCTACGAAAACAAACACCCGCAAAGCGTTCCCAATGGTGCCTACTCGTGACAATTGTTTGTGGCAAACTACGTCGGACGAGGAGATCTTCCTCTAAACATCTCGGTTAACGCAAAACGACTCGCACTCATACAAATAGACGACCTCGACCAGCTGCGCACGTTTAGCACTTCGCAAACGCCGGCAGCTAAGTTTGTTATCGCTTGAAACCAATGCGGAAAAGGCGATATTGGGATACTTCTGAAAACAATAATGACGCTTTTTAATTATTTGTTTCTGGAACGTAAGAACGTTGTCGATAAATTTGTTACTACGGCATGTATAAAAATTTTACAACGAACAATCTATAAATCAATCATCTCTCCCACCAATGAGAGCCGAGGGGTACACTCTAAAAAATGTTTGTGCGTCTACTTTCACGCACAACACTCGGAGAGCCAATCACCGCAACTTACGGAGGCAGCTCAGCGAATGACAATGCCGAAACATATGTTTAGACCAAAAAACGCAGACTGAGTTGTGACATTAAGCAATGCAAAACGTCACGCTTGCATTGGTTAATGTCACAACTCAGTCTGCGTTTTTTGGTCTAAACAGATGTTTCGGCATTGTCATTTGCTGAGCTGCCTTCGTAAGTTGCGGTGATTGGCCCTCCGAGTGTTGTGCGAGAAAGCAGACTCACGGGCTTTTTTTACAGTGTAGAGTATAGTTACACGTTCCTGGGAGAGGCCTAGGATAGGCAACCTCCAGCTAAATTACGTCTAACGGCGTAAATACCGCACAATTTTTTTTTTTTGTGGAAAAAAAAATTAGGAAACAAATACGTGTCCCGAATCAACCTTTTCAAAATAAAACTATTATTTTAATTTCAGTGTCCCTTTAAGAGGGGAGGAATTATGTATTTCTTTGTTTTTTAGGCTAGGTGGCGAAGCTGCTACACGTTATAAAGCATACAACTGTTAAATCAATCCATTCATCTGGTCCTGGTCGAGGTTTGTTTCCTGGGATTTGTGTTTTCCATCCACTCTCAGAGTATAGTTATTTTTTCGGAAAGTATCTTAGCCCAAATACTCGCTAAAAAACTGCCTGCGCATGTAATTGGTTACAAAGAACGTAGTGGCGCAATCACTGCCATCTGATCAGTGAGTCCAGCGAATGAGGAGCCTCAAAAGTGTATTGGCTCCTAGAGGTGATTGACGCAAGGTCCTTGAGGACGAACGTTTTCCTAACTCGATGTCTGTGCGAAAAAGACCACGTTCTCAACAGGTTTTCTGCACCTCATCGTTGGTTGAACGTACTGCATAACTGCCCTATCTGGTGTACCATGTGCTTTACGGTGATGTAGACGCCTTGGTTTCATTATTATAAGTACTAGCAGCAGGACATTACTGCAATTGTTGTGACGTGTATGCACCAGCAACTCTCCTGAGCTTTAGCCTCGGGTTCTACACAAACACTTCCTCCTCTACCGTGCAATGAGTAGCGTTTTAAGTTCAGAGTCGCTTCAACACCGTTTCCCAGACGAAATTCGTTCGCCTAAAATTCAGTATTGGCGACGTGAGCGATCGAAAGCGTCGCTGTAGTCGGCCCACCACAATTGGCCGAATGCTGACTATGACGTCAGCAAAGGATGTCTCATCGACGGAAATAAGAGGAATGTAAGAACTTACATTTTGACAGTGTTGACAGTGTTGTTTTGAAAGCGCTATGATTTCAGGCTTCCACCATGCCCATTAGAAACACCATCGAACTTGTTGTTTACAAGGTAATGACGTCACGAAAGGTAACCGAACGAGGGTGCCACCGAAACATCTCGATATACCCTTAAAAAAAATGTGAGCCAGTCAGTAGACATCTTAACGATTTTTTGACATATTTCTCCATTTCCTATCTTATCGCCATTTTTCCACAAGGTTTCTACAGATTTCCTGTCAACAAGAGTCTACAGAGCACAGTCGTCAGAAACCCTACCAACCGTCTGTCGCCTTCAGTCGTTAGACTTTGCGTCGCCACATTCCTAGATTTTCTACAGACCTGACTTGATAGACCATACACTCTGAAAACATGACAAAATCGTTGATATGAGTCATAAGCAGTTTTTGTGTGTAGTATATAAGAAACGCTTTTACAACAGGCTTGAAGTGAACTACATAGTCACAGGATTTTATTGTCACAAGATCCGGCCCTGATGTTTATCACTTGTCAACAGCAATTCGGTAGAAACTCTCTTATTGGCGCTAGAAATGGGACAGGAGTGTTCCTAGAATGTCTGTATGTTTGCTGTACAGAGTCGCCACATTATCTGTACACTGAAGTCTACACAAAACCTGTGGGAAGCAGCAGCCAATAATCTGTAGACGGTTAAAAAAGTGGATACATTCTCCCTTAATAATTTATGCTCTCTAGCCATAATTATATCTAGAAATTCTGTAGAAATTGGTTACATTTTTTTTGTATAAGAACAGCACTTCGGCGTCTTGTGAACTTCGAGCGAACACGTGCAGCCAATGCACGACTGAAGGCAACCCGCGCGAGCTGGAGGCATCCAAAGACACTCCCTGACGCTTTCATCCTAACAGCGACTAAGCATTGTCAAACTGTCCGTACAGTGCAATCGGAAGGACATGTGCACCCATCTTCATTCTTTTGGGCAGCTTACTACACCGCCGTGGGTGACGAGTTCTCTGGCTATATGATGCACAGGCGCGTGGTGATCTGCATACAAACACCCTCCCAGTACGCCAGCGGGAGGTTTTGAGCATGACTCGTGCAACCTCTTGTGCGCAGACCTCGACCTTCCCCGAAGATAACCAGCTGTGGCGGCGCATCCAGAAGCTGCAGAGCCAGTGGTCCTTCAAACGTGTCTTCTCACAGGACACCTACGAAGACGTGTTGGACGGCAAGAAGGTCGTCTTCATGGAGCAGTCTCTGTACCACTACGGCGTCCAGCTACTCTACCCCGATGAACCACCCAAGGGACAGTTCTACTTCGGCAAGGAGAAGCGTGTCACGCTCCCTACCTCCATGTACGTCAGCTACGACGCACCCCAGCGTGTCAAGAAATCTCTGCACCGAATGTACGTAGCCATTTTTGATTCCCTTACAATCTTTGCACATTTTGTTCCGCACATGATTGCCTCATCAAAGGCAGGCGATGAAGTAGCTATCCCACCATATAGCATTTTGCATCTCATTCGGCATACCTATGTAGACCATAGGGTGCACGCTAAAAGCCTTTACAAACTTAAGGGTGTAAAAACGCACTTCCAGAAACTTAGGCCCACTGCTTCACCTCTTCAGCACACTTATTTCGACTCAACTACTTAATTTTCAATCGTAAAATAGAGCATGAAAACACGCCCCTAAATTTACAGTCACATTTGGCTCCATTGGATTCTATATCGTCGGCTGCATTCGGACTTACTTTGAAACGAAGTACAGTCACTGATAAAACTGAAATACTTTGAAAAGACTCCGCTCTAAGGGAGACATTTGCTTAACCCGGCTCTGCAGAAAAATCGCGAAAACATGACGACATATCCAAGTCGGACGAATATCGCTGGCTGCTAATGAAACATATATGCAGATACGTCAGTAGTACCTCTAATAATCAAAACTTGCGAACCTCCTCTGCCTCTCTATACCTTCATAGAACGTCATCACCCTATGGCATAGCGCCAGATCAGCAATTAGGCTCGAGCCTGCGACTGAGCGTTCTTGGACCATTGACTGGAAGTGAGGTTCAGCCCAACGCTAACAAGCGCTCGTGTTCCATCTATGTCTGCGCTAAATATCACTATGATGACATAAACACTTTAGAGTTCCCGGCCTTTGATTATTCCAGGCGGGGTTAGGCAAGGTCCCCGGTTGATCACCCGTGGTATATGGTATATGTATATATGCATACCACTCTTCTCGCAGGTCCCGCTGGATCTGCGAGTCCGGCATGATCGACATGCACCTCAACAACGTGCTTCTTAAGACCTGGAAGATGCTCGACTTGCAGCAGCTCAGTGCCAACGCCCTAAGCGTGGACGACGTGTTCGGTTTGTTCGCTCTCTTGGCCATCGGCATGGCTCTGGCAGCGACGGCTCTCCTGGTCGAGTGCGTGCAGGTGGCCGTCCGGAAGCTTCGAAAGCCCAAGATAACGACCCGCATTGCGCTATCTTACTATCGTAGACGAATAGCCTGTGCATTGCTCAGAGAGCATCTTTAGAGAGAGAGAGAGGGAAAGACTTCTCAGGAGTCCTACAAGCACTGAGAGCTAGTCTCAAGATGGGAGCGTCATGTCTATATGCGGATTGTAAGTACGTCTGGTTCTTGGGCAAGTGTTGCGGTTACGTCAGAACGCCGAGCCCTGATTAGCTGCAATTGGAAGAATAGTGGGTGGACCTCAAGCAGCTAGCATTCCGATTCACCCACTACCCTTCCAATCACAGGAAATCAAAGCTCGTCGTTGTGACATCACCGCAACCCCTGTGTAAAAAGCAGACGAACCTGCGCTACGCATAGACACTAAGAGCTTAAAAATCAAACGCCGGGCTTGGTGAACTCCAACCATCTGATTATCATCCAGTAGCCAATCAGATCGCGGCATTAGCCGATAGGAACGTGGACGAACCAATGACGAAGCACCCGGAGATAAACGCGTTTTTTAAGCTGCGTAGCCTAGATGAGCGGCCTGGATATTGAACAAATGGCATTTTAAAGAGAGAGAAAAAAAAGAAGACAAGAACTTCCTCAAGGGGTTCTTTTTTTCCTTCTTGGGAACCTTTGCACAGCGGTTGTACGCAAGTGGAGGTAATTTTGAAAAATTCGCGCTCCGCGCTCCTTTAATGGGGGTTGAGACCGCGTGTACATCCAGCTTTACAGTTGAGCTCTCCGCTCCATCCATGAGATGGCGCAAGCTGTCTGCCGTTTCGAGAAAAACAAGAATGGCGGGAAATCGATGCAGCGGGAGCTTCGCCGTGCTCGGGTTTTCAGTAATTTTTTATCACTACTTCTATTTTGTTTGATATTCTAATCCATGCTGCGCAGACTTAAACAAGATATCTGGCCCGCTGTCGACACACCTTTGAAATCTTTAATCCGAGAGAAACCTTTAAAAATGTGCTGATGCACAGCTGGCTGTACTCCAGACCTCTCTTCATTAGTTTTGTGCGATATTTTGTGAAAATAAGCAAATTGCATTTTCCTCACTCAGTGAACAAGCTGTTTGAGGATAAAGCACAACTTTTCATGTTCATTATCTAACTCATGATGAAATTATGAATTTACTAGTTGAGTCGTCTGATATCGAGGACTTGTCAGACGGCGTAATCAAAATTACACGGCTCTTAACAGTACAGCTGTACGAGAGACCAGTGAATGAAGCTCCTCCACCTCAAAAGAACCCGATGTTGGGCCCCCACCCTTAAGAGGGGCGCCAAGTACATCGGGGTGTCATCAGAAGGCCAGATGAAAAAAAAGAAAAGAAAGCAAAATAATATTTTACAAAAAAAAATGCAATGAAAGTTTATATTGTTTTAGTTACACCTTTCCAAAAAACACTCGACCCCAGGGGCCACAAACCGTTTTCGAGCCCAGTCACTGAGTCTGAGGCTAGACTCTCACCGGCGTCCCTCCTAACCCTAACCGAGTGGACTGTGATTTCAATAGGCGCAGCCTGCGTAGGCGCAGTTTCAAACGGTGCTGGCTGCTAAATTCTCGTTTTTTCCCGCAATATTTTGTGTTTCATTGTACATGTATTTTCCCGAGGGCCATTGAGAAAGCATTGTGCCACACTAAAAAAACAAACAAAAAAACTGTAAACTGTTTTTGTTGGGTACGCGCGAGACAGAACGAGTGCGACTGGAATGTATAGTTCTAGTTATTTGTTTTTTTCTTACGATCAGTTTTGACGACGCCGCGGGATTCGCCGCATGTGAAGCGACAAAGCGCTTTGCTGACAAAAATAAATTGCAACAGAAGAAGGCCGAAAGGCATGCATTTTTCACGCTCACAAATAACGTGTTTACCGATGGCCAGGACACGGACATACAATTGAGGAAGTGTTAACATTCGAACAATATATCATACGTACCACACGATGCAGCGTTATCCGAAAAGAATTTATTTGAGGACGATCTCAAATAACACAGTCACAGTCGACGACAGTCACATCTTGACGATCGGACGGAATCCGAGATGACTTCGTTTTGGGGCACGTATTGGGGAGAGCTTCCTTTTTTTACAACCGCACCAAGGCAAAGAAGCAAACGCTACTGACCGGGTCTGACCCGTTTCTCACCCCAACCTAGAGTGCCTTCATGTTCGGCGGGACATGAAGGCACCCTACCCCAACTCGGACAACTATTTTTGGAGATGACTGAGGATTCTACGCTGATTATCTCTGAGAGGGGGGAGAACAATGTTCGCAAAATCGCGTCGAGGGTCGTTCAACGTCCTTCACCTCCCTCGTTTCCCGTGAATGTCGAGCAGAAAAGCTTGAATGGCAGGCACTTACCAGCCTTATTTCTCACAATGGAAGATAACACAAAAAGAGTACGGAGCACGCATAAAAAAAATTAAGTGGAAACTTTCAAGAGGTGCGAGAAAAAGTCGAATGCAAAACCGCAAAAACGCAGGTAGAGAACCGCGCTGAACGGGTCTTCACAGTCCCAGAGAGTGGCAGGAAATTTCTAGCTGATAGAGGGCGCGAGAGTCGCACCAGCCGCATCAGCATCAGCAACATGGCGGCGGCCTAGGAGCGTTTTTTGGAAAGGTGTGGAAGCGGGAACGTGCTCCCATGAACGGATTATCCGTGTCGGCGTTTGCGCGCGCGGGAGTCTGGCTTCGCAGGGGAGTTTGCGCTGAAGACGAGGCGACCATGCGAACAGGTGCCCAGCTGCGAGGTCATCCCAGTGGCGCCTCCTGTGGAACCCCAAAACCGATCGAGTCAGAACTCACTGAAGGCAGACAACATGAAAACCACAACAACCCTCGGAGTGTGCCCGTTTTTCACGGTTGCAGCTGGAGGCGCGGCGCCTGCGCGAATTACCGGATTAGGCCAATACGCGACCAAGTCTTGCTAACTTCCTGCGTTCGTGCACGCCGGTGTTATGTTTTGGCTGCTCGCGGCCACGATCTACCTTGGCCCAAGGAGCCTGTGATGCAGTTTCTACGGCTGCCGAGTAATAAGTGCGTGGGAACGGGATGTGAGGGGGCCCCTTTTTCGAGAATCCCACTTCATTTGCCGGCGTCTTATTTATTTCTGCGCTCAAAATTTCGTGATGAGCAACATTAGCACTAGATTTCGAAAGTAGTTAGTAATTTGAGTAGAAGCTACCTGAAAAACGTAGTTAAAGTAAACTAATAATTACCCAAATAACGTTGTAATTGAAAGTTACCAAGTTATTTGGAAAAGTAGTTAAACTACAGTAGTTTGAGTAGAATAGTTGAACTACGTCCAAGTCTGCTTTCATCCTACCCGGAAATTGCAAGTCTTTTTTTTAACAAAGCTGAGCGCAAAAATGCTGTCTTCAGTTAAATTTTTGTCACCTAAACCCAGTGTACAGTTTACTCTACGGGCCATAAAAACAAATCAAATAAACCGATCGAGCCAAATTATTTGTTTTGCTCTCCTCCGAACCTGAGAAACACCAAATTGCAGCGCTAAACAAATATTCTTCCGCAAATATTCTATAATATATTCATCTCAGCCCGGAAGCATCATCACTAATGGGAAATATGTTATGTGAGGTTATATCCAAAGTTAAGCCAAACTTGGAGATTTTACGTGTCAAAGCAACGACGGGCATCTGGCACGCCCCAGCGGAGGACTAAGGAATAATTTGGACCACCTGGGGATCTTTTGACGTGCATCCAAAAGCCAGACGACGGCGGCCCACGGCCGGAATTCGAACCCCAACCTGGGAGGTCATACCCCGATAAAATAAAGTTCTAAAAGATTTCCTTATTTGCAGCTCATACCTCCCTTCGGGCACTCGCAAAAGTGATTATAAATATCCGCTACTGTGACCTCGCGGTTCATCTTGCACATGAAAAGGTGTCGACGCGAGTTCCACTCGACGGAGATAATAAAGCTGCGTGACAAAAGACTCGCTTCCGAATGTGTAAAGAGCGCTGGATTGTGACGAGCGGACCGCAGTCTTTTATCGGCCTTATTTGTAACGAGGGATGTGGACGCGCCTATGGTGTAAACGCACATCCCTCCACGAATTTCTCCCTTATGTGGAGACCACTTTAAGCACTTTTATACACTCGAAACACAGCATACAAAAGACAGTCTGCAGGGACTGTCCTTGTACGACGTTTCTGTCATGTTGGTTAGACAAGGGTACATATGAATGAAGTAAATACGCTTGTGACGTATCCGCAGATAACTTTGTCATCATGCCTACAGCTCACTCTTTTTTTAGTCTTTTTTAGCTCCTGAAGCGCCTGTACGCCTTTGTCGCAGGGAGCGGACAACAAGAAAAATAGCTTGTCATCATTTTCGGCGCAAACCGTAACTTCATGAAGCGCATTCCAGTTCTTGACTGTTTTAACAAAACAAAAATCGACTGAGCTTTGTCTTGGTGCGTACTCACAAATTGTGTGCATATGGTGGTGTTTGCGATGAGAAAAGTGGTTGGTGCTAAAAAGTAAGATTAGCTGTCAATACCACTGGCTTCATGATGCATACTATATACGAAATTGCAAGCTTAAAGGGTGCGGGACAACGACGTTTGGATTTTGGCCAAATCACTGGGGGATTTAAACTGTGCCACATACAAAACGAAGAACACAACACCGTAATTTCTTGTGCCCGTGCTAGTTCTTAAAAATAAAATAAAACAAATCAAAGGTCAAAGTGACTCACAACTCTCACGTGGTCTTTCGAGTGACGTACTTTGAGGGACCTCCTGGTTTCCCGTTGGGTTCTCTCTTCAACGACTCCTGCCTCACCCTCCGCGATTCTCGACTTTTCAAGGATTAGCTACGTCGAAGGTCGCGTCGAGCGATCGACACAAAACACGGTTCGCCATGGGGCTGACGGTGAGTGTAGCAACGGAAGCGGACAGGTTTTGTTGACTTGAGCGTGTCCCCCAGAGACGTGTCATTGTAGTTCTCGTAACCGCCACACGCGGCTGCGGATCGGCAAAAAATTCGTTTTTGAATAGCACCTTTTCGGGGCGAGGTACCGCGTTTTTGTAACTCTTTCCTTCTAGGTGAACAATATAAGATATACAAACTACAAATGCTTTAAACATTAAAATCGTTGCCCTATCCCTCCAATGGACACCAGCCTAGCAATTTGTTTTTTTCATATTAGTAACACTTTAAAATTTATTGCACTGACCCACAACAAAGCGAGCGCCACGATTCTGTATATTCTTTTCATACCCTCAGTGTGATTTTCTTGATAAGGGCCCCACACAGTGCAGGCAATTTCTAGAATAAGCCGTACGTAGGCAAGGTACGCGAGCCCCTTCATTTCCCGTGGTTCATTTTTCAGGTTACGTTGAGCGAACCCAAGTACTCGAGCCGCGCTCATAACGACATTGTCAACGCGTAGTCAAAGAATAAAATAATAGCAAAATATTTTATTGACGCCTCATGTGACACTATCTTGTTCAAATAATACAAAACCTAAAGTATTTTTCTTTGTTTTTTACGTGTAAAACTTACATTATTAATCTTACTTACGTTAAGCGGCATATGCTACTCACTGTACCACTGTTTTACTCGGTCTAGATCAGTCTGCAGCTGCCTGGAACCCTTCTCGTCTTTTTTTACATTTGTAAGCAACACCATAATCGGCAAACAATCTTGAATGGGAAATTACATCATCCTGAATATTGTTTACAAAACTCCGCGTCTTTTATATGGCCTCTGATCCGTGACCCTGAGGCGGTATGCTGTTATTCGAGCCACAGGCAAGTTATAGCCAAAGCAAGTCGATACCCCTACTCCTAAATGGTCGTGGAACTCGAGATTATATGAACGATAATTAGGGACGTCGGGAAACTGTCGAGAGTCAAGTTGAAAGCTTCGAAGTTTGCACGCAAAGCTCGACTGAAGTTCGACAGAAGTTCGACAAAAGTTAAACTTCCCTTTGGTAAGTTAAGCAAAATAAGGGAAATTTGGCATGGTTCTCGTAATTACGTGTAAAATATAAAGCGAACTAAAATAGTGCGTTATTTTTAACCGGGATATCTAACATTTCCCGTATGAAAGTAGGGCATCATTGTTCAAGAGTCGAACTCTGTCAAAATTTGAAAAAAATCGAAGGTGTCGAACCAGTCGAGCATCAGTTTCGACAAACGCTCGCAATATTCTTAGTAATAATGACCTTCAAGAGTAGGTGGCCCCCGCTAGAGAGTTTAAGTAGATCGTTCCGATACCTCCGATAACGGTGCCCGACAACGATACGATGTACTACGCGCAAAGGCGTCGGCAGGGTATTGGGCGTCGTTATCAGGGTCATCGAATCTACTAAAACTTTCTGTTGAGGGACCAGCAGACAATAGCTTCTTGGACGCTTACAAGCCTAGTGGGGGTGACATTAGGAATATGTATACGCAAACACGCTGCTTACAAATAGGGCAGCGTTAGCCCACAGTAGGTGTGGGCAATGCCCGTGCGCAGAAACCCCCTTCGCGTGAAGTGATTCTTCTGCGCATGCGCCGTGCCGACAGCAGCGCCACCGCAGCCGAATGACGTCAGAGCCACGTTTTGGCCACGCCGTAAAAGTAAGCGAATCCGCAAAGCAGTTCATCGTAAACGAACCTTGGTCACTTATAGACGTTTTCATTTTATTAGTTGCCTCACCGGTGGATAGAGGGCGCTGACACACTCGGCGCCATCAGGTTGCTTCACTTTGGTTGGTTTCGGTTTTAACGTGAATGCGGCTGTGTTGCTGTTTTACGTTGTTTTTGCTTAATTTTGTCATTCGATTAGTTTCCTTGTAGCACACTACAAATGAAACAATGGTATTGAGTCACCTTGAAGACTACGAGATGTATCTTAGCCTAAATTGTGGGCTTTTTGTTTACCCACTCCTTTGATGTAGCTGATTATGGTCGGTTGCGAAACGCCTGACTGGTGTACAGGGGAAATTACCATCGTATACAGCCGTACCCGATGACACCAGTTTCCAGAAAAACAATATAATGAAGAGACTAACATGTGAATGTAAATAAACATATCGACAGCTTGATCAGCAATGTGCTGAATCGGCCAGAACAGATGAACTCGCGAGTTTACTACTCACTGTTCGGTTTCGTGGGCACCCAACCTTGAGTGAACTTCGCAGAATAAAACCTTTCGTGTAATGACGCAGATAAATGGTATAAAGGAGTAGTATCGTCTCGGCCTATTTTTTTTTTTTAAATTCAGTACTCGAGCATGCTTTGACATGCTGAGTAGGAAGTTTCTTAAATTGTCAACCCTGCTAAAGTACTCATAAGCAGCATTTCGCGATATTGGCCCTAGAAAATAAATTATTTTTATATGAACATTTGCTTATTCAAGATATAAGTGACAGGCCCGTCAAATTAAATCTGGTAATTGTCTTCCGTTAAAGTGGCCAAATAAAATTAAATGGCTCAGGAAGAGAAATGCCTCGGATAGTTTGGCTGAATTCTAGCGCTAGGCACCACTTTACGAACCTGTGTGAACAAATATTAATTTTTTTGAACAGATTCGCTCTCTAAATTTAGGCGTCGCCAGCCACCAAAAGTAAACCTCTATGCACCATCGACAATCCTGGACTAAAAAAATTGTTATGCAAACGGCTCTTTTTTTTGCGTAAAATATTGCGGATTTTAGATACGCACAAAAACTAAAAACGCGTACGCAAAAGAAAAAAAAACAAAAAACGTCGTCGTTATTGAGCATGCGCCGAACCCGAACCGCGTTTTGGATTTGCAAATAGAAACGGCGTTATTTCTTTGTGCACGCTATTCTAAAACTCGCTACCGTTAAGTGTCTGTGGCCGTTTCTTACGCGGGAAGTCCCAACTTTTGTGTTAAAATAAATTGAGTGGATGACACGGGTTATCTAAATTAGGGTGCCTTCATGTGCGCTTTGAGGCACCCTAATCTAAATATAATCAATAAATCACTTAAATGACTGTCGAAATGGAAGCGAGCGCGGTATACAATTTCTTAAACTTCATAAGTAAACCAACCAACCGAATATTCATGTCGCAAAAAAAGATTGAGAACCTCATCAACATGCAGGTGTGATATTATGAACAAACAATTCGCCTGATGTTGACGTACCATTACTTCTAGCGTCAGATAAAATACAAGTTAAACATTCGTTGTCCATCTCCTCTGCGAGTTTCCTTACATAATCAAAAACAACTGTTTTCGATATATTATGAATACAAAGAACGATACTTTCAGGAAATAACGATAGTCTCTTTGCGCTGACTATTCTTGACGCCTTCCGATCCTAAATGCGCGATATAAATATACGCGCTTCTTACTGGGAATGTTCCGTTACTATCACTAAACAAACCACAGTTAACATAAGAACCTTTAAATTCTCGTGATGCTTTAGTCGTCGAGTAGACATATCGGACTACAGTTTCCGAAGCAAGGCCAGAAAGCGCGGTGAAACGCAACGAAAAACACGGATACAACGCATCCGCCAAGGTGCGGAGGGGAGAGCGGAGGAGCAAGTTGAAGCAACCTAATGGCTGCCGCGTCACGTGATTCCAAGATGGCAGCGCCCATGCGGAGGAGGATGAAAAGGTCTATACGAATTAGACCAAGACGGTCGTCTAGGTTAAAGACTACGAGGTTTGGCGTTTCTTTCTCATAAGAATCGCTGTTTGAATGTACCGGCGGTTCCCGAGGAAACAGAACCGTGCTCTTCGGCACCGGTAACTAAACTATATGCATCGCAGAAAGCTCGAACTCCGCGAGAATGTTACTCTAGGGGTCGGGATGAAACGCCAAGGTTTTAGAACATGACTTTACCTGGATCAAAGGAGTAGTGAAAAATACGAAATCTTTTTATGGGCCCCCTTCAGAAGAATCGCTGTTTGAATGTACCGGCGGTTCCCGTGGAAACAGAACCGTGCTCTTCGGCACCGGTAACTAAACTATATGCATCGCAGAAAGCTCGAACTCCGCGAGAATGTTACTCTAGGGGTCGGGATGAAACGCCAAGGTTTTAGAACATGACTTTACCTGGATCAAAGGAGTAGTGAAAAATACGAAATCTTTTTATGGGCCCCCTTAAGCCTAACATCGTCAAAACGAGAAATGACATTGTGGGCGGCATGTATTTCAGAGAGAAAAACGTGTCGCCAGAAAGAAAACAATATTAACTTTCTTGTTGTCCGATGCATTTCGTTGATAGAAATCTCACTAGGGTCGACAATGTCGGTTCTTGTTTGGACGCGATATTGGGCCATAGGTTTACGTCAGCTCACAAAGAAATTTCATTTTTCTCAAGTATCTTTTGATCCAGGTAACGTCATGTTTTCAAACTTCCACGTTCTATTCCCAAGCCGAAAAACAATGTTTTTTTTTCTTTTTTCTCGGGAACTGCATGTACATATTCCATGGATTTAAATACCGTAGGCCGTCTTTTTTTCGCGCACCTGTGAAAGTACTTGTTTTTGTGGGTTTGTAGCTTGTAAATGTCCTTTAGCCGGCACATCTGTTGTTTTCAGTCGATATAAGGTGAAGCAAAAAAAAAAAAAGAAAGATAAATTAAGCGGAATGCTTTGTTGTTAGTGTCCATACGCAAACACTCCAAACCGCAATGCCGTCTGCAATATGTGCACGAAACTGACTGCATAACACATGCAGAAACAGCCCGTGTTATATTTGGACATTTAGAGCCCACAAGTGTACACGTACACAGGAAGAACAGAAAAGAAAACGCGCTAGTGCTTCAATGAGCTAAATAAATCAAACTCAGCCTTTGCGGCCGATTTGGCTTGACTCTAAGGCGAACGATCTCATGGACAGCAATCGTGATACACTATTTCAGAAAACTCAAAACAAAAGTTCCAGATTATCATAATGTTTTTTTTTTTTTAGTTCAAGTTTGTGCATTTAGTTTTAGTTCACATGTCAGTTCAGTTTATTTTTAAGTGAACAAAGCTAACCTGGTAAAATGTAGCGCCTGAGGGCAAAATATTTTAAATAAATAAATAAAAACAATCACGTCCAATGGACGGAAATGATTTATGATATAAATTGAGGCTCACAATTGGATCTACCTTTTTCCTAAAAGCTACACAAAGTTAGTAAAATTTGAATGGGTTTTTGACAGATAAGACATTGGACCCGTGAGGGATAGTTAACACGTGCCTAAACAGCAACGCCGTGCTGTTTTGGCACGTGCTCTTCTGTTGTTGCGCTATTTTGACGCTGTGCTGCTTTGTCACGTGCTATTTTAACGCGTGCTGTTTTGACGCTGTGCTGTTTTAAAGCGTGCTGTTTTGACCGTGCTGTTTTGTCGCGTGCTGTTTTGACGTGTGCTGTTCTGTCGTGGTGCCGAGACTCGAGATAACACCCCCAAAGAACCAAAACAAAAACCGTCTCTACCAGCACCAAGCTCGACAGCATGACGTACATCGGGCAATATTCAACCATCTAAAAGCTAAACTCCTCAGGCTTCACATCTTCCACGGCTTGATTCGCATCAACAAGGTGATATGACCAAACTACTGATCCCTATGTTTTTTGTAGCCATTAAAGTCATCCTCTAAACATCACCAGATGCCAACACGTTCCATGAAGTCAAGGCTTTTCTTGCTTCGGAACATCTAATATCGTAAAATTGGCTTTAAACCAATAGAAAACAAGGTCCCACGTAATGGAAAATATATATAAGGCAGCAACAGTGTTTCAATGGAATGCAAGGGGGTTAAGATTACGACTATCAGACTTCCGTCAGTTGGCACTCAAGTATAAATATCCCATCATAGTGATGTGTGAAGCAAAGTTATCCCAGAATCTACGACTGTCAGATTACGAAAAAAATTGATTCATCGCGTACTGCTGGGGAAAGCCGAGTTACGCTATTCATCCGTCAGGACCTCACGTTCACGCCACATGTCGTTCCACCTCATGAGGACAGCGAGTACGCGTGTGCTACAATCTCTGACGATAAGCTCTCGTTCACAATAGCTGCAACGTATTAACCGCCCAAATCAAAATTTGAGAGACAACGTCTAGAAAGCATTCTAAATACGGTACCCCCACCCCACATTATAACTGGCGATTTTAATGCTCATTACCATCTATGGGGTAGTGTTCGAACGACTCCTCGCGGGAGATGCCGTGCTGATATAGCTGACGTCCATAACTCATTGATCCTGAATGATGGAAGTTCCACATATCTACATGGGACAAGTGGCAGCAGTTGCCTTCACTTGACATTCGTGTCATCGAGCTTGGCATAATCTGTTGTCTGGTTCACAGGTGTAAAAACGCGCGGGAGTGATCATATCCCAACCTACACAATAATTCACGATTTTGTCAAAAAACAAAAAGGCAACATAATCCAGCAAGTGAATTAGTTGCAATTTGAAGAGGCAATGAAAAAAAAACTCTCAGCCTTTCCACTTTGGTGAAGGAGAAAGACCAGCGGAACTGTACAATGGGAAGTAATGGTCGGCCGCAAGTCTGCAAGCCAGAATGGAAAGGCTGCCGCCACCTATGAGCGACGGCGGCAACTAGATACGTGGCTTGCCGCCGTCGCTCATAGATGGCGGTAAATGTCCAGAGTTCGGTTTCTTCATTTATCTATGGGGGACATGATCCTGGAGAAAGTAGCCCTTAACAGCTCCGCTGTAAAAACAGAACAATGAACAGCGTCCATGAATTTGTAACTGCAATTATACTCCGTTTCATACTTAGCGTGCAACGCTGCCAAAGCTACTGGCGCGAGTGCGTGGCTTCATCTATGGTTTTGTTTGCGCGAGAACGCGTGCAAACGATCAACGAGATCGAGCACCAAGCTCGCGCCAGTAGCTTTGACAGCGTTGCACACTAAGTATGAAACGGAGTATACGTATTCTGCAAAATCATCAACGCACGGTTACAAACTTCCAGGTCATCGAACAGTGATCGATGCTGAGTATGCACATCTCCGCGCAGTACGACGGCAGGCAGAACGGCGCGCTAAACAATTTAAACTTAAAGGGATACTTCAACGAAATTTGAAATACATCCGCAGTGTTCAGAAGTAGGTTGAATATGATCCACAATATCCGTTAATGACAATCGCACGTTTGTATTTTGAGCCTGGTGACTGTATTTTTCGTTATAAACGGCCCACTGTGGCAAGCGCTTGGAGAACATCCAGCGGAGAGCATGTGACATTCAACGCAATCGTGAGATAGTTCGCCTCGGGACGAGCGAAGCTACGGCGAGGCTGACGTCGAGAGGATGGCCTAGTCGTTCCAGCCACCGAAGCGGCTGCTTTTGTACGGATTTCGAGCGACGGGTTAATCTTCTATAATCTCGTAGGGGGACAATAGCGACTTCTGCGACACACAAAAGGGATTCTCGGAAAGAAGGAAGTTCCTCCTTCCCCTCTTCCCTCGTCGTGGCCGGAGGTGAGACAGTTACCGTCACTAGCTGTCAAGGTTCCTAGACGGGCATTACAAACGAGGAGTTAGCGACATCCACCATGTGCTTTTTGTTAATCGCTTAATTTGTTTTAAAATTCCCTTTCGTGACTTTTTTAAGAAGATATTGGTGTGTTCGTTGTGATCCTGGTTCTTTGAACGCATATAGACCAAAAAATGAGCGCCGAAATTTCGTTGTAGTATCCCTTTAAGGATGATCTTCGAGCGGCAAAAAGACTACAAAAAAAAAAAAAAAAAATAAGTCGTCATTGAGGTAAAATCGGCAGGTCGTTCACAGCGGAACGTGAACGAGAATTGAGCGGTCGTGCCTACATTAATAAAGAAAAGTGAATATAAACCATACTATGATGAATAGCACTTCATTTTGGGACAAATATAGTACATCACAAACTTATTCAAAGCTCGAAACCAACTACTGGTCAACTTTTTATTCAATGATATGTAATCAACATAGGAAAGAATAATCCGTCTATTTATGTTATGGCTCGTGTTAGCTCCGCCGCATCTATAGTATTATTCGAAATTCAGAAAACCAGGACGTCAGGGCTGGTTTGGACGAAACAGTCTTTGCCAAGACTTCGCGAAAGAAAGCGCATCCAAAGCTAAGGCATGAGCGCAGTGGCAAGTGAAGTCGAGTTCAAGTCGAGGTGCCCCAAGTGCTCACGCGTCCCGGGCTTGGCAGGCTTTCTTTCACACAGTCTCAGCTAAGACGTCCATCCTAGCAAGCGTCCTTAACATGGCGTAGCTGCGTGTAGAAAAGCGCTTTCTCGTTGTTGTCTGTAGAGACTGTTTTTTAAGCGTCCGGAAAGGAAGGCTACGAGCGTACAATGAAGCTGAGTTTAGCTCTAAGCTCGAAACATGGGTGCTTGATACAAGAGTTGGTATAATAACGTGGAACACAGGGCTCCCAAGATCACCGAGTTCCAAGGTGCGGAAATAGAGCCTGCGTCCCCACCGTCACCCAGAGTCGGACATCTTTGTAACGCTAGAAGGCCGCGGATGAATTCTTTTCTGGCCTCTATTCCTGGCTGGGCAGCTGGGGGACACCCTGTTGTCGCTTGCAGCGTGCAGTCAAATTCCGTTTTGAAGGCTCTGCAACAAACAAAAACAGGCGGGCGTATGGTATATGCCATGAAGGCAAGGACTACACTGCCCTGTCCGTACAACGCAGACAACTGGTATTACGTCACAGTTGCAAAGTAAAGATGGACGACTCTTTTGGAGCCGCGTTCTGTCAGTGAAGAATATTAAAATTCTTCGTCGACTGAAGCTGCGATATGTTGAAGCTTATCTGTCACTCTAGCAAGTGCACTAGGAAGTTCACAACTGCGTGAGTTCCGCGACAGCCTCTCATGGACAGCACAGGCACATTGAGAGGTAAAAACAGTTCATTGCAGCAAAGGAAGTCACCGTACTGTAAACGAAAGTCACTAAGATACTGTGAATAAAACAGCTATCAGGTCATCGTTTTCGCCCCTAGCGATTACCACATTTTTGTACCGCTCAAGACAATGGGAGGAATGCATGTTTGGTTGAATGAAAAGCTGCAACACGCTGTGTATAAATGAGTTCACAAGCTACAAAAAGAATGTTCATGGGAAATTTCGGCAATTATTCAACGCTAAAAGCCTTGTATTGGGCGGAATGGAAACTTTTTTAAAACAAAGTGTAGATGTGTCCCACTTTTGTGTAATAAATTTGTAGCAAAAATAATTTAAGGTTTTTTTTTTTATTGCGCCGTCCCCCGTATCTGCAGTTTTAATATGACAGGGAACTCGCGCCTAAGACAGCAAAACGTCATAATAACGTTTTTTACATTTTAGAGCGCAGCTCTTAGGTGCCCGTTTCCGGCTTGAGCGGCGTCGGCGTCGGCGTAACCACGAGACCCCTCCCCCCCCCCGCCGGAGGGCCTCGGGAGGACCTCGTTTTTTTTCGGGAGGACCTCAGGTTCCTTCGGGAGGACCTCGGGTGCCTCGGTGACCTCGGGTGCCTCGGTGACCTCGGGGAGGGGGGTCACGTGATCTCGGGGGGGGGGGGGGGGGGGTCATGTGACCCTTCCCCTGAGGCCACGTGACCCCTTCCCCGAGGTCACGTGACCCTCCCCCCGAAGTCACGTGACCTCCTTTCCCCGAGGTAACATGACCCGGCCCTCCCCCCCCCCCCCCCCCCCCAGTGCCCTTCCCTCCGCCTCCTCAAGGGCTGTGCTCTAATTCGGCGTTACAGGGAGTTGTAAACGGCTTTCACTTTTTTTTACGCAATTATTAGCGCTGGAAGGACGTGTATTGTAGGTATCAAAAGATAGTATGTAACGTGTTCTACGTTTGTGTAATGAATTTGCATGAAAGATAACTTAACGGACTGATTTGGCGATCCCTCGTACCCTAGTGAAAAATCTAATATATATAAGAAATTTCTTTGTTCAAAGAACGCATCTGATCAATGAGATCATATAAGTACATATAATAAAAATGCAAGAGTATATAAGAAGTTCTAAGAAACGGATAAGACAATTCTTTCAACTTCTTAGACAATATTATATTGCTCTTATAAGGTTTTTACATGCTCTTATATGATTTTATTTGATCGTATGCGTTTAATGCACGAAAATATTTCGTATGTATATAAGATTTTTCACTAGGATACTTCAGTGTTTATTTGCCAAAGAACGCGTGCCTATAAGATGACAGAAGAAAACTCAGAGAAAGAAAGAACAGAACAGAAATGCAGAGGCTGATTAATGGGTCATGTCCTGTTGTGGTTCCTTTGTGCTGAGGGAAGGGACGATGGTGAGGCTAAATGAGAACTTGATAGAGGAGGGGGAAAATACTTAAAAGTGACACATTCTGACCACTATATAAGCACGGCACATTGTTTACGAACACCGACGTTCACCGTCTACGAGTAAAAGCGAAAGTGTGCTTCCTTCCAAGCCGCAGTCCCCACTGCTCGTTGGTTGTACAAAAGGCCCTTCCGTGTTCGTTTCAGGCAGGATAATGACTGAAGCGTCTGCGGACAAGCCTGAAGCTTGTTCGAAATAAGTTTGCTTTAAGCTTCAACATGTTTGCAGAGAGCTTTTTTTCTTTTTTTACCAATGTCACAGGGTCGTCATGCATACGAACCATACAGTGTCGGCATGCAGGCTGTTTTTTTTTCAATTAATATTAACGTACGACCACGGCTCTTAGTGCCTGTCACACAGAAAGCATTCTTCAGATACTGCCTCAGTCGTGTTTCACCCATATAATGATGATCCACTAGTGGTGATGTAAAAGTTACCCCAGACATGTTTCAAGTATGTATGAAGCTAACATGCTAATAAGATGCTCGAGGTGTGCGTGACTGCAGCCCCAATACCGTGTCAGTTTTGCACGATGTATATAGACGCTTTGCACACGTGCCAAATTACAGCCGCCATTGCTGACCTTCTCTTGTCTTTCCCAGATGCCAAGCCACTAAAGCGGGCCTTGACAAGCCTTCAGAAAGGCCAATGCTGTGGAGAAGGACACAGTAGAACCTAAAATGACAATAACCTGCTCTGCTGTGGTAATGATGAAGTGACGAAAATATAATAAGAGGAAACAAAAACTGAAGGTCGGTTATGGCGGCGCCCATGCACAGCTGCTGCAAAGCGTCTATATGAACAGCGTTTACCACGTCCAACAATGTGACGTCCATCAAAATACCCCTACCTCAGCCTCTTATATACTGACAAAGCCTGGCAGATCGCCACGAGAAGCGGCCTACGATATAGAAAAAGTGGAGCTTAGGACAACGAATGAAAGAAGAGCCACGTGACTGGCGCCCCGCTGCGGCGAGACGCCGAAACACACTTCTAACGAGCGAACAAGTGTGTCTCGGGTCCTCGCCACTGCAAGAGCTGTGCGCTGACGTCCAGGTTCCCCGAGAAATGGCTCTTTGATGATCGGTGCTACCAGATCCTCGCGGTCCAACTCTACGACCGGGCACTCTATGGCTCCGTCGTCGAACTGCCAGGCTTTGTAAGTATAGAGGAGGCTATGCCCCTACACGCGAGGCCGGGAACGTTACCTGCACTTGGCGTCTTCGGAGAATATGGTCTCGTTCCGCGAACCCTGGTTCTCGTGGTGACGGGCTGCCGTCCGGCACGTCTCCATGATGTGCGCGTCTCTGCACCTGTTGAACTCGATGATGCCTGGAACCAGCAACTTTGGTTATGTAGACGCGGGCTTTAGCGGGAACAAGCGGCAGCGTGATGTGAACATTAAGTAAGGCCCTAACTGGGCCTTTAAGGTGAAATAAATGAAATAAAATGTAATTAAGATGAGAAATGGAATGGGGGCGATCGAGAGAGCGGAGGGCGATCGTGCCATCGAGTACTTTTATATATCAAGGCTCGGTCACACACTGGAGACTACTTAGACCCGTAGAGGCTTGAGGCCTGTTCACGCGCTTGCGTTTGACTACGACCGATTGAGGCACGATCGCTCTTTAAACCTCTTGCGAAGGCTTAAGACCGGCTGTGCAGCAGTGTAGCTGGCCGTAAGCCGTCACAAGTGGCCTAAACAAAAGGTTCTATCTTCTCTGGTCGTAAACAGTTGAGTCTGTGGTCCAGAATTAAGAACAGGTTTTTAAGGCCGTTGCAACTACTCACCCGGCTGCGCAGCTGCACAGCCGGTCGTAAGTATAGTCGCAAGAGACTTAAAAGCCGTTTTTAAGCCTCTCCGGTTGTAAGCAGTCGCAAGTGTGCGATCCAGCTTTTACACCGATAAAACCCGATGGACTTGGAGTGAACAGCCTTTGTGAAGTTGGAACGGCTGGACGCGCACACCCTCGGAGCTTTCGCTATACGAATTGGAAGATATGGCTCCCGCTTCCTTTTGTTGAGGACAACCTTGGAGACACGTCTCTTAAGCTGTCGATAGCAATGTTGTCACCGATTCGCCAATGCCTGCGTTTCTTGACTAATCACCGACAGTACGGTGCCTGAAGCGCGTCTCCGACAGTTGTGTTTAAGGTACTATTCCACCCATGCATATAAATTGATCCCAAAATGGCAGCACATGACGTTAGACAAACCAGGGTGTCGTGCTGACGGCTGTCGCGATACTGGCGGTTTGTCGTAGAAGTTCCTGCAAAAAGTACCAGCAAACGCGAGTGTCGCTATCGTCGCAGCGCCACAACCCCTGGGTGCCAAAGCTTCAGGGGACTGTCAAGCTGGAGAGCGATTTGCAGCAGAACAGGCGCCTAGAACGTCCACCCGCGCTGCTGGGACACCGCCAGGATTACGGCCGGCGACAGCCATGACACTGCAGGGTTTTCCTGCTCATAATAATCCAAGTGCAAGCTTTTTAGAGCGCAGCTCTTAGGCGCCCGTTTAACTGGACCAGGTATCCAAATCAACCTATCTACAATTGGCAGACTTTTGGATGGACACGGTTACACAACAAAGCAACTTTTTCTACAGCCCGTAGACCAAAATCGCGATGACGTAAAAAGGACAAGGAATGAATGCGCTTTGTGTCTGCAGGGGAACGGCTCGCTTCAACTTCGTTATTACGCAGACGAGACAAACTCTTGTATTTGGTGCATAGTCGGAGGTTTGGGAGGTCGGAACGTGGGAAGGGCCCCATTGTGAAAACTGAGGTACCAGAGGGCATAATATCACAATCCTCGCATGCATGTCGGCTGGCGGGATCCTCTTGTAAAGAAGTGTGGAAGAAGTGTTCTTACTGGTTGACTTTAAACGATTTCCTGGACAAAGTTTCAAGGAAGATCATAGCAGCTGTTGACTAGGAGGCGGTCGTTATATTTGATCGTGCTCCTGCCCACCAGCGAGCCGTACATGCCGCCTTATCCCTGAGGTACTCTTTGAAGTACTTAGCGCCATTCCGTCCGTTCTTCAACCCATTTGAAGTGACGTTTTCCAAGTATAACTCCAGCGTGAAAGCTTACCAGAGTGAGTCTCTGATGGCAGATGCTACAAATGGTCGCCGTTTGAAGCAATGCAGGAACTTCAACGTGTTGATTGCGCAGCCTATGACCGCGATCATTTCCTGCACATTGCGCTTGCCCTTCAAACTGAGGACATGTAACCCACATATTCCAGTGTCGAATACACGCAGTCCAAATTCAGCATCTTGATTGGCAATGAAAATGTTCATGCCATTGAATGCATACGCTTAACTGTCACCATAAGGCGGATTATCACCAACACCGCCCTCACGCCGGCACTCAGGCACAAGATGTTCGGCGATGATCCCAACAAAGGCAAGTGCCGAGCCTGCGCAGTGCCGGCGACCACCTCGCACCTGGTCTGGGAGTGCCCGACCTATGGCAGAGCCCGGGAACGCATTCTGTCGGAGTTACCGGCAGAACACCGACCCACCAGCTACATCGACTGGATTCTACCCACGTCGCTCGGGACTGTTCAACTCCTGTGGAAGCACCTCTGCCTCTTCGTCCACGCAGACGGAGGGCCTGGAGCCCTGCTTCTCCACGGCCCGCCAAGGAAAGAAATCCCCCGTGTCTCTCCCCCGCCGCTGCTGATGCCGTAGGACAAGAGCAGCCTCGAAAAGGCCCAATAAAGACGTTTACAAACAAACAAACAAACTGAAATACCAATTTTTAAACACGGTTTCACTGTCAAACTTCTTGAAAATTTTGTTACCTTTTTTTAAACCGACAAAACATCCCCATCATTCAGTCTCGAACTTACGTAATCTGGTTTAAGAAGTCCCTCAAAATTCACAAGGAAACCAGTCACGCAACGCGCATGTACAGTGAAAAGTCACTCATGACTTTCAAGCAATTTAGACCGCTAAAACGGTTGTAACATACGAGTTAGTACTCATATTATTTCTAAATATTTTAACAGATTAAATTTAGCGACTTTCCAATTAAAATAATGGTATTGGGATTAAATTGTTGAAAACTTGGCTTAAATTTATTGACACTTGGATTAAATTCGTGTACAACTGCATTAAATTCAGGTATACTCAGATAAAAAAAAAAAAAAAACTGGCGCTTGGATTAATATGAGCGGGAAAACCCGCTTATTATATTATTACCGTGTCAGGAGGAAGTCCCACCTTAGCATGGACTACTGCGAAGGCTCTCCAAGCGCGAGGGAGTGGCCTTGACCGCCTTGACTGGAGCACTCGCCGCACAAGCGCTTGTGCAGCCGGCGAGGCTTCATCCAAAGCAAACAGCTCGCACTTTTAGCATGCGCGGCTAACAATAGTCCATGCTGGAAGGTGAGACGAAATATAGAGGCCATTTTGCCGGACGCGGTGAGTCGGAGAGGCATTCCAGGCCATACAGGCATTATAATATACATTAGAGGTTCAACTGGCACTAGGGGGCTGTCGCAAATTCAAGCAGACAGCAACCGGTGGAAAATTGACTGACTTCGAGTAATGAATTTCTATGGGAAAAGAGAGTGCATTTTCTTTCTGCGCTAGATTAGAAATGAAAATATCCCGAATAATTTCTTCGGACTAGGTAGCTTGGAGCAATTCTCAGTCAGGCGGGCAAAATAATTAATCAGTTACGGCGGTTTCCATTCAAAATCATTGCATTTTAAGAACGGTGCTAAAAAGCCTTAGTACATGCATTTATGTGCACTGTCGGACACTGTTAGCGCGAACACGACGTTAGCGCTTTTCAGCATGGGGTATATACGTGCCAAACGAACGAAGGACATGTGGAAAACCAAGAGACATAGCAAGAACTACGCAGTAACACTAGATCAGTAACTCCCTGTGCATGTGCGATAAAAATAAATTGAAGGCCACGTAACATAGTCTGATTTTCATTAGGTAAGTACTGGATTATTCTTTCTGCTCTGTTTGAAGACGCTTTTTCTATGTTCAACACCTAACAGCACGCTCAAAATTTTTGAGAACAAGTGCCCGATAAAAGCTGCCTGGGATAGAAAAGAATAAAAAGAGACACGTTACATAGCCCACGTCAATACGAACGCCAAACACACCCCGCTACTGGAGCCTGTCGTCTAGCTAGTCGCCGCGCTCCGTAGACCCTGGCAAGTTTCTTGGCCCTATTTTTTTACTAAAAGAGATCTACGCTTTGTAATTTTACAATAAAAAAGAACGACCAATGAATTACACCTTAGACGAAAAGTTTAGATAGCTACGTGTAGGCGTCGATTTTTACGGTCCATTTTGGATCGAGCCTGCTGACTTGGCACCACCCTATAGACTGGTTGCTGTCTGCTTCAATTTGCCTCCCAGACGTCGCAGACACTAGCGCCAGTTGAACTTCTATCGTGAATTGTAACTCTATGTTCCGGGCATTATATGGACAGCTTAATAATTGCAAGGCATGGTGACAATTTCCTGTCGTCGCTCCGCAGAAAATGGTGTTTCTTCGTCAGTCGATTCGAATGCCAAAGAGCAAATCATGGAGGAAGGCAGAGTCGAGGAAAATCTACATACCCACGAGGACGTCTTTGCCGCAGAGAGTATCGCGTACGAGACCAAAGTTCGCTTGCACAGTCGGCAGAACACGTTTCACCTCTTCCGAACATCCATCGACGATCACCTCGTTCGTGCACGTGAGTGCGTCGTTCACCTTACTGAAAATATTAGAGGTAAAAGAAGATCAGGGACTATAGAAAATACCTGTCGTAGCAAAAAAACACATAAAAAAAATTTAGAACGTGTCCTAATAGGGAGTATTCACTAGACGCCATATTTGTGGGTGCTGTTTAGAGCGCATGCTCAGAACGAGCTCACATGAATAGGCTGCTAAGACCGGCAGTCTTGATGGTGCGGAATGCACGTTGCAAAAGAACTGGGGAAGCTCGCCATCAGCGCGCGTTCAGCATTTCCGCACACAGCTATGGCCGCCAGTGAATACTCCCTATAGACGTTTGTGGAAAGTAGCGCGCGCCCTCAAGCGGCGCGCGTGTGGCATTATGGGAACAATGAGGGTCGCTGCTCCGTCGTCTGCTGCAACAACCGTACCGCCTGCGTGAACCACGTTGCATACGTTCGCGTTCGATCCCTGTGTACGGCAGAACGTAATCTTTGGAGCGCCCTGTGCTGCGCTGCTTTGCCCTCATGATGTCAGAAACCCTCAGTCGCAGCACGTCTGTCCACTCCCTTTCTAGAGCGCAGCTCTTGGGTGCCCGTTTCCGCGTTTGGCGCCGTCGCCGTCGGCGTAACCGCCCCGCTAAATTTAGCGGAAGATTGAATTGGTGTTGAGGTCCCGTGACGTCAATTTTCCCCCTATATCTAGCGTAGAAACTGTATGTGTTCAAAGGTGATGTGACACAAAGTCACGGGACGTCATTTTACCCGCTAAATTTAGCGTATAAAAATTACCCGCTATATCAGCAAAATTTCCCCGCTAAATTTAGCGGACAAAATGTTTTCGCTAAATTAAGCGGGGGAATTTCGTCGCTAAATTTAGCTGCCAATTTCCCTGTTAAATTTAGAGGAAAAACTTCCCCGCTAAATTTCGTAGGAAAAGTTCCCCGCTGGGTTCAGCGGGTTAAGGAGGAGGTTGGGGAGGGTGCGTAGGAGCATAACCTCTTCAAGAGCTGCGCGCTAATTTCGCATTGCAGAGATATCTAAACGTCTTTCATATTTTAATTTGGCCAATCATTCTGTATGGGCTACCGTTTTCTTTCTTTCTTTTTTTATGGTTTATTGCACGCGGGCCATGCGCCAAAGGAGCGAGGTATAACTCACTCATCCATGGGTTTTTCTTCTTTTTTTTTTTTTTTTGCTACGGAAATTAGTTTAGCTATACATTGTTTCACCATACGATGGACCGCAAAGGAAGCTACGAGAAAACCGGAGCCAATTCATAGTTGGGAGGGTGTCACGTGTGCTTCCGGTAGAGCGGAGCGACGCGGGGAGCGCGATTTCACTAGACAAGCTACGAACTATGCATTGGCTCGTGTAGGTCGTCGCGTCCATCGCGGTACATCGTACACTGAAACAGAGTATAGTTGGTACATGTTGTTTTTCCTTCGCCAACAAAAATAAAAACGCAGCTCGTGAAACAGCGTTCGAACACCGTTAAAATAATAAAAAAAAAACTGGGGTGTGTGTATGTTTAAACAGCCTAGAACTTGGTCTGCCTCAACGGGCCACTTGTCTCCCAGCTGTGGATGAAAAATATAGCCAGATGCAGTAAAACCGCTAGCTTTGGGTCTTTAAAGCGGTATTCACACGAGGGAGAAATCCCGGGGATTTCTCCCCGGCACGCGCGCATCACGAGATAAAAACGCGAGGCTTTTGCACATCGCAAAGCCTGACGTTTTCGTCGTGGGATGCGCGTGCCGCATGTGTGAATACCCCTTAACGTGCACCACGCAGTAGTGATACACGACCGCACGCCGGTACGATGCTCATCCAGATCGAAACGGGCAGGGGTAGGGATTAAAGGCACTAGATCCTGAGAAAGTAGTGCCATTGCCTTCTTTACCTGCTAGCCGGACACAAACGGTTACTGACATACAGACAACCAAAACCTCGCAAGGCGATTGGCTAACCTGGTCAGAAAAGTTTATTTACAACAGTGGTATCATGACTAGGAGAAAAACCTGATTAGAACTTTTATTTACAACACTGTGGACAGGACTTCGTTGCCATGGAAATAGCCATCTCAGTCCAATCAAATTATCGAAGCTTCCAGGAGGTCGTTCTAAACTTGTCGCGTCAAGATCACCATGGAGTATCTTCCTACTGGAAGCGTTTTACGCCAATGTAAGCGTTTTTGGCACTACGTATGCAATCGACTTATCAATCATGCCCATCTCCATTTATCTCTTACAACAATAGTGTTCTTCTTGCGTACTTCAACACAGAAAAATTATTTTTCAGTGCCTCCAAGTACCGACACCGCATGTGGTAGTGGTACGAGGATGTACGCTTGTTTCGTCGCTGTGTGGATAGCGAAATCTCGGTCTACAAGAAACGACTCCATAAAGCTACTTGTCAACAGCGAATTTAGATCGTCTCACCGAGAACGGAGGGGTCATGGAGAAGTTGCTTATTTCACGGACCGAATTGGCGACCACACAGGGAACTTGGCGCGACTTTCCCAGGGCCCAGTGGCTTTAGTGGGAATTGAACCCAGGATCCCTAGGTTCTGCAGCGCGAACTTTCGCTTCATGTGCTCCGAGCTGGTGTGCTCTAGCCCAATCGACCAAGTCCTCCTCGCCTGGTTCCAGTAAAGCCCCATGATAAAGGCACTTTTTTTACAAGTACCGCCGACCATTGTAGTGGAAACGTGCAAGGCACGTGCCACGAGCGGGTGCTCCGCCGCCATTCGCTTCAAAAGGCCACTCATTTCAGTGCTGCGCCGCCAATTTCTTCCAAGAGCCGCTCGAGAGTCGGGCCTCGTGCACTGGCGCATTTGATGCTACTTGCACGACAAACGCGAACACATTGAGGGGCTTTAAGTTCCGGCGGTAGCGTGAGCTACTTAGCATGCAGAAGCTCGACTAGTCTAGACTTGGTTTGGCTAAAGGGCGCGACACCCTCCCAGTTCCCACAATGCCCCGGAGCACTCACTGGCAGCGCTGGCGTTTCCAGAAAGGTCCATTCGCGAGACACACGGGCAAAGTTTCATGACGGAAGCCATCGCGTTGGATCATAAAAGTACCTCATTTAGAGATGCCAATAGGTTTATTCATGTTTCTTCGAAGTGTTATTTTATATATATATATATATATATATATATATATGTGTGTGTGTGTGTGTGTGTGTGTGTGCGTGTGTGCGTGTGCGTGTGCGTGTGTTTGTATGTGTGTTTGTGTGTGTGTGTGCAGGAAGGGGCTTACTTGCAGGAGTTAATCACGTCGAGTTCTGTGCTGCCCTCCATAAAAAGCATATGGGGATTTTTCATTATCTTCGTAATGCAGGAAGCAAGTTTATCCGCCTCGCAGCGCGACACACTGCCGCATGCAGCTGAAAAAGAAAAACACGGTGACATGCTACGAAGAAGGTAGCACAAAAGACCAAAGGGATCCTGGAATAGACCCTTTTCAAGAGACCATCGAGCAACATGCGGTCGCCGCTTCTTGACCACAAGAGTTGCGATTGAATCCAAGTTCCCGCGCGCCGAATGCTGACGCAGCCCTCGTGTCCATTACATGGTCAGAATGCGTACCCAAGCGCTGGCGGACTGTGATAATTGGAGAACCAGGCTACTAGGTGGCGAACACTTTTGAAAAGGGTTTATCCGGCAGGAAACTGGCGGCGTCCTGACTGAAGCGCCGAACATAATTATACAGTCTCGTCTTGCAGCTATCGTCAACAACAGCTTGGCTATTGACACGCGGGGCGTGACAAGAAGTTCCGAGTTTTGTCATTGTCTCCGCAGCCCGTGAAGCTGTCAGGAGCGGATGAAAAATGGCCGAAACAAATCACAAAGCAAGAAGGTAATACCGTCCTCAAGCCGCTCCTCATACAAATAGTTCTTTTTCTTTATTCCACACTTTTTGAGTTGCATGCACCCATTCAAGAAGCATATTTATCTTAACAGCAAGCAGTTCGTCATCTTCTCTATCGAACATCTCTGCTGCCATAATGCACGTATAACGGTTTCATGAACGCCTCCATTTTTCTGCTATCGTCAACACGGGCCGCGCCCTGCCGTTGAGACAGATCCGAAATGATCGTCTGCTAACATTGATATCCCCCTCGGCTCCCCGCCGTTGTGCCTGAGACATGGAGGGAATCCCGCTGGTTCTGCCGATCACTGACGTCACGCACATCCCTCCCCGAAAAATATTCACCGTGTGAATACCCCTTTAGCCGTCACAATTATGTGAACCAACCTTGAGATTGCGGAGTGTGTCATCCCCTCCTCCGTGTGTGCGCAGTTGCAAATCGAGATGAAACCCTCGGTTAAATGTGGTCTGGTGTTGCAGGGATTTTACTCGGGAGGAGGAGGGAGGGGGGGGGGGGGCCTGAGGTGTCTGGCCACTTCCACAAGTCATAGATATCGCATGCAGTTTTGAGGGGGGGGGGGGGCTGAAGCTTCATAAGCCTCCCCTCTGGCAACGCTACTGCACACATGGAATCGTACTTTTGCACCTGTGTGAACGATTTGCTTACCTCTTTGAAGCAGCAACATTGCCCAGGGAAACATGAAGAGGGTGAGACTGAACGGAGCATGAATGCCCATGGTTGTGTCTCCGAGATCTTGTTCGCAACGTTCGCAACTCCGAAGACGATCGGCTTTAGCGCAGCCTTTTACGCACCCTTATCTATTGCTCTGCGTGTGCACGGATTACGATAAAAAATTTTCCGGAACCATAAACGGAATTTCTGTCCCAGACAAAAGAAAAAGAAAAAAAAAAAAAGCAAAGGGCACTTGAGCAGCGTCACTATAACGGCGGTAACGCCTGTATCACGGCAGAGCGAACGGCCAATCATCGCAATCTATAACCGCTGATAAGCGAATAAAGTAAAGACAATAAGGTATACCCGATGATAAACGAATACTCCACTGGGGTCACGAAGCAGTTCTCCTATCGCGTGTTGCAAGAACGACATTCAATGATGGTCCCGATCAAATCCTCATATCAGACATCACAAGGGCTCGATTAAGACCTACGGCTGCATTACATAGAGTAGCAGTCCTATATTTGGAACAAAAAAGGAAGGATAAGGTGGTCGGGCGCGTTGACTCTCCACAACTCGGAGCACCTGGGGCAAAAACTCTCGCTATGGATTGCGGTAAGGGGATCCTGCAGCTCCATCCCCATGCCCCCCCGTTTGGATGTGGATTAGCATCGTACTGGCGTGGGGTTGTGCGTCATCTATTGCGTGATGCACATTAAAAAGCTCAGGCTAGCGCGGGGCCCGAGACTGACTGAAAATGTCGTCTACAGGAAAGACCCGTACCAGGGCCGGATTTCTAGGAAAGAAAGCACTGCCAAATTTTGCGCACGAGCGGAGAGGCGTCTCGAGTCGAGTCTCAACAGCTCGCACGCCTAAAAGCCGGTTCAGACACTTGCGTTTGAGTGCGTTTGACTGCGTTGCGTCGAGTGCGGAAAGCTAGTCACCAGCACATCTGTGCTTCGTATGAAGCGTGCAATCCAATTCAAGGAATCATCTTGGCACGCGATATAAGCAGCAGGGATGTCCTGGTTTCTCGCTGCCGCAACGCAGTCAAACGCAGTCAAACGCAACTGTCTGAACCAGGCTTTAGGCTTGGCAGGCTTTCTTTCACACGCTCAAGTTTTATGTATTTCGCTCAAATACCACTTAGAACGGATCCCTGACGTTAAGGACCTCTGAAATACCCGTTTGTTTTTCACCACACGCAATCAAAGTTCCATAAATAATTAAAAAAAACAAAAAAACTAGCATCGTTTATTTCTCAATTCGCAGCCAGAACAAGCGGCCACGTGATCCGGAGCCGAGTATATGCCGCCAATGTTGATCATAGCCATGCGCTGGGGTTGGCAAGGCACAGAGCACGCGCTGAGTACCAGACATTGTTATGGTTCGGCTATTGTCGTCATTGCAGCGATTGGACACAGGACACTACCCAAATTCTTCTTGCAAGTGGGATTCCGGCTTAACCTCAAACCGCGCGCCAAGGTGAGGCGGACCTACTCTCCAGCTGCAGGACGTTCGCTGGTTGTCGTACAATGTTGCGAAGCGTCTCTCGCCGAAGCGTACACCACTGAGCGCAGAAAGAAAATTTAAAAAAATAATTATAAAACGTACACGTGTCGTCTTCGACAGCGAAATAGCAAGGACAATTAAATAAAATGCCTAAAGCGGTAACAAATCGAAAAATTTCAAAAATATCTAAAGTCTCAAGACGCTCTCTTCAGAATGCGCCAAAAGCCGCATGGCCTTTGCATCAACGATGGCTGCGCTCGCGGCAGCTCTGGCTTCCACAACATGCAGGAACAGATGCTGCGATCGTTATATCCTACAATATGTGACGCTACGATTCTGTGCGGATACCTCCTCCTGCGTTCCGAGACTGTAAGTTTGCCGCTAACGTAAGCCATCGGCGATGCAGCAAACGGCACCATCTTGTCATCGCGCACCCCAAGGACGTGCCCCTGGCGCACCCCAGCATGGCGGAAACGGTACAGGGCGCCAGCATCGCTCAAAATGGCAGCGCACAGGAGCCTTTCTTGCAAACGTGTATAGATTATCACGAGCTCAAATCGAGTGCCCACGCAATGCTTGGGTCCAATCTATGAGCCGCATTGAAATATCGTCACTATGCGGTACTGCTACCGCCCAGCTACGTCATCAGGTTTCGCGAAGGAGAGATTGAATGGAAACGCTCGGTTTTGTCCTCGAAATAGACCCTTTCCGAAATTCAATGCCATCTGGTGGTTTGTAAAGCAGTTTAGGTTTTGCCATATCAATGGCGGAAATTAACTTGTATCGGCACCGCGACTTTCGCAAGTCAACGACACGGGAGGAATTGTTCAGTGTGAGTTCTTTCTCGATCACATTCAGTTAGATGGTGACCAAGAACCTGCATTCAGGACAAAGCTCCAACCCACTCAGATGCCTCCAAAAAATTCCATACACCAAAGTGCTTTAAAGCCGATTGTGTTCCGCCCACAGATTGACTGAGTCTGAGTTATTGGAAATAAACGCTTACGTATATAGCTCTTGTGTTCCATTCCTACGTCGTGTCGTACTAATCCCCTGAATGTACAGGCCTCGCAAGATCCGCTTAGGAGCATCTTCAGCGTCTTCCTTTATCAGTCACTAGAAGGCCGCCATTGTTATGGCACAGATGCCGTTCCAGAGATGATGATAGTGATCAAAGTGGCCAGACTGAATTTCGGAAAGGGTCTATTACAGCGCAACGAAGGAGTTTCTTGTTCAGTGGCGTTACGTGCGAGTTTCCTTGAGTCCCACTAGTGCCAATAAGCTTGTGTGAAGTGAAAAATATTCGAATTGAATATCGTTGCACCGCCCCTTCAAAAAAACACTGAAGTCATTTTTGAAAAAAAAAAAAAGATCGTTTTTGATCTTATATTGTTTAAAAGGTGTTAGTTCCCTCAAATAACAAAGTCCTATAATACAATACTGCCTATTCATCTCAGGACAATAAAAAAACATGTGGACTCTTTTTTTTTTTTTTTTTTCTGGCGGACTGCTTTGTGCGGACCAAGGAAACCCCTTCAACACGCGCAGATTCCGAATGATTCTATTATAACTCGTTTTGAGGAGAGTTTTATAGGTACAGCATAGGATAATCCTCCTCTTTTTCTCTGCGGGTAAAGCTATCGCTTGCAACTCGCCGACAAGCGCCCATAGAAAAGCGGCACGGAAATTCACAATTTTTCATACATTGCAATTCTGTATATGACGATTCGATCAAGACATAGGAATAAAGGGGCCAATTATTTATTCCCAAATATTCATTACGTAATAGTACTAACAAAAAAAAAAGCAAAGCAAAATTATCCTGAACCTTTCTGAACCGGTTACCGTTATAATTTTTTCCAGCTCAGTTCCGGTTCCATTCAAAGATGGCGGCGAAGATTTCGGTTTGGTTCAGTTCCGGTTTGTCTGAAAATAACGGTTCGGTTCCGGTTTTTGGTTCGGATCGAATCGGTTCCGGATTGACACCCTGTCGCCGTCTAGAACCTAGAACAAAACCACCCTGTGCATATATTATAGTATAGTTTTTGTTTGCTTTTTTTCCTCAACGATCCCTCATCGTGGGCGTAAAATAATTCCGATAGCGAGAGAATATTCCTTATACTCCAGAAGTGTTTCCGCCGATACCCGGTGGATGGCGCCGGGGTGCCAGTGTGCTCTCTTGCCGTACGCGGTTAGAGCGAACGCAACGCACCCGAGCACACTCAAACGCACATGTGTGAACCGGCTTTTATGCGGCCCGAGAAGCGCATCAGTAAACAGAAATATAAAAAAGGGCCCCGGAGACAGAAAACTGAGTGTTTCATTGGCATTTCCCAAAGGCGTTTTAAATACTTGGGATTTATACTGCGCCCTCGAGTGGGCACAGCAGAAAAGAGGCCGTTCGAAGGCGCATTCCGAGGGTCTTGCGAATACATAAGGCAGTCACAGTGTCACGCGATACTCTGACGTCACATGACGTCATGATATGCCACGTGACGACGTGATGTCGCGTGACGACACGATGTCACGTGACCTCGTGATGTCACGTGACGCTGTAATGTCATTGAGGCTCCGCGCCACGGACACACAAATCCTGAGGCTGGCACTCTTGAGCCCCAGTGACACTGCTCATTACATAGTGCAAAAGACAGTCTGCAGAGACTGTCTGAAGCGTTGTACGACGGTCATATGGGTCATACAAACACTGTCTGCGGACATGTTCAAGCATGTGTGAATCAAACGTTACTCGAGGCGTTCCGAAGAGCCTTCTTTCATCGTCTGTAGCGAACAGTGCGTCTCTTGTACGATGTAGGACAAGGGTGACTGCGGTTTTGTTGCTCAGCATTTAAAACTCATTGGTTTCCGGTAAAAGGCGGACAAAGCGACAGATGTGTTCCATCCTCTCGGCGATCAAACATCCGAACAAATGTCGGCGAGGCGTCTGCACATCCGGCCATTTAGGGGCACACTTAGGATGACGAGAGAGGTCATAGAAGCTTTTCACATTTCCTGTCACGGGCAATCAACACTCAAGGATGGTTCAGACATCTGCAGCGGGCGCGTTAGCTACGAGTCATTACGCACGTAAACTGCCAGAAAGTGTTCAGTTAAGCAGCTGACATGTCGAGTGCATTAAATACTACTTTGTATCATTCAACAAAAATCGCCAATTAGCAAGGCTGAGGATTATTTGGAGAATTGAGGTGACCAGCATCTTATCAAGAACGAACCACAACAGCAGGCTATGCCGCTTATCCTAATTCCTGCATAAAAAAATGTTTACTTGGGTTTGGCGATATTTTAGGCCAGATTCAATCTGAGCAATCAGAAAAACAAGCATTGTGATTGCCGCTTAGTGTTCTTATAAAAGATAGACTGAAAGGGCTTGTCTTCAAACTTTCAGAACAGTTTGAAAATGTTTTTGCTTTTAGATCAGTTGTGTCACCATAATACTGTGAATCGTATTTCCTAAGGCATAGCTCATAATATATATGGTGACGAGGTGCCCTTCTCGTGATTTTATGCACGGTAATGAGTTTTTAGCTCAAGGGCACAGCCACAATTTAACTTATAATACTGCGCCGCAAAGTTGTACCAATCACGGGTATTTGATACGACCACCACACTTCGCGACGACATTTTGATTCCGGAAAAATATACGTGGCTCTGGGAAACAAACAGATGTTGAGTTTCGTATAAACACGACGTTTTGTACGTTAATGTAGATTTTCTTTTACTCCTGTGTTGAAATTAAATAACAAAGTTTCATAATTTTGGTACCTGTAAACAAACGATAGAAAAGGCTATATAGCTAATCGTTTGACGACGTAAATAGTGCCTATTGCCAAAACAATGCGTAAATGTATCGTTACTTTAGCAGTTCAAACCAGTTCTAACCAGTTTGAACCGTTGGAACCGTTATTTTTGCTCTTTCGAACTGTACCGGAACTGAACCGAAAGACGCGTGAACCCGAACCCAAACCGAACCGATCAAATTTTCGGTTCTACACTCTGGCATGGCGCTGCAGTGTGCAAATGTGTTTCCCCAGTGTGATCGAGCACAATGGAACGCAAAGCGCTCGAGCTCATTCAAACGCAAACGTGTGAACCACCTCTCAAATGGAAAGCTAACATTCGCGATAATGCACTCTTGATTATGAGATTGTGCTATATTAGCCAACAATATTGCGGGAGAGTGCCGGGACCAAACCGAGTGAAGGAAATAAGTTGCACTCTGCTTTTCTTAAATGCAAGGCTCACAAACTTGCGACCGCTTAGGACCAAGTGTCTTAAAACCTCTTGCGATCTTTTACCACGAGAGAACACACTGGCGCCGTCTATCGGGAAGCCATGGGACACTTAGCATTTCCGTACATTTCTACTTTTTTAACACATCATTCTTCTACTTTTGCTTAATTTTTTTTTAAAGTTATACACGCCCATTTTACAAATTTCGTGCCCATTTGATATCGCAAATACTGCAAAACCTTCACTTTAGCGAAATGCAGTTCCAGGGTCAGCTCGTAGATGGCGCCAGCGTCTGTTCTCTCCTCGTAAGAGATTCCAAGAGCTCGGTCCCAAGCAAAGGCGAGTATGTGGAGGGGCCTTGAGGTTTTTAGGAACAATAAATTCGAACAGAATACGCGGTGCACGCCGATCGCTGCAATCCAGAACGTCCAAAGTTTGGGATTCGGTTTTCTATCGGAGTGCATTTTTGCAGCGGGGGTCCTGCTCCCCCGTGGTCAAAGCGCGCTGCTACGGCGTCGCCTACCGGGTAGGAGAGACTGAAGGAAACTTGGCGCGAGGCCGCGAAATGAAATGCTGCGCGGTTGGAATGTCTATATAAGAGCTCGCCTTCATTTTTGGGTTCACCTCCATCATACGAAGAAGGCAGTCGAAGAAGGCAGGTTGCACGCTTCGGCCACGGCGAGAGGGGGCAGGACCGCGGGCGGAGAAGTACATCTTAATAGGAAGCGGAAACTTCAAAATGCTTTCAAATAGAGCGTTATCTTCGGAACGCTAAACAATGCTCCGCAAACTTTTTTTCTTTAAACTTGCTGATAGAGTGGTTTTTGGTGATTCTTCAAAAAAGCCCATACCTTTGAATTTATCACTTAAAAAGTTGAATACTGAAAAGTAATAAGGTCATAATTACATCGAACGTTATTATGTTTCCTAATATGCCATTGGCAGATTCTAATACAATATCAGCCTTCTTTCTGTGCAATGCGTACTCTTTGCAGAAACAATTTGGTCCGCTTTCCGTGAAACGCCCTTTAAGGCTGAAGTCCATGGGACGAATACGCTGCGAATAACCGACGGAGTTTGCCCGGCGGCTTTTGCTCTGCGGGTGGAATAACCACAGTGGCTGCTACGTCGCGCGCAAAGCAGGGAGGGGCAATATTTCAAATACAAGTATTTGAAATACGTATTTCAAATACTTTGTGTATTTTGTATTTGTATTTAATTACAAATTGGGTAATGTATTTGGCGTGTGAATTTAAATACTAAACCTGGGTATTTCAAATACAATTGATATTAAATACAATTTTGTGGGCGAAAATACATCCCTCAAATTTATTGTCACTGTCCAGAGCAGAAAGAAAACTACGTTCTGCACCGGAAGCAGTGTATCTCAATCAAGCACAAGTGTTTAGTGACTTTGTGATTACGTGCTAGTCCAGGGCAAGAATAGTGACGAAATCGACGTTCACAGGCAGACTGGCTAAATAGTGACGAAATCGACGTTCACAGGCAGACTGGCCTGTGACAACTTGTGATGCTTTCCAGCCTGATTTCCATCCATATTTTTGCCTGGAACATTCTAAATGCGCGGGTCGTCGAGATTTTCGTAACTGGTGCGAGTTGCAACAATAAAAATTTTTCTAGCTAGTGCTGCGCGTCTTGGTCGTCTTGGTTCTTTGTTGGTCTATACCAAAATGTAATCGACAAAAAAAGCTGCATGAAGCTCTGTACTTTTTTCACCTATTGCGTCCAAGCTGATTACAATTTTTTGTGATTATATATCTATTATGTTACTAGAGCCTCGCACACTAACTCCAGAGTGTGCAATGCAAAATTAAAATGAGATACCCAGAAGCCCGTTGCAGGTGCCCTGAAGTCGCTGTCGCAAATTTCGAGGAATGTATTTGGAAAAGTGTTTGGAGGAGACCAAATACATTTGGTTGTATTTGTATCTTGTACTTAAATGCTTTTTTGTGGGGGAAATGTAATTAGATTTGTAATAAATACATTTTTGACGAAGCATTTTGTATTTGTATTTGGATACATATTTGCATGTATTTTGCCCATCCCTGGCGCAAAGCGAGCGCGCCGTAAGGCTGCGTTCGCCACTTATTCGTCACATAATTCGTTCTATGGAGTTCAGCCCTTATGTGGAGATAGTTTCGGCAGTTCGGCAGTAGTGCCCTTTGCCAACAAGCATCTACCAACAAACTTCGAAATCGCAGATACTGCCGAAGTACTGGACTCATCACCGGGCAGGAAGACCTGCAAACCGTCATCGCTTTAGCGACAGGTGTCGAGGATCGTAGCCCCCTCCGGCGGCCATCTAGACCTGCGACACTACAAGCGGCGAGAATCCTGGATCGTTCTCAGTTCAGCAGCAGTGCTTTGCAAACGGGCGTCTAATAACAAACTTTGAAATAGCAGGTAAGAGCGCAAGCTAACCTTTTCCTATGCTTTTTGTTTTTGCCCTGCTGACGTTCACAGCTGTATTTACTTTTTCGGTTGCATGGTGTACTGCGCAACTTCGTCTATTTTTAACGTGAAAAGTTTATAAGACTGTAAAAAATAATTGTGTAAAAAGAAAAAAGAAAAAAACAGAGAAAGCTTGGCAGCTCTTTTGCCCTAAATTATCTGTTTTCGTCTGTTTCTCTGTTTCCGTATTTTCGGTAAAATGTTATCTTTTCGGTTCTTGTCCTTTCTCTAAAATGATAATATTTTTGTTGCCCAGCCTCCTACAAAAACAGTTTCTGTTCTTAGAAATAACAGATCTTGAATGCAGGTTTCCATTGTGGAAGTTTATGAAAAAGCAATTTATGTTTTTATAGATAACAAACATTTTGTAAGCAAAACACGGGTTTCTCTTCTGGAAGTTAGTGAAAAAACAATTTCTATTTTTTTCCAGGTTTCGAAAAACGTTGTACGACGAACTGTGTCGCTGGTGTTTACCCCGCCCTTCAGCTCCAAATACACACAAAAAAAGCGAGAAAATAGGATACATTGAACACACACATACACACATAACACACAAATTACAGCAACACAACTGCTAAACGAATCACGCACCTTGCATACCAGGTTCACCCGATCGCTATATGCAGCCTTATTTCTTAATTCGACTTGGCCGGTGACTGCGACATTTGTCGCATAAACGTGTCGAGACTTACCAAATATGAATCCTACTTAATATTTCTTCGATAGTTTCGCAGTGAATAGCTAATATCTCTTAATTCAGCACCTCCATAAACGTCACGCTGCGCCACTCGCAGCAGGAGCAAGCTGCTTGCGCGCGCGTCCGTCTAGCATGACCGCAGCGTCATGCTCCTTCCTTACTTGCACCGTTTATTTGTTTTCCTACGCGTTGTGATTTTTTGTATGAAGAGTATAGCAGAAACGGTGCGACATTCGATAAAGAAGAACAAGAGGGTACTCAATGAAAATAATCCCTGGAGAAGGGGAACAAGAGGGACAAGGGACAAACATAAAAGTACAAGGGTACTCAAGACGGCTTCTGACGCCTACGTGAAGTAAATCACTCGGCAGACTTTTATATATGTCAGCTTCCAGTGTTCACTCTGTATCCCCTCTAGTTCTTGTGTCTCCGTGTGCGGCCTTAAGATTCCCAAAATACAGGTCCACCAGCTCCTTCATTCACCACACATTTGAACCAAATGCAGTAACTTTATCATTGGGGACTTTTAGCAAACCGTTAGGGTGTTTCGCGTACCGCACTACCAGAGCCTTAAAAGCATGCTTTTGAGCGCGAGCACCGTTGTCACGAAATCTCCCGGGAGCGCACCTAAAAGCGTGCCTTCAAGGTTTGGTGCGGTACGCGGAACATGGTAACGGTTTGCTAAAAGTCCTCATTTGAAGCCACATTTCGCAGTCAGCTATAATCTCGTTCAGCACGCCTATTAAATCTTCACCCCGTGTGTCAGAAACGTGAAATAGAAGTTAGCAGTTCGTTCGTTCACAAAAAACATGTGGAGCTTGATTTGCGTCTGTTACCAGAACCATGCTGATATCCTTGTGAGAAACCGAGAGCTCATGGCTCCTGCGAAATAGCGCTCTACGGAACTTCCTTTGTTTGACTAAAAAGAACTTATTATAGGCAACATTGAAGCAAAGAATGTAGTCCTGGCTCCTGGGTATATAGTATTGATTTTACGAAAGTGTTCGACTACATTAATCATAAAGTGCTCATTCGAAAACTTGAAATTTATGGTACGAGAGGGCATGCTGGGGGGGGGGGGGGGGGGGGGGGGGTTTCTAATCACATCGGATTTAGAAAATCTTCACCAATTTGTTAATATCCACAATCACTCCTCTGATATTAAACCAATTAAATCTGGAGTACCACAGGGCAGCATACTGGGCCGTTACTTTTTAAGATATATCTTAATGACGTTGTTAACGTTGCGCAGCAGGTAAAGTACATAATTTACGCAGATGACAACAGCCACTTTTTTTAACCTAAAATTTGTAATGAGGTGTCGCATGTGGCTACACTAAAACGTCTCGAAATATGGGCTGCCACAAATAATCTCGTATTATATAAAAATAAAACAAAATCCATGTTCTTTAGCTTCAAAAATACGAATCTTTATACAAGTGATATTTAATTAGGCTCCTCGCCTATTTAAATAGTTAGTACGTTTAAAAGCCTTGGGGGTGATTTTCACGAAGTGCATAACTTGGACTGAACATGTGGAATATTTTCTAAACTCGCTTGTAATTCGTATATTACCGCCTAGATATGCGGTAATACGGATTACATAGACATCGTCATGTCCTTCCAACACCACTTAAGTTGCTATTCTATAACTCATCATTTGTGTCCCATCTGAACTACTGTAATCTAGTCTGGGGTACGACAACCAAACGTAATCTCCAAAAGCTATTCTTACTTCAGAAAAGAGTGATAAGAATCGTGTGCGGCGTGCCTTATGATCATCATACTAACCAAGTTTTTGATAAGCTGGGTGTTCTAAAAATATTTCGATACTATAAATTTTGACTTTTTATGAAGTATAAACAGTAGCTTTTTTATTATTTTTGGCATCACTTAGAAACAAACCGAAACAAACAAACCTCGTATACAAGGTGCCAACAAGCATCTACCAACAAACTTCGAAATCGCAGATACTGCCGAAGTACTCCCCTCGTCACCGGGGAGGAGAAGCTGCGAACCGGTATCGCGCTAGCGACAGGTGGTGAAGATCGTAGCGCCCTCCAGCAGCCGTCCGGACCTGCGAAAACTACAAGCAGCGACAATCCTGGACCGTTCTCAGTTCGGCAGCAGTGCTTTGCTAACAAGCATCTAACAAAAAACTTTGAAATCGCAGGTAAGAGCGCAAGCTAACTTTTCCCTATGCTTCTTTTGTTTGCCCTGCTGGCAAACACAGCTGTTTTCCTATCCGTTTTGCATCGTGTACTGCGCCACGTCGCCTGTTTTCGACGGGTAAGGTTTATAGGCTAGGCTTTAGCAGGGACTCAAACCCTTTAGGAAATGACTTTTTTAGTAACCGGAACCGGAACGAAATCGTTATTTGAAATTTATGAGAACCGTAACCGTAACTATCACCGTAAATTATTTCCCGGTAACCGATACTGACCAATATTAACCGAAAAATAAAAATATTAGTTTTTATCAAGAATGACCTTGGGGGGGACTTAAAATATCGTGGTTGTTTGACAGTTACCGTCAGCGAGTGATGCATCTGGTATTACATTTTTGTTCATTCTAAATTTAGAATTAAGAATATTTAGTTGGAATCAGTTGGATTAGGCTTAGAATTAAGGATGAATTAATATACGGGTAAGAATATATAGTTGGAATCGAACCGGTTGAGGTTCCAGTTTGATCAAGTTCGACTTTTTAGAAATTTAGTTGGAAAGTTCGAGGAGAAAGTTCAACTAGGGTTCGACTGTTATGCGCATGCGCGACGGGCTGGATTTGATTTGGATGGTGATGACTAAATGATCAAACCAAACATTCTACTTTATGTGATTGCCCATTGGGGATACCACGTAGAAATACAGAAATTTCCTTGGGTCCGGATAATGACGTGTTTATTGACGATAATGCCACACGTCTGCCCGAGGGCCAACAGTGTCCGAGATAACGGCGCTGTCTCTTTTGACTGTATCACCACTCGGAGTCCGCGCAGCCGATATTGACAGTATAACGGAAGGGGGAGGGTCAGAACAAGAAAGGAAGGCTCTGTCAAGGAGAGCCCCCCCAGCGAGAGTCGCCCCTAGCCGTTGAATTTGGCCGTCTTATATAGCCTGCGGGAATGGACGCGCCCGGGGTGATCGGACGTAGGTTGGCTTCCTGGAGGGGGGACGCATCCAAGTCTCAAATCTTCAAAGGTGCGCCTTCGGCAGGTCACCCGAGAAGGGCGAGGAAGAGCCCTCCACAAGGGAATACGGCCTCACCTCGCATCCGAAGCGAGCCCCGACATGGTGACGCTCCACAACCTGCCTGAGCTAGGCCTATAGATAAAGGTCCGGAGAACACGTGGTTCCCACAACTTTTAGCAAGGGCAGCACAGTATGGCAGTTTTGGTAACATATCAAGACTAAATTTCGTTATTAACTTTTAAGTTATTATAATGAAGTTGCGTTGATTTGAACTATTTATAAAATAAAACAACATATTCCATAAAAAACATGTTATCCAAACCTAGGCATGCTCGTATGTAAGTCTAGCCACACTGTTCACAAAATCGAACCTTGTAGAACCTGATTGAAAGTTCGAAGGTTCATCCACCCAGTCGATCCTTCAGGTTCGACGTAAAAATCCGGGTCGACGAAAGTTCGTGCAAAACTTGAAAGTATAAAACACCGAGGACGAGGACGGGAACACCCCGTCCGCGTCCTCGCTGTTTTATACTTTCAAGTTTTGTGTCGATTAACCAACACGCTCGTTTTCACTTGGAAAGTTCATGACATCCCTGGTTGAAACATATCTACAGGAAAAGCTCCGCCTCCAATCCCCGGAGAAAAATGGCACTACTATATAAATGCACAATTTTCTAGTGTCACAGAATCAGACAGCGAGAAACTTGCGCTTCTATAATCACATGCATTTGCTTAGAAATAGCAAATACGACGTAGGTGTAGCAGCGCGCAACAACAAAGACTAGGGAAGGGACCAGCAGCACGCGTCATATTCTTACAGCTTCCTATGTTGTTCAATCCTCTCCTTGGTCTTCCTTGTTTTGCGCTATTGCATTTACACTAGGTTTGACTTTCACCAACTCTCCCTCTCAATTCTATTACTTTACTCCAGTTAGCAGTATTTTACTAGAGGAAGGTTATAGTTTTGCTCCTTCTTTCAAAGTGTGGCCGAAGCCTTTTCTGTATATCCAAGGTTGCAACAAACTATAGCGATGAGAAGGTGCGAATGGTTCTTCCAGCACTGTAGGAACTTTTTGAAGGTTGTTTATATAAGCTGCCGAACAACAAAGTATCGATGTTTATTAGTATTTTTATTATATAGAATGAGATGAACCCCGAGTAGCGGGGGTAACATATATGTTTGGGTATCAATTGCTATATAATGCAAATAGATGTGGTGAACAAACGTTGGAGCTAGAAACGTGTGCAACTTTGGACCAATTAGAAGTGCTAACACGTTTTTGAGTTATTTGCTTTGCGAATGTCTTGTTGTTGGATAGCTGGGACTATTTTAAACCGTTTATTATAAAGCGGTGTCTAGCATTTCATAAAATAAGTTATTGAAGCAACCGAAAAAAAAAACTTTTTTTTTTAGAAAAGTGTAACCGGTAACCGAAACCGTAAAAAAAACAAAAAAAAAAAAAAACTAAGCGAAACCGATATGAACAGGAAACACTAACCGCAACCGAAACGTTACATTTTTTTCGGCATGAGTTCCTGGTTTTCAGACGAAGTGAAGCCTCAAAAAACGTAACCGCAAACTTCCACGCTAGATTTAGCGGAGAAAATGACGTCACATGGCGTCATCTCACGTGACCTATACGCAAATTCAGTTTCCCCGCTAGATTTAGCGGGAAAATTAACGTCATATGACCTACGCATAAATTTAGTTCACCCGCTACATTTAGCGGGAGAATGGAGAAGTAAAAAGTGAAGTTAACACCACTAACTCCGCTAACTCCGCTAACTCTAACTAACCTTAAGTCTAACTGTAACTCGGACTCTAACTAACTCTAAGTAACTCTTACTCTAACTTTAACTAAAACTAACTCACCACTTACTGCACTAAACACTTGGTTTAGCGCCAGTGGCTTAGCTCCACCAGCGCTAAACCAAGAACGCTCCACGTCGCAACACAATTGCAGGGCTTTTTGTAAAACATTTGTTTTTCCTTATCATGGCGAAGGAAAAAAAAAAAACATTTTGCGAAGGTGATCGATGATCAACGCCATGAGATTAGGGCTGATCTCCGGTCAGCCTAATTGCATGCGTTTTTTGCGGCGTTCTATAAAAGATGCACTGTTCATAAAGGCAAAAAGCAGCTGTTTGCAACTGAAACACTGTGCTTCAGTGGCCCGGCTAATGTCGTTTTTATAAACGAAGATTACACGCAACAAAACAATCAGGTGGTGGGCGCGGCTAGCGCAAGAAAAGGGGACGTCGGATGGAAGTATGTTTGGACCACAAGCGGAAACGTTCAAGCACGCGGGACCGACGACTCAGATATCTTGAGGGTTGCTACCCTAGCCGACATAGCAAGGATGGTGCAGGAAGGAAACTGTATAGATTATGTTTATTAAAGCCACCTTATTTTAAATGCCGGAAAAACAGCCATGCGACTTTACAAGTGAATATTTCGATAAACTGAGAGACACTTTCCATCTGCGTTCTCAGCTGTTCAAATAAGCGCAAGAAGTATTAGTGGCAAATAAGACTCACTTGATATATTTTTTTTTGTTCGCTTTATCTTCGCTTTGGCGTCATTATTTTTACCCAACCGTTGTTGCGCAAAAATGATCAACAGCCGCATTTTGGACACTAAAGTTGCGTCAGCTTAATGTGGGCACTAAAAGAAGTGGGGGAATCCGTATATATGTCAGAAACAGTTACTCTTATTTAGTTGTCGGCGCTTTCTCGTTGATAAACGAAAATGTTGAGTGCCTCGCGGTACATCTAGAAGGTACACTAATCGCTTCCGTGTATTGACCTTCTTAAGAAAACAAAAGGAGGTATTCTTGAATTTTACAGTGGCTGGTTCGGTTTTTTTTTTCACTTCAGAATCACTCTAATATTTTACAATGGGTGATGGTAATATAAACAGCTCCTCAGACACACTACATGCTACAGATTTGATTGATGTCACAATGTCCTACGGCTGTAGCAATTTCATAACGCTGCCAACTAGGACCACCTTAGAAAGCGACATATCAATCAATCGACACCTACGTAACAAATTTAAGCACGAGTGATGTCACGGCCGAAATATTTACGCAAGATATTAGGGACCACTTTCCCATTTGTTGGATTGCCTCTACTCCCAGCTATTGCAAAGTGACAGAGTAACACTCACTTCAATATCGCAGAATCGGTGATGAAGTAATTGACAAATTCAAGGGATTAGTTGATAATGAAGACTGCAGTACGGTATTTTTTTTTTAAGAAAATCCTAGCCTGCCTTACAATGAGTTTGTCTGCAGGAACTCAGCATAAAGAACAAAAAGTTGAGCGGCGTTAAACTTGCTGACACAATAAACTAACATTTTATCAATGTAGAGTTGCCATGATACACCTCCAATTACTCGTACGTGTAACAACAGAGCAGGGTTGTAAAGTACCTAGGTACAAGTAACTGTAAATCGGTATCTAGGTACTTTTGTTGAACCTGAGGTGCAAACCTAGGTACTTTAATTTCTCAGTATCTGTACTGTATCTTAGGTACGTTTTCCAGTAACTTGTAACTAAGTGAAGTTACTTTTTACAGGTACTTTTCTATTCACTTTGTCAAAATCGTAGAAAATACAATATAACATAAAACTGAAAATAAATTATAATTACAGTCGTCAAGCAATTTAACTTCACGTAGTGTTTCCACGCAATAAATCGAACTCAAATTTCACACTTTACAAAACTGAAAATGTTTGTGAAGAAAAATGAAATGAAAGGACGATTAACCTTCGCCTTTAAGAGTTGAACGCGATAGGGTTATCGGGCCCCGTTCGCATGGCCTTCTCAATCGCTTCTCATGCTCTGGAGTCACACAACCACCTAGTTCTTATGATACAACACTCCCGGCGCGATCGAGGAGCTTTTGCCAGTGCTTTGATGCCATTTTACCCCGCAAGGTTTATTTATGCGTTTATGCTAACAACACTCGATGCGATAATGCCTTTACCCTGACACAGACAGACATCGAGGCTCTCTATATAATGACGGCAGGATCGCAGTGCCATTCCCAAGCCCTCCGTTGCCTAGTCGGTAGCATGTCTGGCTCGCAACCGAAGGGTCGCGAGTGCGATCCTGCGTAAATTCTTCAAATTTTTCTTTAAGGCAAATGAATTAGTTTATCAAATGGGATAATTTGAAACATGCGGCGACCATTAATTCGTATGTCTTTAACCTCCTTCATTCCACGCGTGACGTCACGTTTCACATGAGCGTTGTAGGTTGTTTGAAATTCCCGCGCGAAGTCATGTGGCTGTGACGTCACGACCCTATCGACCATTCAGGAATTTCCCGTCACGCCACCGACATCCGACGGATTTTCTGTGACCCGAGCTCGTAAACGCGCTCGCGTTAAAATATTCTCTTCCTTCCTAAAAACGAAAGAAAAAACGTGAAAGCTTGAAGACTTTCGCTCGTCGTTGCGTTGCAAAGGTTAGGTGTATGTACACTCGACTCTTCGTTTCTCCATGCGGCCGACGTCTTCTGGGCCTGCCGATGGCTTCGATGCCAGTGCTGGCGCTGAAGGGCAAGCCACGTCAAAAAGCGAGTTTGAGCGGGACGTCGTAAACAGTGGAAGCTGTGTCCTTGGTGAGCCAATTGGAGCGTGAGAGTAAGGCACTTGAGGACTCAACTCCGATCCTTTCTGCAAGTGCTCGGCATTATGGAAGAAGCGAGCGAGGTCTAATGTGGTTGCTGACGCCATCTCTTCAAGCTGTGAAGGATATTTGCCCATGCCTGTCCTCACGCGGTGAAACTCTACATACTATTGCCTCAAATCGCTTCACGGAATGCTTGTTCACAGTGAGGGAAAGTTGAAGGAAGTTTGTGAGAATTTCAAAATTCCGCGATTCACGAAATCAGACATTGACTTTATTGATGAGCATGTTCAGGTGTTTACACCTCTCGCACAAGCTATAACTTGCGCAAAAACAGCATGTTTATGGCATATCTCCTGCCTACAGTGGCTTCACTTCACAAGAAATGTCCGCGTTGCTGACGGAGAACTTGAGGTACTGCCGCCCGGTGGTCGAGAGCTTAATAACGGCGATCAATAAGAGGTTTGCGGGTATGGAGGAAGAAAAACATTTGATAATATCTGCCGTATGCCATCCAAAATTTAAGGTTGCATGCATAGACAATGAAGTGGAACGGAAGCGGGCCTGGGATTATCTAAAGAACGAACTTATGCGAACATCAACTATAGAAAAAGCGTCGTCAGGCGAAGCAAGTGGTGAGGATGAAGAAGACTGTAAGCACTTCATTAACTTTGAAACATTGTCCTCATCTGCTTCATGGGAACGGAAGTTTGTACAGTACACCGAACTTGCTCCGACAAGAAGTCTGGACTGTCTCAAGCACATGCCGTTGCTGAAAAGCGTTTTTTTAAAATTCAACACGGGGCTTCCAAGCAGTGCGGCGCTGGAGCGCGTTTTTAGCATAGGGGGAACAATTGCTACCAAACTGCGATCGAAGATGTCGGATGAACATTTCGAAGAAGTCCTGATTCTGAGGTCAAATCGAGCACTCAAGTGAAAAAGACAAAGTCTTAGAATGCTCTGGTGAGAGCGTTTTGCCTTATTTCTCCAATTGACACCAATAAAGCACGTTTATCAAACTTGTTTTGGTGTACATCCCAGTATACAAAGGATTTACTTCCAATAATAATGTGACAAATTTGAGAAAAATACTTGACGTGAAAATAAAAAGTACCTTTGAAGTAACTGTACCTGTACCTAGGTACATTTTTAAGCGAGTAGCTAGATACGCACCTAGGTACATTTTCGTATGAGTAACTGTAACTGTATCTTAGGTACATTTCTGAAGTAACTTTTACAACCCTGCAACAGAGCAAGCAGACCTTGTATCCCGGGAATAATTATGCTCGCGCCGACAACCCCAAGTAATGTACAGAAGCAACTAATGTGGCTACAAAAGATGTAACTGCTGTACTTGAGAATATTAAAGACGTAACAATAAAAAGCCATATTCTACAATAAGCATCATTCTACCAAAATTAAACAGTATGTTCGCGTTCGGAGTTTTTCGTAGTGACTTAAAAGCAGTGTTGTTCGAAACGGCGTTCCTGGAACGTGTTCCTTTTAGGAGGAACGTGGGAACGCCATCGTTCCATTTTGCCTTGGTGGTACTGGAACGAGAGCTCGTTACATTTCTACTGGAACGAAGAAAGGAACGGGCATTTCTTTTTTCGTTTTGTGGGGTGATTTTTTATTTTTTGTTTTAATTGGGGATTTCTAAACTTATAAAAACGATATTTTTACAAAGAGCAGTAACTCGTTAACTTTTTGGTTACTCATCTTAGGTTTTTTTTTTGTGTGTGTGGTCCTCGCTTGGTAACATTCGGGTGCAGGAGAGCTAATGGGTATTGATTCTTTTTTCAGTGCCGAGGCTGCGGTACAAAAAGCAAAATATTTAGTCAAAGGAAAAGACAGAGAAAGAGGGACATTTCAAACTCTGCTACTTTCCTTGCTTCCGTGGATCCTCATACACCCAAAAATATAAGGCCGACTCCAGCCATCACTGAATTTCCACAAAGAGACCTACAGTTACAAGAAAAGAACGAGTTAGCAGTCATCGAACGCACCCTTGTATACCGAACATTGGTCACTTAAAAGATACGCAAAAAATTACTTTTCTTCCTTCTCCCCTTGTCCCCCCCCCCCCTTTCAAACCAAACATCGAATTCAAACCTTCACGAAGAAGGACTTGTAGTATGCAAGACTGATCTTCCAAAAGCACTACCCTCTTCTTCACTGGCTCGTCTTGCGTACGGCAACATCAAGAAGCAACTGTTGTTAAGTTCGAACAAGATCGAGACTTCGTTAGTTAGATCGAAACGTGCGAGGTTGCGTTAAAACGCTGGTGCAACGGGGGGTAACAGTACATTTGGCTCGTCTGAATCGCCAACCACAAACATGAATATGGCTTAAGGCTGAAAGTTTTAGATGTGAATATATCAACAAATGAAACTTTGCTTCCGCTTGCTTTCTTCTCCTGCTGCCCTTCCATAACGGCACCCAAATTTGTATGTTGCCATTTCATGGGATAGGTAAAAAAAAAATCTTTGTTGGATCTAACTAAGTATGTTAATCACCAAAATGCAAATGTAAGTATATGTAACGATACGTTCCATTTGTTTACTGTAACGGGAACGAGTTCCTTTTTTACATATGAAACGGGGAACGCGTTCCAAAAATTAGAAGGAACGAGAAACGTGCTTTCGTTCCTTTTTTCTTCTTTTTTTGAAGAACGTGTACAACATTGTTCAAAAGTAGCTTGTGTTAACCATGTACAAAAAGGCGGAGGAGAAAATAACCTGAAAAGCTATCGTCTTATATTTCTGTCGGCCGTCTTCTTACAAAAAACTTTGAAGGCGTGTTAAATGATAGGCTAGTAAACGTTTTCAATACATATAATGTTATTACCGCCGCTCAGTATGGCTTTCGAAAAGGAAAATACTCCGAATCGGCACTCAAAAAGATCAATGATAGGATCGTAGATTACACTAAAAACGAAATACTTACCATAGGGTTATACTGAGACTTTAGAAAAGCCTTCAATAGAATTCAACACAATATACACTATATTTTAAATTGCAAAATTATGGAATACGTGGTATCGCATATTGAAACTATAACATCGTAGCTAGAAAACCGTTTTCAATGCGTTCAAATTCAACACAAGTCTCAGAAAAGCTATAAATTAAGTGTGGCGCCCACCAAGTTTCCATTTTGGGACCAGTATTGTTTCTGGCATAAACAAACAAATTTAAGGGCCATTCAAGATTCACCAAATCTAGTTATGTACGCAAATGACACAAATGTATTTTTCGCTGGTAAGACAAAATCCGCTCTAGGATTATCGGCGATTGAAAATCCAACAAAGCTGTCGTCCTGGCTTCAAAATAACAAATTGCAGCTAAACACGGATAAAACCAAATATATAATATTTAGACCTCAGAATAAGCCCAGTGGTGGCTCAATTTCTATTAAATATGAAGATTATTTTATTAAAAAATACAGAATCAAATAATTTTGGGTGTTTGGTTTAATAATGAATTAAAATGGGCAACCAATAAGACAAAACGCAAGGCAGAATTAAGCAGATCGGTTGTTTGCATACAAAAAAATAGCCACATTTGTTCCAATCTGGCTGGAGAAAATGCTGCTTGGTTCTAATTTAAAATATGCTGCGTACTTTTGGTATGGGGTGCAGCAGGCGTTACGAAAGCGAATGAATTGTTGTACAGAATAAAGCGCTACGCCTGCTCGAAAAGTACAAAGGAAATATAATCGAATTTAAAAGTTCGCATAATTTCAGAAAACAAGCAATTCTTAAGGCAAACCAAATATATATTTTAATTTATTGCAAGTCATATATATATAAAAGAAACTTTATGAAACAGATAAAGACAGTTCAAAAAAGCGATTCCCATTGGACATAACACAAGAAAAAAGCCGAGCATACTCACCAACTGTGGTAAACAAAAAGAAAAATAGTTATCAGGCACTAAACTTGTTCAATCAAGTTGATACTCATCTCAGTTTTACTCTGTCTTATCTATTCTATCTTATCTTATCTATTTGCTGGAAAGGATCCTATATTCAACACGATTTCAGAAAGTGCTTGTATTACACCATCGACTGCCCACTCAAAAACTGATTTAAGGTAACTTATCGATTAAACCAGCGTGAATCCATGCGCGATATCTTTTTCGCGCAAATTATGTAAATTAAGTCGTTGCAGGAAACATGTTAAGTGCACTATACTGCATGACAATCGCGCACTTAATGCCGGAATGATTTACCCCGTATTCGCACGTTAGATTACGAAATTAAATGGTTTTAATGACTGCTTGTTGGTGAGTAATTGTATGCGCCATCCTGTCCTCTTCTTCAGAAAGCCACGCATATTTTTGAGATTTCAGAAGTGTTTATTTCTGCATTTTGATATTGTAATATTGTTGTACCTTACCAATTTGTTTGTATGAGATTTACCCCACTGCTACATTTTAATAATTTCGTAAGTCCTCTCATGCAAAAGCTCATATATCTGTAAAAGCATCATGGCTTACTGTGAAGACAGTTGCCCCTGTTGCATATACGTATATAAACATGGTTCAAACGCGACGAACAAGACAATCGGTGTTAATCCCTTAAAACGTCTTCGTATTTTCTTTTCTTTTGCAGGAATTGTATCTCATACTGACGTTCTTCTTGTCCGTGTGCGCAATAGAACGTCATCGGGATGCTGTTCTTTGGCTTTGTTGATTGGATTATTTTGGTTGTAACAGCAATTGCTCTGCTGTACCTGTGAGTTACGATTCTATTTGGTTGTTGTTTATATATAACCCCTGTGTAATTCTGTCTTGCCAGCTCTATAACTATCATCATCTAAGTGTATATATGCTAATGGCTGCCTTTTGATAGCTAATGAAGGACAAATTTAAAAGCAGGCATCTATGCGGAGCCTGAACATTACAGACGATAGATCCCTACGAATATAAATGTGTGATGTAAATCCTTTCAATTCTTTGACTTCGGCAAGCTCCAGACTGAGCGTGACAATAAAATGTGATAAATATTTATTAAGGGATATACTCAAGTAAGCTCTTCGTACAGACTGTTACATTTTTACATTATTAAACGTGGAAAGCATGAAAACAAACTGTACATTGAAGAACACACCAACGTTCGTTCGTCGGCCGTTGAGGAATATGTATTAGAATTTAACCGCGATTCACGTGCAAAACTTTACACTCATATTTGGGTCACTAGATGACACTGATATTTTAAAGATCTATTAAACTACTGACTATAATTATTTATACATTATGCGGACTGACAGAACGAGTGGCTAACATAGAAGTCGTAGTTTCCCGATTACATAACTTTTCTTTCGAGACAAAGTCTCCCAGCGGATTAGACTGGAGCCACAGGATGAGCCGCGCCTCCGGCTAACAACAGTTAAGCCATACTGGTGCTTCAAAGTATTACTGTCAATTACCTGAACCTCTATCTAAAGTAGCGGGAAACGGTTTCCTGGCCTCCAGAAATCCTAAAGCAGTCACGGCTAACAATCACCAATTTCACGAAAGATCTGCTTAGGGGAGTCGTGGGACTGAAGATAGTGGTGCGTTTATTGGCGTTATACACCAACTGAACTTTCTGATGTCACAGCATAGTAATGGCTTTGCTGTCGGCACAGCGAATGAGTAGACGTTTTGCTTCACAGAGATCTGGTTTCTTGGGAAGCGCTGGCTTGCTCGCAAAGCTGTGCCCGTTACTCGAAAAATGGAATGGATTACAATTACAACTTACCGAGCCTAAGAAGTAATGGATTACCGTTACAAATTACCTTTACCGAAAGGAAACGGACTACTTTTCTCTTTACGTTACATTTTTATTTTCACGTTACTTTTCCCCTACACCTACCGAGAAAACAATAAGAACAATTTTGATGTTTTCGAAAATGTTCCGCAACAATACTTTGCATTTCTCATACGTGGAAGAAGAAAAACACGATGGAAGGCGATGGAAAGAGGCAGAGCCTATGTCGGCGTTCTGTTCTTGATATTTCGTTTTTCGATTATTTGTACATGCCTCGCACGTTTTTCTATCGCTTCTCGCGACCGGTCCTACAAAATATCGTGATTTATTTTCGATTATTCTTCATTTCGAGATGTTTTCTATCTCGATGAACTTGCCATCTTTCTGCTGCGGAATTGCGCGCTAAAATTGATCCGGTTTCTGTATTATGATCATATTCTAAAAAGAAAAGTTACGAGTAATTAAAGTAATCCGTTACCAATATTTGTAATAAAATTACTGTACAAATTATCACCGTAAAAAATAACGCTCAATAACAATATTACTTTAAAAAGTAACGGATTACAAGTAATTCTTTACTTGTAACCGATTTCATGCAACGTCTGTTGTAAACTGCGCTCTGCCATCTTTGTCTGCTGCAGACTGTGCAACGCGTTCTGAGCATGCGCTGTAGCTCTCTTGCGCAGTATACCAGACCGTGCGCATACGTCCTCAGCTGAGTGACTCAGCATTTTTTGACCGGGTGATAAGCGCTGGAAAGATGTATTCAGTGTTCGTTCCTTGCCTCCTTCGTGAGAGATGAATGGTGGTGAGAAAGGAGCGAATAATAAAGTTAGAAAGAGCCCACAACCTATGTTGGGGTCGGTGTGATCATTTTACCTTGTCACTGGCTATAGTGTTTACGTCTACGGCTAATTCATTTTCAAGGTGCTTGGCCCTATAGTGCAAACATCCTTTCTATCGCTTGGTTACTTTTGAACAGAGCTTGTAACGCGCGCGCCCACACACGCACACAGACACACACATACACATGTTATTTTTTTTACACTCGCGAGATTTTTTAAGGATAGTAGCGCATATTTTCGATGGTATTTTGCCGTGCGAATGAACATATGGATTGTGTGATTGAGTAATTTATTGACTCATTAGTTATTTGGCCAATCTCAATTTTTGCGTCATTCCAGCTACGCGTCAAGGCACCGGAACTACTGGAAGGACCAAAATGTCGTCCACGAAAAGTATTCTTTGGTATTAGGACCCATAAGTCGATTTTTCTTCAAAGTAAGTCTCGTTTTGAAAAAGAAATTGCGGCGGTGTTTTGGTCTATAAACCGTTATACGCAGAATCGCGTTTTATGAGGAACTGATGCTGACGTCATCTCTAGGCCGGCAATCGCCACCCTGCCATATTTTTGTTTTGTTTTTTAAAGGTTTTTGGAAGCAAAAGGCACAGGCGTTTGCCCTGTTGTCCCGTTACTTTTTAAGAAAACCCAATTCGGCAACCCCACCAAAACCTTCCTTTATTATAGATTAAAACTCCCAGAATCTAGACTACAGACCGAACAAGATACAACACAACACGGAAGTCCTTTAATATTCGTAAAAAAGTTGCTGTTTGGTGTTCGCTCTTTATGGTATTCCTTTCACTTTTTCACTTTTTACTGCCTTTTTTTTTTTTGTGAAGATGTCTGAGGGAACTAAACAAACAGGAATTTCGGAAACAAAATATCAACTGTTTTTTGTTTTTGTTTTACTTTTGTGATATGTCAATATCTGTCCTCCCTGTAGTTTCGGTGTTTTCGTCTGTTCGACCATCATCAGTTTCTTTGCACCTTGCTGTTCCAACTTCGTTTGTCCCCCACGGTACCTACCAAGTTCTATGTGTGGGTTCACCTTATGTCGGAGCGCTGTCAAAGCCAGAAGACGATCAAGGACAGAATACAGACATTAGAGGACACTGCAGAATAAAAGCTCAAGGTCGCGGCGCTCTTCCTGGAAGAGCCGGCGGATATGCACGAATAGAGAGACGGCGAACTCCATGGCGTGGCAGTTTCGGCACTGCTTGACTGGCTGGTGACATCGGCCGCGCTCCGACCTTCAGGGTTTCACCGTCAGGATTTCGGACAGTGCAAAGCGATATTTTTTTCTACCTCTTTTTTTTAATTACTTCTCAAAATTAATCAAAATTATGCTAAATTATTAAAACACACGGCGCACATACCTCACTTCAAATATCCCGTCACTTTCCAGCCTTTCCATATGATGAACCATGAACGATACATCAAGTACGGGAGATTGTTTGGGTGAGCTGCTTTCACACTTCAGTATTTCACGTATCTAATTAACCGTGCTTTGGCCGTCAGTTCAAAACCGTAGGGTGCGCTCATCAAACACATAAACATTCTCAACCATGAATTATTGTAACAAACGCACACTTAATTGCACTATTTCTAAGTTTCTTCATGTTTCATTCATCAAAACATTTAACAGAGGAAGAGTTTCTAAATAAATATCTGTTAAAACAAAAAAACAAAAAAAAACAAAATAGACGCGTGCGTTGTGCCAAGTTCTAATCTCCTAATCAGGGCTCGCATTGCTACCATGCTTTAGTATATTCATAATATCCGTATAGAAAGTTAATAAAAACAAAAAACAGTTTGATCGTCTATATTGTTATTCAAACTCTCGGGTCCCAAGGGCAAATTACCCTGCAGTCTCGGAGACAAAAGAGCCTTCCAGCCTTTTTCTGATTGAACTCATTATTTAAAGATCAATGATTGGTGCAATTTATGGTTAACGTAAACCGTAACCAGGGGTGCTATGTTCGACAAATGTTTCGTCTCTCCTAAAAAGAAACGGAAGTGACGATATCGTGTCTGATCGGCTAGAGGCTCAAAGGACGAAAAAGAGAACTTTCGTCATTTGAGCCTCTAACCAATCAGACGCGATATCGTCACTACCGTCGCTTCCGTTTCTTTTAAGGAGAAACGAAACATTTGTCGAGCATAGCTTCTGTGCTTACATTTAAGTGTATTAAAGTGAGGAAGGTTTGCGTTGCCACGTGTAGATTTGCCACAGTGCTTTAAACCTTGGAGAACGATCCGAAGAAAAAAAAATCGGCGCCTACACATACCTAGGAATCTGAAACTCTCACCGAATGTGCATTTAAATTGTAGATTTCACCATGTGAAGTTTCAAGGCGTTGATTTGTTCCTGTACAAAGATGAGACCAAACAACTTGAAAAGTTAAAGGTGGACCTGTATCAGGGTACACCAACACACGTCCTCCTTTGCCGACAACACAGTACAACTACTCTTTTGTCCACTGGCTTCGACTATAGATAGATGGCACCACAGTTGCGTTCGTTGCTAACTCTGTCCTCTGCGACTCCGTCCACCATTGACTTTGTCAAGTTTCTTGGTCTTACACTTTACAGGAAGACAAATGCATCTTGAAACCTCACGAAATAAACTCCACATTCGGTGAAAGTGCGACCTTTCTACGCGGACGCGTCAATTTTTTTCTAGTTCGTTTTCCAGCGTAGGAACCACTGCGTCCAAACTACAATGGTTTATACCTGTGAAGCTTCTTAAGCTTTACGCTGTTAAGCTGTTAAACTTTTTAAGCGCCCAGACTACAAAGGTTTAAACCTGTAAAGCTTTTTAAGCTTAACAGGTTCGTTTAAAAAAAGTTGTGAAAGTTACACTAATCTGGTTTGTAGAGGTGAGTTGTACGATCAGTCGGAGGGACATAGCAAAGGGGACTAATCGTAACGTTCGGATTATTAACTAAAATATTATCATTAACTTTTAGTTATTGAAAATAAGCATATGGTTGTAGTTAGCAACGTGTTCAGCGACATCAAAAATCACTACGACAGTAAATTTACGAAAGACTTGGAGCACGTGGGGCGCAGAGTGGAGCGCTAAATTTACCCCTCGTGCAGCAGGAGGAAGGCCACGCGTGCGATATCGCGTCCGCCCGATTTCTCAGTCTGTTACCATCATAGTCCCAGCCTCTTGCTAGTTGTACGAGTGGTAACTTTAGCGCACTACTCAGCTCCTTACGCGCTCAGATTCGTTCTAAAGATTACTTATTTTGTGTTTTCTGAAGACGCTCAACAAGTTTCTATTGGAAATCATACGTCTATTTACACTTATTAAAAAGTTAATTAACAAATTCTAGTTAATGTTTTTACTTAACGTGACGATTAGCCTCCTATATTATGTCTCCCTGGGCGCATAACTAACCTGCACAAACTGCATTAATGCAACTTTCACGGGTATATATATTGTAACGGACAAGGAAAAGGAAGAAAAGGGGAAGAAGAAGACGAGGTCGTGTGGAGAACGGAGGACTGAATTCTGGGTTGCCCGTTTTAGCCCATGAACTGAGACGCCCGCAACATTTGGTGGCAGCGGTGGGATTACGAAATGGCTACCCAATCGGAGGCAAGTGGCGTCATCTCAACTTCCGCGGCGATGCAAATCACGGAGCGGTTAGCTAATCTGCTCGCCGAAAGGAGTGCTACGGACATTGTGAACCCGCTTGGAACCCTCGACGATTGCCTCGCAACCCGTCTGTCTCTGCTGGAATCTGCGGTCGAACGTCAGGTTGCCGATGTAGGGCAACGCCTCAATGACGGCCTTTCGTCCATGGAACCTCGAATTCGACTGCCTGTGCACCACGGACCGCCACTCAAGCTGCCGACATTTGATGGGCAGTCGTCATGGCAAGCCTTCATCATCCAATTCGAAACGGTTGCAGACTTCTACGGGTTCGACTCAACGTCCAGAGCTCGTGCAATGGTGGCCCAGTTAAGGGGGAACGCTGCTGAATGTTTGGAGAGCATGTCTGCCACAAGTCGTTCCTCATATCAACTACTCATAGAAGCTCTAAAGTCCCGCTTTGGTGATGAACATCTCCAGCAATTTCACCTGACTGCTTTAAAGCACCACCGCCAAGGCACGGACACACTCCAGGAGCTAGCTGACGTAATCCAGAGGATGGCGAGAAGAGCGCTCGTCGGATGTACGGAAGTCGACGTGGAGCAAATAGCAACCACTGCTTTCGTCGACGCAATCGAAGACACCGACATCCAGCTTCTTGTGCGACTCGCCCACCCAACCACGACTCGTGCAGCACTGGCTCGCGCACTCGAAGTTCAAGCAGCCAACAAAGTAATGGACATGGTGTCGACATCTGGAATCAAGCTTTCGCGGGTGGCTCACCGATCTTCTCCGGTACGTTCAAGTAAACGTCGTTGCTTCACGTGTGGTGACATTGGGCACTTAGCTCGATCCTGCCCAAATCACTTGGCCCCGTGCAAAATGCAGCCTATACCAACGCCAAACGTTTCAAGTGACAGTGAGCCTGGCAAGGTTGAGTCTCATGTAGTGCATGATGTTCCTCTGGTGACAACGCCACTGCGCACCTCGCCAACGCCATGTCTTTCAGTTCATCTTCATGAGTTGGGACAACATGTGAATGCTATCGTGGACACCGGAGCTGCAGTAAGTCTAATCGATTATGCATTACTGCAATCAGCAAAGTGTACCACGCCCAAAACACTTCCTGGTACCGTCTGTCTTATATCAGCCGACGGTTCTACAATCGAACAAGAAGGACAGATCTCGTTGACTGTAGAAACTTTAGGAACAACAGTCAACCTCCCCTTTGTAATTGTGCGCAAGTTACAATGGTCAATGATACTTGGCCGTGACTGGTGTTCAAACGTCCAACTCTCCCTATCGTTTCGAGGAGGTGAACATTGTTTGTCAGCCGTACCAACTTTCAGCACTGGCGATCAGTCCTCCAGTTGTTCTGCGACAGTGTTGCCCCAAGGAGATAGCGGGGGAAGCAAAGAAGCAATTTCCTGGAATTTTGAGAGCTTATTCGATGGATTTATCCTAACGTGGTCCAGCTTGAAAAACCTGACGAAGACCGCTGCAGCCCAGGTGTGTTCTACCGTCGCAACTGCTACGACATTTGTGTCTACACTAATGGCACCGATGGTCAATCGAAAACCACAGAAGGTCTTCCGTATGGTCGCAGCATCGGACATTGTTGTATCTAAGTTATCTGCAGTTTGGGCTACAGCAATAATTCCAGGTTCAATGACGTCAAGAGATATCCTAGTTGAATCACTGCTACAATCTCGTCCTGGGATGGAGTTTGCTATACCTCGCTGTCTTGTTTCCTGCGAGAAGGGGAGTTTAATGCTTCCAGTTTTAAACCTGACGAATGGTGACCTGCTCCTGAAATCCGGTGAAGACTTCGGACCTGTGACATTTGCTCTGTCACATGCCACTGTCGCAACCATTAGTGCGGCACCAACAATGTCTGTCCCGCAAGATTGCCTTGAAAAAGCTAGTGACCTTCCATGGTCGGAATTTAATTTCGGCCACAACTTAACAGAACAACAAAAGGCACAGATACAAGAACTGCTCTTGGACTTTCGGCAGTGCATTGCTATTACACCAGAAGAGCTAGGGTGCACACCACTTGTGCGCCACACCATCAATACTGGTGATCACGCTCCAGTACATCACAATCCAAGACGTGTTTCGATGAGAGAACGGGAGGAGATAAACCACCAGGTAGACGACATGACATTATAACTAGCTCCAACAGTCCTTGGTCGTCACCAGTTGTCCTGGTTAGGAAAAAAGACGGTTCTACAAGATTCTGCGTGGACTACCGGAAACTTAACAGCATAACAAAACCAGACGTGTATCCTTTGCCACGACTTGATGATGCCCTTGATCGCCTTCATGGTGCCAGCTACTTTACTACTCTGGATCTCATGTCCGGATATTGGCAAGTGGAGCTGGAGCCGAAAGATTCCGAAAAAACTGCCTTTGTGACTCCTGACGGATTGTTCCAGTTTAACCGTCTTCCATTCGGACTCTGCAATGCACCTGCGACCTTCCAACGCCTCATGGATAGGGTGCTTGGACACCTGAAGTGGACGATGGCGTTAGTTTATCTTGATGATGTCATCGTATACGCTGACACTTTTGAAGGACACCAGCACCGTCTGCGTCTAGTGCTGAATGCCCTCACCAATGCGCATCTCCGTCTGAAACCATCGAAATGCTTCTTCGGATGCGACACAGTCATTTACTTAGGGCATGTTGTCAACAAAGAGGGTATTCGCCCGGATCCAACCAAACTGGCAGCGCTAGCCAATATTCCTGAGCCCACTACCACAAAGCAGTTGAAAAGCTTTTTAGGCTTTGCGTCCTATTTTCGTCGATTTGTAAGAAACTTCTCTCTAAGAGCTGCTCCACTGACTGAGCTTCTTAAAAAAGACACCAAGTGGCGTTGGTCCGCAAAAGAACAAGCTTCTTTTGCTGATATCAAAAGAGCACTTCTTGAACCACCAACCCTGGCTCATTTTTCAGAAGAAGCACCGACGTTCATTCACACTGATGCCAGTGGCGAAGGGCTTGGCGCTGTTCTTCTCCAGAGAGACAATGCAGGAGTAGAACATCCCGTCATATACGCAAGCCGCAAACTTAGCGAACCAGAAAGTCGATGCCATTCTTCAGAACTCGAGTGTCTCGCTGTTGTTTGGGCAGTGGAAAAGTTCCGTCCATACATCTACGGATAGCATTTTACAGTCGTGACAGATAACTCTGCTCTCCGTTGGCTTCAGTCAAAAAACGATCTAACTCCGAAATTGACTCGGTGGGCAATGAAACTGCAAGAGTGGGACTTCTCGATCGTTCATAGAAGTGGGAAACAGCACCAAGACGCCGACTTCCTCTCACGGCACCCCATCGAAGACTCCAGAGTTGCTCCTGTACTCGCACTCCTAGATTTGCAGTCAGCGCAAGCAGAAGAATGTGACACATTCAACATAATCCAGTTGCTTTCTGACGAAGTGAACGGGAGACCGCGACTTTCAGAACGTCGCTTACGGCGTCTACGAGCGTACTACCAGCTTCGGGACGGTCTGCTGTGTCATCGAGCACATCCCTCAGGAGCGTGGCTCCCCGTAGTTCCCCCCAATATGCGTCGAAACGTTCTTGAGATGTGCCACGATGCTCCAACTGCGGGTCACCTCGGGCAACACCGGACGCTCGACAAAGTCGCCAAGAGATTTTGGTGGCCGCACCTCAGGACGGATGTCCGACAGTACGTCGCGTCTTGCGCAACATGCCAACTGCGGAAAACACCACCGCACCCGGCGAAGACCGAACTACAGCGAATACCACCTCCAGGCAGCCCGTTTGAGGTAGTTGGAATCGATCACCTGGGGCCCTTTCCAAAATCTGATGATGGAAACAAGTACTTCATTGTCGCAACAGACTACCTGACGAAGTGGGTCGAAGTGGAGGCGGTCCCCGACACTTCAGCTGTGCATCTCGTCGCCTTCGTCAACAAACACCTTGCATTGAGGCATGGCACACCCCGCCGGATAATATCTGACAGGGGAACGTCATTTATGTCCCGTACTTTCAGTTGTGCTCTGCGAGATTACGGAATTGAACATGCGGCCGCTTCACCCTACCATCCTCAAACGAATGGCCTAGTAGAGCGCACCAACCGCAGCATTGGAGATATATTAGCTGCGTTCGTCAATAAATCTCACAAGAACTGGGACACATTCATTGGTACAGCGGCGTTCGCTTTGAACACTTCACAACAGGAAGTGACCGCCAAATCTCCATTTGAGCTCGTTTACGGAAGACTCCCGACGCTTCCGCAGGAATCATCGATGGGCGCTGCATGGACCCGTCGGGCGCGAGAGTACGAAGAGAACTTCGCTGAACGACTAAGTGAAGCCAGAAAACTGGCTCGGCTGGCTATTCTAAATAAGCAATCAAAGTTAACCGACCGTCACAACAGAGAAACCTCATTACCGTCGTTTTCACCAGGTGATGTGGTGCTTCTTCAAAGGAACCTAAGATGTCCACAGCACTCGGAAAAGCTTTTGCCCAGGTACTGTGGACCTTTCAAGATTAGCAGGCAACTTGGACCCGTAACATACCGTCTCGAACACCTTGACAGCCTGCCTCAGCGTGGGCGACGCCGCACTTTGACAGCCCATTCAAGCCATCTGAAACTTTATGTCACACGTGGTGACTATCTTAGCATCGTCCGGGACGGACTTCCAAACGGGGAGGGGCGAGTGTAACGGACAAGGAAAAGGAAGAAAAGGGGAAGAAGAAGATGAGGTCGTGTGGAGAACGGAGGACTGAATTCTGGGTTGCCCGTTTTAGCCCATGAACTGAGACGCCCGCAACAATATATATATATTTTTTGACAAATCAGAAGTTTAAAGGGCAACTCCGGTCAAAAACGAAACCGAAATAAATTACTGGTACCGCCTCAGTGACACGAAATATGATCGCAGACGAAATATTACGTCGAAGTGAAGCCGCTTACTCCACTAATGGTACATTTACACTTGCGATTCCGCCAGCGAATCCGCCAAGCTTCTGCCGCTGGGGCGTAACGCTGGGCGGAAAACGCGGCGGCAAGCCGTATTGGTCCGGAACCTATTTCTGCCGCCGAACGAGGCGTTTCGCTGACCGGAAGTGACATTCTTGCGCAGCGCGACGCTGCCTACGTCATGAGTACGCGTTCTTCCGGGAGCAGCAACGCCCGGGAGAGACAGTCGAGATGGGAACGACTCTCGCGCCTTCTCGTCATATTTGACGGGACGTTACGAGAACAGCTGGCCGCAGCCGGTGCAGCCGCCGCCGCCGCTCGAAGGAAATAGATGTAAACGCAACCCGCCCATCGCCGCCGCCGCCGGGAGCGGATCCGCTCCCGCGGCGGCGGATTTCTTCTCAGGTGTAAACGTACCATAGAACCAGTTTTAAAGATGCTACCAGCTGCTTTTTAGCGGTCGGCAACCGGGTAAGCTTTTAGTCAAGCAACACTGGCGCAGCACCCTTGTGACGTCACGTCGTGGTGGCGCTGCGGTCGGTTGGTTGTACGAGCACCTCAGCGCCCTTGTGACGTTCCGTCGCAACCGTAAGCCTGATGATCAGTGTTGCCATCCTCCTAGCAGATAGTTTAAATTTTTCCGTAGACGACCAAAACCAAATTTTGAGCGGCGATATTTATAAAAGTATACGCAATTTCGAGAAAAAAAAACAAAAAAAAAACCCCGAAAAACAACTCTTTACCTTGTAATTCAGAAAACAGTTGTAATCCTACATTCAAGAAACGTATCGACCGGAGTTGCCCTTTGAAAAGAAACGCACTGTATAGTATTTACACCCTGAAGGTATATCTTGATAGTATTTAGTTACTGAAGCTATAGTTTGAACCCTGCATCCTTGCGGTTGCCTCGCAGGGTCTTCGAGGGCAGCCAACCGGTACTGGTCGTTGCGGATCCCGAGCTGGTCAAGCTGGTGTTGGTTAAGGACTTCACCAGTCTGCCGGACAGAAGGGTAGGAAACACGCCTCGGACTGTGTTTGAAAATGGAAATTTCAAAAGTACCTTAATCTTCTATTTTATAAAAGAAGATAAGTAATGTGTATACGATATAAAAGCAAGGTGAGATGCTTTTATTGCTTTAGTTAGTTAATAAGGTCAACTAACGAAACAATAGAATCAAAACAAATATCATTGCACTGCCCCCCTTCCTCCCCCGCCAAGTTATGCCAGCTCGTTTTCAAATTCTTTGTCATGCGCACAAAAGTTAAACTTCAGTCGAACTTATTTTTTTTTTTTGTCGAACCCGGGGTTCGACTGCTTCGGCGAACCTTCAAGCTTCTAGGTAAGTTTGACGATGATTCGAGATATGAAGAATGCTGCCTGGCTTCTAAGCAAAAAAAAATGTTGTGTATGTGGAGCAACCATTATATATATATATATATATATATATATATATATATATATATAGAGAGAGAGAAAATATTACGACAATTAGCCTGGCGCAAATAAGTGATCAAGCGTGATTTTCTTCCCCTTTGGTCCCGAAGCCCATCCCGTTCGTTCAACCTCTGCTGGAAGAAATGATGGCCTTCGTCACTTTGAAGAAATGGAGGAAGCTGCGCCCTTCGGCCAGTCCAGCATTTGCTTCGGGAAAGCTGCGCAAGGTGAGAGTTTCGGCATACACCTGCTCGACTTGAAGGGGCCCTCCAATGATATTTAAACCGATTTGATGCGCCGAAACGGACCTCGTCGAACGTAGGAACACGGAGAACAATTTTTGCCGGAAATTCGAATAATTGTGGGAGTTATGACCCAATTAAAATTACAAAAATAAGCGAAACCTTTTTTTTTCTCCGCGACACAATCGATCAATTTCAATGATTGTAGGGATGAAGCGAATAAGGATTTTGGAAACCAAGCGGCTAGCCAATCGGCTGCGGGTTAGGCTCATGGCAGCCGCGCCGGGGAGGTGCACGAATCGTCGCCTCATTGGCCTCGTCGCTAAAGCCCCTCGCATCATCGTATGCGTTTAGGCTCCGAACGCGATCGGCGTTACCAATGGACGTGGGCTGTTTATGCTTCGCCGTCGGCGAACCCAAATTCGCGCCGGCGTAAAACGATATCCGTCGTCCACTTCGCCGCGCCCGATCATGAATCCATCGCGGTGGGATCAAAGTATCGATTCGGGGCAGGGAGTTGCACCCTCGAAGGTGGAAAAAAAAAATCAAATGCTGGGAAAATCGAGTGCAAATAAGCATTTAATTTCTACCGAATGTCACACGAAAACCTTAAAAAAAAAAGAAAGAGTAAGAGATTACAATGTCCCGTCCGTCAGAGCATCTGCCGGTCGTCTTCGAAGGATATGGTGCACTCTCGTTTTGCTGAAGTCTTCCCCGTCGATTTAAGTATAACATCAAAGGCAGCGAATGATCCCTAAATTAGGCCGTTTACGCGCTCGAAATAGCAGCGCGCTTCAAATAAACATCTCGGCCTTTACCTTCGTTTTCATCCCACACTGCTTCTACACTTTGCAATTGTTGTTTTGAGCAGGAACGGCTGCCGGCGAGATACGACTAGCGCAGGATCATACATAGCTCATACTCGAAGTCGTCCTGAATTCTTAGTAACTCTACTTTTGGTTCGTCATCAAACTTGAAGCTTTGGATGGCACCTCGTAAAAGCGCGTCAGGCTCGTTAGCCCTATGAAGCGTCTAGGGGTAGCGCATAGATATCCCACACGCTAGGTGATGTTAAAACGCAGAAAGGGATCAAATTGGCTTAGTAGGGTAAGGAAATGAATCCTAATTTGTGGTTTCTTCGCAAGGTGGGGCAAGCTACCGCCCATTACATATGGTTTGGTTATTGCCGTCCATCTATTCATTCTTGTGCCTCTGAGACAGCTCTGTAAGTTGTCTGTGTCTGACTCTTTTCCGCTTACTCTCGCCCCCGACCGCCAAGTAGGCATATCCGGTATGGGCGACGAAAAAATATTAGAACGTTTCAACCTGCAAATAGTCAAAAAATAGAGGGGAGGCAAACGAGAATGTGTGCCGGTTACGTTTTTGTCCTAAATGCCTTCTATTGGCGTGGCGACGGCAAAACAATGTTTTCGCCCATACTGGAAGTGACGACGATTCAAGATGGCGGAGCCCTTGCGAAAAAGGTCTATATGCTTGTGTGCTGATATTTTGCATAGAGGTAGGACACTTCTGAAGACGACGTGGCGCCATTAGAGGTGAAGCCGGGGGGAGACTCCCGGTTTGGAGGGACACGCCCCCAAGTATGACCAAACCCAAAAGCCGCTATTGGACGAAATGTAGAGCTCATTTATCGCCAATGGCTGTCTGGTCACCTTGGGGCACTCCCACCGACAGCAACCTCTATTTCCGGCTTCCCTTAAGATTTTATCGTTTGGCTGGTTTGAGCCGTTATGTCGCCTCCTCTTCTTCCCACCTCCATGATATGTTGTGATGTGTCAGCTGTGTTGTTCATGTCAACTGTGCTCCGTTATCCTCTCGAGCATGGTTTTTCAGAAAGTGCAATTCTCCCGTTTATTTTCGTAGCTTTCAGCATGTTCACTTGGAGGCGCAAGCAGCCGCCCAATTTTATTTTAGCTGTTTATACGTCCACTTACTGTGTAGAGAGCTATAATCGTTAGCTCCGTTCGACTTACCTGCACCTCCTCCACCGGTGCAGAAAAGTGTAGGGCGGTGACCTACACTTTTGTGGACCTCAAATCAAGCTGCCTTGAGGTCTACCCACTATCCTTCCAATCGGAGCCAATCAGAACTCTGCGTCGTTGTGACGTCACCGCAACCCCTGTAAAAGAAGCAGACGAACTTGCTCTCCGCAAAGGTGGCGCAGCGTGGACTCACTGTTGATGATGTGTTGTGGGCAAAGGCGCAGGCATTTTCTTCTACGTGGTTTTGGTTGAGGTAACCGAGTACCCAAGGTTATCCCCGCACCGCCCAACAAAGCGTAAAGGCGCGTTTTTTTGTTACAGATGTACCCGCGGATAAATGACAGCATCGGTGCTACGGTTACGTTTCTTAAGGAGGCTGCTGAAGAGGACACAGAAGTGGACATAAGGACGTAAGTGTGCTACATACCGCCATTATTTTCTTCGTTTTGACAATCGCTTCGTCAAACCCATCGGCATGCAATGCAAAGAGGAATTTCACCCCCTACTTGGGTGTAGCACGAAGTCCACCTTTCCTTTCAAGCTTTTTAGTCGGTTTTTTTTTTTTTTAATAATTTTTGTGTTTTTGCAGTGTTTTCTTTTTAAATCGATGTTGGTTTTTTTCATTACTTTTTTTCCCCACATTTTTAGTATTTTTAAATATTTCTTTTGAATGTCGAGCAAAAACAAATGTTAAACTCTAATTGTCGAGTCGCCACGATCACATTTGTCCCAGTTTTTTGTTTTCGATTTTTTCTCGGGCACTTCCCGATTCCTTGAAGTCGGAGGTTGAGATGGTCGATGATAAAGAGCTGAAATGCCTTTTAAATTCGGACAAAATTGCAGATGAATAGACAAAGGATAAAAGAAACGCCGTTCCTCTTACCGTTTCCTAAAAGACGTAACGATCGAGCTTTCGTTCCAGTTTCACCGACGCAAGATGGAACGGCGGCGCCCTTCCGTTTCTCTCAAAAGGAACGTCGTCTCTTGAAACGCCGTTCCGTACGCTGCCTCGCGGACAGTTCAGTGGGGGCCGTGTTTTGAGTTAACCCAAAGTAAACCCCCAGTAAAAGATTTTCGTGCCTTATCGTATCGTCCCGGAGTTTATCGGTATTTACGGAAAACACGAAACTGTATTATTTTTTTTTAATTGATTAGTTAATTTAGGCAGGTTCCATTCGGTGCTTTGTATTTCAAGGCATCAAATATGCTTCTCCTAACGGACTCCCCCCCCCCCCCCCCCCCCCCTTTTCTCCAATCCCAAAATTTGTTCTTCCTTCCGTGCATTTCGGGCTAAATTTAGGGGGGAAATTGACGTGACGTGACGTTAGGTAACCTGTCTTCTATACCAATTTAGTCCCCACGTTAAACTTGGCTGGAAACCTCAAGTCACGTGACGCGTTTAGTTTCACCGCTAGATTTAGCCGGAAAATTGACGTGACGTGACATATATACACCAATTGAGTTTCCTCGCTAAATAGGGCCAGGATCGAGTTTCATGTCACGTGATCTAGGCACCGGGAGTGTTCCGGCTAAATTTAGCGAGGAAATCGATACCACTAGTTCTCCTACACTCCCCGAAACAGCTCCCTTAACGTATTCGAAACGAATATAAACGATCGCTCCCTGAATACCGCATTATTTGCATTATAGACCTCGAAACTAAGGTCGCTGCCAATCTTTCTTTCTAGATTGTTCTCCAATTACGCCCTCGACGCCATTGCCAGATGCGCCTTCGGCACGAAAATGGAGTCTCATCTCAAAGAGGTCGACGATTTCGCCGCCAAAAACAAGTCCTTTTTCGCTGCTCCCCAGGCTCTTTCCGGCGTCATTTCGCGTAAGACTCGTGTGCTTATAGACCTACTCATGTTTGCAAATAAACCGGAGCGCCCCTAGCGGACGCCACCGGCGCCGCGCATGCGCGATGGAGTGCGGCCAAGAAGCTCGCCGTCGCTCATAAACAAACCATTGAAATGCGATGTTGTCGGCGTCGGTGTGAGTTTCCGTGCTCTTTTTTTTTTTCTCGTTGGAATTGCTGATTCTACGTCTTCTTGGGCAATGTCTGACTACTTGAGTGGCCTTGGCGAAGTTACTGAAGCTCGTTACACCGCAAAACTTCGCGTGAATAATATGACATGCGGCGAGTCATTCCGTGTGGACGCCGCAGAATGAAGCTGAAGTCTGATCCGCGCGATGAGATTCCGCTAGCAGTTTTCAGTCGCGACGTCGCTCGGGCTGCAAAAACGTGAACCGTAGCTGAGATGGTCGACGTCGATACTGAAAATCGCGAGCGGAATCGGACCAGGTTAATCAGGCATAACAAGTCGGTGATGGCCACTGCTAACAACAATCAACATCTCATTTTATCTAGTGTTTACACCGAGCCTGCTTACCCCAACCAACCTCTAAACTTAAAAAAAAGTCCTTTAAGGCCTGCACTTACGTCTTATCGCAATTACCGGGCCAGCATATGGTCTACGGGCCGGTGTCGTTTGCCACGAGCAGACAAGAAGCAGAAACGTTTGAAAGAGTAGACGACAGTTCGAACGATGAAGTGGTCGTTTGAACTTGAAGACGCACTGAACGTCAGGCACGTAGCCAAGGGAGGGTGGGGCCCATGGCCTGTTTTGAGGTCACGTGTGCCGCGTCGCGGATGTTTGCTAATCCCCCATTTACGTCGGCAGCAGCACAGAATCCGCGGCCGACCTACAGAATATCCGTCGTCCCGTCTGAATAGTCGCTTTCCCTCCTTTTCGGGAAGTATTAGGGTCAGTAGCATTGATCAAGGGAAAGGGGGGCGAAGCTATCCCCAACCTAAAATTTGCGTCGTTCCGTGCATTTCCCGCTAAACATAGCGAGGAAATTGTTGTCACGTGACCTAAACACTACTTTAATTTTTCCGCTAAATTTAGCGGGAAAACCTAATCTCAACTGACCTTACGTTACGTCCAGTTTTTCTTATTTCAGTTTTCCCGCTAAATTCAGCGGGAAAAATTGACGTCACATGACCTCGAGTTTTAGGTAAAAAATGCTGTCACATCACCTATGCTACACAAGACTTTATACAGTCTTCTAAACAAATTAAAACTATCACTTCTTAAATACTGCCATTACTATTATTTTTCTTTCCCTGCGCCACGTTTAAGGCAGTGAACGTCACAGACTACAGGTTCGTGCCAAGAAAGACTCCGCCGACTCAACCAAACGCGATTCCGTCGTGCATAATTGCTCGCTCGTATTTTCTGCACCGGCTTCTCCTTTTCGCAACTCCGTGAGGTCTGTCGTGCGGATCCACCGCAAACCAAACTTGTACCACTGCTGATACATCATTAAAAGAACACGGTGTTCGCGGCACACAGAATGATGTGCGGACACACACGCCTCACGTATGTCCGAAGCACGATGGCTTCACATATCTGTAATCTTCGAAACTATCCGCAGGCAGTTTTGTATGGCCTGTGTGATTAAACACGCATAAAACACTGTATGAAGAATGTTTTTGTTTATTTTTTTTTTTTTTATAATGTGTGATCTCGGAATAGGCACGAAACCTCGACGAGTCATTGTCCCGTCTCGTGTGAGTTGTTTCGATTATGAACAAGGGTCACTAAGTTGCCCATCTTACTACCTTGCTGTCGCTCTAAGTTATACCTGTTTTTTTAACGTTTATTTATTACCGGTTCGTGTTTCAACCTGTTTCAGTGTTGCTCCCTAGTCTGGCGAAGCTCTTGCGGCTAGATGCCCTCAAATCCGATAGGCTGCCTTATTTCATGGCCCTCTCGGAATCGATCATAAGGGAGCGAAAACACCAAGAAAACGTGAGATGAACTTCTTCCTTTGAAATTTCTACGAGCGAGGGCTTTTCATTTTGATTTAACGTGGTTCCTAAAGCCCTTTCATACTCTTGCGGTTTGCTTACGACCGAGTTCTTGTTACCTCTTATGACCAGAGGACACACTGGTACGCTGGCGCCATCTAAGGTGACCTTGGAACTGCATTTCACTAGAGCGACGGTGGTTTTGCGGTGTTTGCGAGATGAAGTGTAGGAAGCATTAATGAGAAATGGTCGCTTGTAACATTGTCAAAAGTCAAGTAAAGTCCTGCCAACTTGGCTTCACTGATTATGTCTCCCGTATGACAGACGAAACGTCCGACTAAATTGTTATATTTGTAATGTAAAGTCGGTGTAGTTTGATTCATCGTGATATGTTCCGGCTTCTGGGACATTTTTGCATTCTCAAACGTTTTTCGAGACGATGAGTAAATAGTGATGCTAAAAAAATGTAATGGAGCGCAGCGGAACGAACGGTTCTTGAAATTCTTTGACGATTACGCTTTGGTAGATTGTAGAGTGGGGACCCTTAGCGGCTTTTCCCATCACCTCCCACCTTCCACCTGCCCCGCGGCTCCATCTGCTAGTGTCGTTTGACGTCACGTGACCTAGATCAGAAAGGGTTAACCTATCGGCCACTCGGAAAGGTCGCGTGGCCAGGAGGGGTGGTGCGGGAACAGTACCGAGCTGACAACGGGGACGAGCGGCCGCTACTGACTTGCTCTTGAGTCTTGACTGGACCCCCGAGCGAGAAGGACCTACCTGGCTGCTGTCGCGGACTCACGCGGACGTCGACATCGGGCCGCCTCCGTGGGTGCCGGCGCTGTTCGCCTCAGGCCATCCTATTGTCAAGACGAGGAAAAATTGACCATCCTGGGACAGCGGGCTCAGGCCGAACTTCCACGCCCCCCGCAGGACCGGGCCGTGAGCGAGTAAACAGTTCCGTGAGAGCTTGACTGCGATGTGATCCCATTCGGAGGTGACCGGTTGGAAATGTAAAAAACGACACGAGGGTAAGGAAAAAAGAATAAGTTAAATGAATGGAAATGCTAAGTGTTCCAAAGCTGCCCGATAGATGGCGCCGGTGTGATCTCAGATTTTTAAAAGGTTTTAAGACATTCAGTAGCAAGAACAAGCAAGTGTTTCGTCTCTTTCTGTCCCTGTTTACAACGCGCCGTTGCTATTAATATTACCTCATATCATCGACTCGCTCAAGGTTCCATTTCAACAAGCTGAAAATATGTTGAGACCTAAAAGAAACAGGTCTGCGCTGTGGCACTAAGCATGGTTCTACGTCATGCTCAAGGACGTAGCACCATGCCCGTCCTTCGTCCAACTCCCCCCACAGTTAGCAGCGACTGCCTCTTTCGAGTGCTTTGCCGGAAAAGTAGGCGTTCCACACTTCTTAGAGTGTATTGATTCGTGTATTCAATATACACCACCACAGGACCCTGACGCCATGCAGCTCTGGTGGCGCTGCTTATCGATTGATGGTGAATTCTTATGCGAAGCGCAAGTTCGCCCGCTTCATTTGCACAGGGGTTGTGGTGACGTCAGAAAGATGCCGAGCTCTGGTTGGCTCTGGTTGAAAAATAGAGGGTAGACCTCAAGGCAGCTTGCTTTGAGGTCTACCCACTATCCTTTGATCAAAGCCAATTGGAGCCCGGCGTTCTGACGTCACCGAAACCCCTGCAAAAAAAGCAATCGAACTTCGATGATAACTTGCTCGGGTATCGCCATACCCTGCGTGAGTGCCTATACTCTAGGAGTGCGCGCGGCCCGGTGTAGTTACGTAAACCACACACCCGATTTGCAGAGACAAGAGGACTTCTTACAACTCATGATGGACGTGCAAGAAGAGACCAGTTCCTCTGGCGCTGATTCCCAAACTGACGACAGACTTTTCAATCCGGAGTCCGGCTCCAAAGCCTTTTCCATGGGCAGAAGAAGGGGTCTGTCTTTTTTGGCTACGCGGCGACTGGTCCACTTCATTCCAGTGCAGAATAGTCTCGTTCAAAAAGTGCGCGCCACCAAATAGTTGCTGCGCCAGTTATCCGAATCTTCCATTGGCGTTTGTTCCCCTTATCTGATTATTAATTAGACACGGGTGCCGCGTCAGCATTCGGCGAGGGCTCGAATCAAATTAGGTGCTTCTTGCCCCAGAAATGGCGACCGCCATTGATGGTTCAAACGGTGTACTGTCCCGGCACAAATTGCATTTTTAGATCTAATATCGTATCCCGAGCTCTGTCATTCGCTAGGCCCCTTCTAGTGTTCGCCGTAACTCACTAATTCTCCATGTTATACAAAACAAAAATCCCGTATTTTTTTTTATTGTGGATAGTATTTACGGGACGACAAGCGCCGTGATTGGGGAATTAAGTGCTGGCGCCTTTTCCCACGTTTCAGCCTTGACGAAAAGCGAGGCGCTTGCCCAGTGCATCATGTTCTTTCTCGCTGGCCGCGACACGTCTGCGACGTTGCTGGCACATGCCATCTACATGCTCGCCCTGCACCCCGAAGCCCAGGCAAAGCTGAGGAAAGAGGCGGACGAATGCTTCGAGAAACACGTAAGCAAATCGGGGAGGCGGGTTTGGCAGTCATAGAATGCAAGACATGCGCATTCGTCATCATTATTGGATCACAGACCCGCCCCAAGTGGCAAAAGCGCTGAGGCTTCACGAGAGTACGGAAAAAAGCGGCAGACGCACGCGTCTTATCGTCCTCGCGTGTCAGCATTTCGCTCGTTGGCAGACGCTGCAAGACCAGCTGGCGACGACACTGACGCGAGCTAAACGGCGCTGCATGAATCAACTATTGGTGACGTTTAGGGGGAAAGGCGTGGGCCGAATGTGTTTTTTAGGCGGTTTTGGGTATGCACCCTCAATAGACCTTTTTCAAAACTCAGTCAGGCAACTTTGGTAACAATCATCATCATCAGCAGCAGAGGTGGACAGTGGATAGCACTGACAGCGGCAGTGTAGAGGAGGTGCAGACTTGTATCACAATGGAGACGACCACAAGGGAATGGGATAAGGCAGAAAGTAAGGTTCCAGCAGTGTTGTAAGGAACGGCGTTCCTGGAACGCGTACCTTTTAGGGGGAACGAAGGAACGCCGCCGTTACATCTTGCATCGGTGGAACTGGAACGGGAACTCGTTACATTTTTATTGGAACGTAAAAAAGAACGACGTTCCTTTTTTTCGTCCTGTGGGGTAATTTTTAATCTATTTCTAAGAGAGAAATTCTAAACGTATAAAAAACAATATCTTTACGGAGTGCGGGATCTCGTTAACGTTTTGGTTACTTACGAGGGTGGTCCGATAAGTACTTAGCCTACACAAGAAAAACAAAAATTTTGGAAAAGTGACGATTTATTTTTTAATATAGTCTCTTTTTAGTTCGATACACTTGACCCAGCGATGCTCCAACTTCCTTAACCCATCTGAAAAATATGTTTTCTCGAAGTCTGCAAAGTAGGCTTCCGTGGCGGCGATGATCTCCTCATTAGACTTAAATTTCTGCCCGGCGAGTGACTTTTTTAAGTTTGGAAACAAAAAGAAGTCGTAATGGTATGGTGCCTGGAGCGCGTCTTCGACTGGTGTGTTTAGCGTCCTATCCCGCCCATACATCAAAAGTGGTCCCGATGTGGCAACAAATGACGCGAGTGTCATGCTGTTGCCTGTCGCGATCCTGGCGGTTGGCCGTAGAAATGCTGGCAAAAAGCACGAGCGAAAGCGAGTGTCGCTGTCGTCACGGCGTCCCGTTAGGTGTCCCAACTTCCGGCTGCACCAGCTTCCGTGAACTGTCACAGTGGAAAGCGACCTGCAGCAGAACAGGCATCTGGTACATACACCATAACTGTTGGGACGCCACCAGGGTCGCGACCGGCGACAGCATGACACTTCTATGACGTCATCAGGCGGAAATCGAGGGACCACTTTTTTTGCCGCGGTAAACACACCAGTCAAAGACGCGATCCAGGCACTATAGTAATGGGGCCAAATCTGGAAAGTACGGTGGATGGGGCAGCAGTTCGTAGCCCGATTCGACCAATTTGGCCGTGGCGAGGGCGGAGGTGTGAGCCGGTGCGTTGTCATGATGGAAGAGCACTCTTTGCTTCGCCAAATGGGACCGCTTTTTTCTGCAGTTCTGTGTCGAATCGGCCCAATAATTTGGCATATTACAGCCCTGTGACTGTTTTGCCCTTCTCCAGATAGTCGATGCAGATCACACCTTGTGAATCCCAGAAAACCGTGGCCATCACCTTTCCGGCCGATAGGACAGTCTTCGCCTTCTTCGGAGCACGTTCGCCGGGTCAAGTCCACTGTTTCGACTGTTTTTTGGTCTCTGGTGTGCACCAGTGGATCCATATTTCGTCGACGGTCACGAAACGACGCAGAAACTTTTTCGGATTGCGCTTAAACAGCGTCAAACACTGCTCTGAAGTGATCTCACGATTGCGCTTGTTGTCCGGAATGAGCAAACGCGGCACCCATCGCGCCGACAGCTTTCTCATGCCCAAAATTTTATGCAGGATATGACCCACATGGTCTTTTGAGATGCCTACTGTATCAGCTATCTCGCGCACCTTCAATCAGCGGTCTGCCCATACGAGATCGTGGATTTTTGTCACATTATCCCCCGTGGTAGCCGTTTTCGGGGCTCCTGGGCGTGACTCATCAAAAACCGACGTGCGACCACGTTGAAACTCGTTAAACCAATTTTTGACGGTCGCCATCGAAGGAGAAGAGTCATCGTACGCAGCATCCAAGCACTCTTTGATTCCACTGCGCGATTTCCCTTCCAAAAACAAGAATCGATTCACCGACTGATATTGCTCTTTTTCCATTTTTCTAAGATTCGCGAACACGCCCGCTTCCAGATGCGGTCAAAACAAAACTACAAGTCCGGTTCGGTTGAACTTTCGATAGTAGCCGTCAACGAGAATGCACTAAACGATAGTAAATTTCTCTTGCGATAGTGGCGCCATCAGGTGGTGAGGCTAAGTACTTATCGGACCGTCCTCGTATCTTAGGGTTTATTTAGTGTGATCCTCGTTTGGTAACACTAGCGTGTACGAACACCTGTACACATTGATTCCTCTTCTTTTTTTTTTTTTTCGAGGGGGGGGGGGGGGGGGGGCGGAGACTGCCGTACAATACTTTTAGTCGAAGGAAAAGATAAAGAAAGCGAGACGTTTCAAACTCAGCTTTTTTTTTTTCTTTGCTTCATCGCATCCTCATCCACCCAGAAAGCTAATGCCGTCTGCAGTCATCACTGAACTTCTACAAAAAGACCTACAGTTACAACAAAATAGCAGGTTGCCAGACATCGAACGTGCCCTTGTATCCCGAACAATTGGTCACTTAAAGGATACACGAAAACAGAACTTTATTCCTTCCCCCCTTATCTCTCCCCCCCCCCCCCCCCCCCCTTCCTTCAAACTTCACAAAGAATCCAACCTTCACGAAGAAGGGCTTGTCGTTTTCAAGGCTGACTTTCCAAAAGCACTACCTTCTTCTTCACTTGCTCGTCTTGTGGACAGCAACATCGAGAAGCAACTGTTGTCAAGTTCGAACAAGGGACTTTGTTAGATTGAAACCTTTGAGATTGTTGTTAAACGCTCATGCAATATGGGGTAAGAGTATACTAGGCTCGTCTAGATCGTCCACCACAGACATGAAAATGGTTAAAAGCTGAGATTTGTAAACTTGAATATATCAACAAAACAAACCCTGCTTCCGCTCGTTTTCTTCTCCTGGTGCCCTTTCATCACGGCATACAAAATCGCATGTTCCCATTTGATGGGATAGATAAGAAAAAGAAAACTTTACTTAATCTAACTAAATGTGGTAATCAGCAAAATACAAATGTAGCGCATATTTGACGATACGTTCCATTTTTGTCACTGTAACGGGAGCGAGCTCCTTTCTCACAGATGGAGCTTGTAACGGGAACGCGTTCTAAAAATCGGAAGGAACGAGGAACGAGCTTTCGGTTCCTTTTTCTAAGGAACGTGTGGAACGCTGGTTTCCAGCGGGTGCAGCGACAAGCCCAGACGACATCAGGATACTAGGAAAAACAAGCAAATCGAAGTTATGGCATGTTATTAATAAAATAATTATGGGAGGAGAGGTACCCGATGATCGGAAACTAGGTAAAATGATACTAATTTATAACGGCACGGGTCCACGAATGATAACCTAATACGCAGACCTTGTCTACTAAATGATATTGACCCAAGTGGTCAGAGTTTATGTTTGCGCAAGGTTACAAGGTAATTTAAAAGTTCTTTTGTTCGCATCATTGCTTTTTTTTTTTTTTTTTTCAACCGACATGGCAGTGAAGATGTTCTTTCTTTGAGATTGCGCCGGGACCCGACGACGGAGGCAGCTGATGGTCGCTGACGGAAGAGTTAAGCAGACAGGACTCCGCGGATAGGGGGAAGAAAAAAAACACGTCTATTTACAAGCGAAGCTCATTTTCGAATCTCTCAAAAGGCTACAGCACGTGCTGTCCTTGTCTTCTTCTCTTCTCCAAGCCGTCCACTGCCCCAGCTCGCACGAGCGTCGCCAGTTCACCCACACACCGGGGCACACGTGCAAACGCCAACACGCAAAGGAAAGAAAATGAAGCTCGGTCCTGTTCCCGCGTCCACTCACGGTGATGGCGGGGCCGATTCTCACACCTCCCGACTAAGTATATTTTTTAGACCCAAATGTCAAAAATAATATATAACAACTAAACTCAAACGTGTACACATATCAGACACAGCTTACACAGAGTTTGTGACTCAACCCGTCAGAATCCAAACTATCAAAAAAAAATTTACACTAAAATGCAAATCATACGCTAGTAAAGTGATTCTTACTGTGCCCGCCACGGCTCCAAAGGAGTGACAAATGTCGTGCTAAAACTCGCGTTGCATCTAGCCTCCTAGCCTCGGTCTCTTTGCTGACAAGTTATCCAAGCCATCCAGATTTCGACGGAGCTTGAATCGGATGGTGCATAGCCGGTTCCGGAACATCCCCGCGCAAGAGCAACGACAGTTTATGTTCTGTCCTGACTTACGAATCGGGAATGGGCCTCGCAGGCGGTCGTCGTTGTCGATGTCTTTTGCAATCTCAGCTCTCTCACACGTGGCCGGCTGGTAGTTGGTCGAGTTTTCATCGGCGTCCTTAGTTATATTCTGGGACGACTTCATCTCGAAGACCGCTTCCTCGTCGCTGTCCCCGCTTTCCCTGACATCTCCACCGGCCCGCTGTGACGTCAGCCGCTCTAACAAGTTGTCCGACTTCTTGTCAACACCCACGTCCTTGCCGTGGTCGTCATCAGCTTGCCAGAACGTCTGCCACCAAAGCAAAATATCCGGTTCTTTTTCGTCGTCGACGTTCACGTTTTCTTCATAGTCATCCTGCCGCCCAGGCGATAAGTTCGGTCCTTCGCCGTCGTCCACGTTCTCGCCGTCGTCGTCCTCGGCTTGCCGGAACGCCCACCTTCCAGGAGATACTCTAGGTTCTTCCTTGCAACCGACGCCCATGTTCTCAACTTGGTCGTCATTGGCTTGCCGGAACTTGTGCAACCCAGGTAAGAGGTCGGGACCGGCCTCGACGTTGTCGAAGTTCACACATGGGTCGTCCTCAGATTGCCGGGACGCCTGCCGCCCAGGCAAAGTGTGGGGCCTTTCGTCGTCGACGTTCACCTGCTCGTCGTGGTCATCCTCGGCCCGCTGGGACGTCCTCCAGGCACGGGAGACATTCAGCTCATTTCTGTCGTCAACGTCCGCCTGCACAGACACGCATCTGCGATTGTTCTTTGACGACCGCTTCGTATCATCGGCCTGTGACATAATCTGAGGCGCCTCGCGGACTGATGAGTCTGGCATCTTCTGACCTTGGTGGTCCAAGTTGTTACCGTCGGTCTTGCCCACATCGGTCGTCACCTTGTCGGGCTCACGGCTGGAGTCTTCCTCCACAGTGACATTCTCGGCGTCCACTTCTTTCTTGAGAAACAAAAGATCTCCGTCTGGTGTCTTCGTCCGGGGACATTCGCGGGAAAGGTGCCCCAATTCCTTGCATTTAAAACACTTCACCCGATAATGTTCAGGCCTAATGCCCTGCCTTGGATTCTCGTGTTTTTTCTTGAGAGAAGTGGTGGTTTCAATACAGGGCCTCGAGACCTCAGCTCGCAACACTCCGAGCTCTAACAAGACCGATTCTTTGACCGCACCATACCCACTTCTCTCATCCATGTTCAGCCTATTCACTAGTGCACGCATGCTCTCCGTGAAATAAGGTCGCACAAGATATCCTCTGAGCCGTTCAGGGACTTCATATGTCTCGAAGACGTTTTCTACGCCATCAAACCAGCTCGGCACTAATAGGTCGGACGACGGCATGGGAGTCAGCACTCCCTTCATCAATCTCGAAAAGCGAAAAACTTCATCTCGGAGGTTGAACTCCATGCCGCCTCCACTGGCTCGCCTTCGGTTTTCTGAGCGTAGATGTTCTAGTTCTAGCTCGAGGCGTAACAGCCGTTCTTTCTCCCTCACTAGTTCTATCTCCTTTTCAATTGAGCTGTATGATCTGACTCCTCCGTTCCCATCCCCCTGTGTTTGCGAGTTTGCCACTAATCCACTCAAAGGTGACAATTCACCTGGCCCGTCAACATTCCTATTCCGAACCCTATCCTGCTCTGGCGTTAGAGCCGGCACGTGCCGCTCTGCGCTGTCTGTATCCATGGCGGGCACACGTCAAAGAATCACCTTACCATAAGGTCAACGAAAGCCGCTGGATCACAGACGCAGCCCGCTTCTCAGAATAGTCAGGCACGAAAATGGTGTCCGAGCTGTAGACTCAAGTGTTCCTCGCTGGAGTGGGACGGCATCCGGTCAGAGGTAGCTCTGCCACCACGAAGTAGCTCGGTGGTCCAATCTTCAAGGAGCCCGGTGGTCCAGTCTTCTCTTTAGAAGGCTCCACCAATGCCGCGTCAAGTCGCTGTCCGCCGGTTCCGTTGTGAAGATCACGCCGCCGGGGTCCGCTGACGCAATCCTGTCCACTGCGCCAGTGAAGATGTTCTTTCTTTGAGATTGCGCCGGGACCCGACGACGGAGGCAGCTGATGGTCGCTGACGGAAGAGTTAAGCAGACAGGACTCCGCGGATAGGGGGAAGAAAAAAAACACGTCTATTTACAAGCGAAGCTCATTTTCGAATCTCTCAAAAGGCTACAGCACGTGCTGTCCTTGTCTTCTTCTCTTCTCCAAGCCGTCCACTGCCCCAGCTCGCACGAGCGTCGCCAGTTCACCCACACACCGGGGCACACGTGCAAACGCCAACACGCAAAGGAAAGAAAATGAAGCTCGGTCCTGTTCCCGCGTCCACTCACGGTGATGGCGGGGCCGATTCTCACAATGGCTTTCAGACAGAGTTTAGATCACCATCTTAAAATTAAACACGTACACGCGCAAACTAACATGTACATAAATTCGCGTCTTCTCGCCATTTCGGATTGGAACAGCCTTTCCAGGGAAATTGCCTCGATTAGTGATCACCTGTCTACTTTTTCTTTTGTAGCCGTGAACGGGACGAATAATCATATATTAAATATAATGATATATAAAAAGGGTACTATAAAAATATGTGCATGAAGCAGAAGACGAATATGACAATTCAACTTAATCCATAGATTCAGTTGAACTGCCATATTCTTCTTCTGTTTGATGGAAGCATTCTGATAGTAATTTTTAATATATATTTAATTACTGCCGAAAGAGCCTGTATGCGTCGAATTATTCGTTGTATGAATTATATCTTTTTCTTTTTATGTGTGTTGCTTGGTGTTTTTATTTTTTTTTTCAAATTATTGTAATGTTTGTGCGTTTAGGGTAAGTAAATTTTTAAATACGAAAACATTCAGCCTCATTTTTTTAAGCTGTAGCTTTTAAGAATTTGGTTAGTATTTTAACGACAGAAATGTCTGGTGTTTTTTTTTTCTTTGATTAAGTCGAGAACGTTAAACCATAGTGTGTTTAATTAATTTTTTCTTTAATTTTCTAACATTTATTGTTTACATTCGGGCAGTTTTTAAAAGCGAACGGTTGCGTCTTACTTAAGTTAGGAGGTACAATAAATAGGTCAATTTTTTTGTTGTTGCTTCCCAGGGAGAAGAGTTAACAATGGACGTGGTTGCGAAGCTCAAGTACGTTCGTGGGGTGGTTTCGGAGACACTCCGGATGCTGCCACCTGCAACCAGGTGGGGACGATTCGCTCTTGGAGAATTCCGCATTCGGGCTTTAGCCGGCGACTTTACTTTCCCTCTAAACATAAATAGCGTCCCGAATCGTTCGGGACGTGAGGCCCATTCACACATTTCCGTTTTCTAACGATGCCTTATGTTTCGGAAGTTTATCGGCAAATGTAGCAGAAATGTCCTGGTGATTCGTGAGGTAACGTAATTAAACGTAAACAAACGATCTTCCGTGAATGGGCGTTTTCCTACATGCTAAAAAAACTGCGTGGTCGCTTTTCTTAAGAACACGATTATTGCCAATCGTGAAGGATGACAGTGAATAGCAGGACTCAGAAGACGAAGGGGAAAAAGGAAGTACAATGTCCGCATAAACAATAGACATAATTCGTTGTTTTCCTTTTTTCTTTTTTTACTCGCTCATCCTCTCAACGGACATTTCATTTTGAGATTTAAAGATATTCCGAGTTCTGTCATTCGCTGGGACCCTTCAACTGTTCGCCGGGCTTAGCTGTTTTCATATTCTGCAGAGAAATGAACACGCATACTTTATATATATATATATATATATATATATATATATATATATATATATATATATATATATATATATATATAAACTTGGATTGTGCGCGTTGGTAATAAATTAATAAATTTGAAAAATATATAAAAGTCAGACAGGCAATATATATATATGTATATTTACTTCGACGACGCTATGATCTTGGAGGCCCAATCGAGCAACGGCAAGAGTGCATCATCACGACTCGCATCGCTCATATATTATAACAAGGACAACGTCTTCGCTGCAGGAACGATGCTAGATTTATCCGCGGACATTCCTAAACATGTGCGAAACATGCTTGCTTAACACACGTCTATGCTTGGAACATGTCGGCAGACGGTTTTTCTATGACCAATGAAATCCGGATTACAAGTTCGTCTGCTTCTTTTGCAGGGGTTGTGGTGAAGACAGGGGGACGCCGAGCTCTGATTGGCTCTGGTTGGAAGGATAGTGGGTAGAACTCAAAGCAAGTTGCTTTGAGGTCTACCCTCTATCCTTCCAATCGGAGCCAATCAGAGCTACTAGGCGTTCTGACGTCACCACAACCCCTGCAAAAGATGCAGACGAACTTGCGTTTCGCATAGGACCGTCAAAGAGGGAACAGATACTCGTCAGACGGGTGTCTGCTGACTTTCTTCTGTAGGATGCACGTACTAGCGGTGCAACCGCGGCATAAATCTGCAGCTACACTTCCTGCGGCAGTGAAAGCGACCATCGAAGGACACTCTCCGACAGTTGTTGACGTTGGCAGTAGTGTTTTTGTGTTTCTTTTTTCTTCTTCTGCAGACTCGAACGATTAGCTGCGGAAGACTACGTTCTCGGCGACACAGGCATCAGGGTTCCCAAAGGGTGCATCATCGCGATTCCAATCTACTCGATGCACCATGACCCGGAGTACTTCCCCGATCCCTTCACTTTCAAGCCAGAAAGGCAAGGAACATTCAGGACGGTTATCGCACTCTGTGACCGCTTACGACCGTTTCTCTTGAAATACCTTAAAATGTCTTACGACGAGAGAACACGCTGGCGCAATCTATCGGGAAGCCGTGTAACTATTGGTATCTTTGCACATTTTTTTCTTTTTCGCGCCTCATATTCTTTTTTTATTTGTAAAATCTTTTCGCAATGTTATGAACGACCATTTCATTTTAGATAGCACGTAGATTTCCTCTCGCAAATACCACAAAACCTTCGCTCTAGTGAAATGCAGTTCCAGGGTCACCTCATAGGGGCGCCAGCGTGCCAGTGGTATTGGTGTAACACCGGAGTAGAGTAAACTAGAAAGGATTAAGTGGGGCCACCGGAGTGCTATTTTTGAAGTTCCGCATGTGGAAAAACTATTAGGAGTCGCTACGAGCAAAGTGGCTTGGATTTGCATAAAGAAAGTAAACGAGCGCTACAATATAAGCACGGATAAGCTTTAACGCAGAATGTATCTATCAGCCGGTGCACTGATGCATGCTTCCCCTTTAGCTGTTGTGACTTGCGCCTCACAAATTTTTCTCGTTCTTTATTCGCTGAATTGCCTTAGGATTTTTGTTCCGTGGAACAAGGTGTTCACTTGCAATCTCGTGCTTGTAGAGCGAGATGTCCCGTCGGTGACGACTTTAGAGACAGTGCGTGTTTCCTCATTCTCATATTCACCACGTACACCTTCCCACACGAGAACAGAATCTCGTATACTACGCCTTTGAGGCAGTTCACAAACTTATCAACATGCTTGGCACCGCATTCTTCCTGTTTGTCGTGTTAAGAGTTGATTTTAGGATACAGCTGTTTCAGCATGTCAGGTGCACAAAGCACTACCTGGACACCAAACACGTTGGCTACCCTTGAAAGTTATGTGAAATTCAATGTGAAACGCAAACTACACAAACGCAATTTGTGTGACGAAAATTATCCCTGGAGAAGGGGAACAAGAAGGACAAAGGACAAACACAAATCTCCAACCACAGCTAGGTGACTGGTGAGCGACCGAAAAAATCCGCCTGGTCCGGGTATCGAACCCGGACCAGGCGGATTTTTTCGGTCGCTCACCAGTCACCTAGCTGTATTTGGAGATTTGTGTTTGTCCTTTGTCCTTCTTGTTCCCCTTCTCCAGGGATAATTTTCGTCGTTCTTGTCCAGCTCGCTTGCCCCTTTGCATTCAATTGCATTATAATTATAGCAATTTGTGTAGTGATGAAATTAGATTAAACTGACGTAGTCAAAATCCAATATTGAACTCAATACACTACTTGGCTAGGTGGCGCAAGTCAGCGCCCGATTCAAAGGGACTAGCCACCATCCATCCATCCATCCGTTCTCTAGCGAGCCAGTGTTACAGGGTTTCTAACTACCCGATTGAAGTCACGTGGTCTATGGGCCGCATTTGCAATACGAACTGCTAGGAGGTGCCGAAAGCGTCGATCGTCTGCAAACGTCTTCGCCTTTCCGCCTGCTTTCCTCCTCGCCACCTGAAAACGCTGCGCATGCGCACCTCTACTGATCTCCGCCGCAGGAAGCATCCGCCATTAAATTGCAAATGCTTCCCACGGTTTGAGACGAGCCCTCTCTTCAATCTAGGCTCTCTCGTATTCTCTCGTCGTAAGAGATCGCAAGAGGCAAATGTCGTGTTCGCGCTAACATTGTCCCTTAGTGCATCCCTGTTGTTTACTCTTGTTTGCCTGTTGCGTTTTCTTTCTCACGACAGATTCATCGGCGAGAATATCGAGTCAATTCGTCCGTATACCTACCTACCGTTCGGGGCTGGTCCTCGGAACTGCATCGGCGACCGGTTCGCCCTGGAAGCCATCAAGATTGCCCTGCTTCACGTGGTCCGAAGCGTCGAATTCTACCGTAGCCAAAACACTCGGGTGCGTAAAATAGTTACCGAAGACCTTCATCTTCAAGGTCCTAAGATGCATGGAATGCATTATGTAGAAAGTGATGGTTTGAAATTTGTTTAGAAGGCGTAAAACACTCGTTTCGGGGAACGAAGAAAAACTGTGTATTCGTTTACTCGCTCAATTTTGCGAGAAATTGACGTCACGTGATATGACGTTAAGTGTCGTCGTGGTATTCCGTGACACCAGGACTTGACGTGGCCTAATCTTATAGGATACCAAGTCACGTGACTTCAATTTGCCCGCTAAATTTAGAGGGGTTTTCACTTTATATGGCCAGGGGCCACATGACGTGGCGCCACGGTGTTCCTTGACCTAATGTCACACGTTGTCAGGTCACGTGACCTCAATTTTCTCGTTAAATTTAGCGGGTGAATGCACGGACGGTCGAACAGGTTTATAGGATTAGATGGGTTCGTTAAAAACCTTTTCACGCCTTAAAAACGATCACGTTGTAGCCCGTTTCCAGCTTCACAATCTCGGATATGAGTCGAAGCATGTTCACTCACATATAAAACTTGAGGTAACAGCAAATGGACCCACACCCTAAGATCAAGCCCCACATGCGCCTTCTAGCTGGCTGGTAACAGCTAAGAAAAATCCGCCCGGTCCGGGATTCGATTTCGGGACCTCTCCTAGACTAGCGGAGCGCTCTGAGATAACCACTGCAGGAGCTGGCCATGAGTTAGCGAACGAAATTTAACCATTTTTCGGCGATCTTCAGTCTCATGGAGGGCGCCAGTGGCGCTCCGAATAAGGTGGAAGTTCATTTAGTCTTATTATCCCCGTCGGAGACTTTTCCTAAAATTATCATATCAATCATTAACGTCTCATTTCACCCTTGCGGTGGTAATGATGAGAACTGGTGGCAACTGTTGACATTCGGTTGCTCTACTCATTGTCATGTCCTGGTTAGCTGAACTGGTAGACGCACTAACCAACCACTCCCCCTTTAAAGCTCCTAGGGGCCCTGAGAGTACACTCTCAAGAAAAAAGGGTGTCAAAAGGTGTATTCTTACACTCTTTGTCCCATATAATACACCCCACAACTTCAATTCGACGTACAGCGCCCTACAGACGAACAGACGGCCCGAAAGTTTACGAGGGGCTTGATAGCCGCGTGATACTTCTTATTAAAATAGCCAATGTACGTTTTACTGACAACAAGAAAAAATAATCGGGGTTTTCTTGGCCCTACTGTAAAAACTGGGTGTTTTCTTTATGTGCTCTTTGATACGTACTTTAGCTATCTAAAATGTTGTACCACATGGCTATCAAGCCCCTCGTAAAGTTTCGGGCCGCCTGTTTGACTGTAGGGCGCTGTATGTCGAACTGAAATTTTGGGGTGTATTATATGGGACAGGGGGTGTAACGATACGCCTTTTGACACCCTTTTTTCTTGAGAGTGTATTTGCAACTAAAAAAATTAATATAGCACTCCGCTTGTCTCAAAGAAGATACGGGACCGAACATCGGACCAAGTGGATTTTTTTGAGCGGTGACCAGTTGCCTGGTTGCGCGAATTTCGCTCTGTTTTTAAGGCGGAAGTCAATTTATTCTGACGCGAATTTTCTCCATCTTTTGGACTTCCCTTAACATCATTGAATCAATGAACCCACTCAATATCTAAACCAAGAAGTTGCATCGGCATAAACCAACCAATTCATGCCAACCCAGCACGTAAAATATCTCGCAAAAAAAAAAAAAAGAAAAAGGATTGCAACAGGAGATTTAGTGATTGTTCCTCGAGGCCGACGAATGAGAAATCAGCCGGTTTTGTTCGTTCAGTTTAGGCCAATAAGGTATTGGAGCAGCATGGCCCCCTAATAATCATGCGACCCCCGTGGCAAATAAAAAAAATGGACGCTGCCCCTTCCGTCAGCCATTGGTACCAAATACTGATCGCCCTTCCCATTGGCTGGAGTGATTCAAAGAAAGCAATGAGTGGCATTCCCTGTGTGCGTAACCGGGCAGTGTAATACACCGATGGACTTCTTCAGAATGCGCGTAGTTGAGTCGACTGGCTTGACTGATTTTGTCCAACGGTTCCGTAAATCCCCGGTCGCACCACTAATACATCATAGAAAAGATTGCAGACACCGCCTGATACATGTTTCTTCCTTGCATGACGAACCTGTCAAACTGGTCATACAGAAATTGTTCCGAGACATATTTTCAAGCGTACATCCCCAACTGTCTTGTACATCAACGCCTCGGCACATGCAATAAAATGATAATTTCCAAATGAACAATAACAAAGCTTGCAATGCTCCATGGGAATACTTTCGATGATAGTCATGAAACATCGATTAAACTTTCGGACGCCTATAGTTTTTATTCCACAGCTCTACAAATATATATATATATATATATATATATATATATATATATATATATATTTTTTTTTTTTTGCGTTGAATTTTATGTGTCACATTCATGAAATTGTCAATATTAGCTTTTCTCGACAATAAATCGTTATGTTACCGAGGAACGTAATTGCCTGGGTATCATAAAACGCAAATCAAATGGAATTTTGATATTTCTTCGAGAACTTTTTATTCCACGGAACGTCCAAGAAGGTAGGCCATGCAAATCAACGATGGTAACACTTCCAAACGTGCTTGAGGCATAACCGCAGATAATTTTGCCATTCTGTCTGCACAAAACAGCGTGTCTTTTGTTCGATGTACGAGCAGTGTGAATTCAGCTTAAAGGGCGTCTCCAGCCTAAAAGGGGGGTCATTCATTTTATATAAAAACCTCGTGGAAGGTACCAGGACCTTCTCGTGGAAGTGTCCAGAAAAGTTCAGTTGAATCGTAGAATAAAGCGTATAAAAAGCTTATGGAAATTCCGGTATTTTAACTAACTGGATAAACGAGCGGTGACCTAACAGGGTCAGGACGTCGTCTCCTTAGGGCTCTCCTTCCTCCGCCCTTCTCGCCATCCATACGTTGCTCAGTTTCCCGCCGTCCCGCCAGTTGTCATTGCGTCGGTCGCGTCGCGTCGCTCACATGTCTGCGGCAACTGCACGTTACAAACGAAGGCAAAAGGGTAGGACGCAAGAAAAAAACACAGCGCTGACTTTTACGTTTCTCTTTCTATTTCTCTGCAAGAAGCAAGGACTCGGCACAAAGAAAACAACGTTACTAGTGCTCAATTAGTACTCAACTAGTGATGTTGAATGCAACGTTACTAGAGAACTCAATTGGGAAACTGCCATAAAAGTCTCCTTTCAGAAAATGGCTCCGTTCTGTACATGAGAACTGAACTAATAGAGAGTATTCACTGGCGGCCATAGCTGTGTGCGCGAATACTGAGCGCGTGCTGATGGCGAGCTTCCACAGTTATTTTGCAACGTGCATTCCCCACCATCGAAAGTGCCGGTCTTAGCAGCCTATTGATGTGAGCTCGTTCTGAGCATGCGCTCTAAACAACACCCACAAATATGGCGTCCAGTGAATACTCCCTATAGCGATCACAACACAGCCATTTCTCCTGCACCGGTCACTCCGGTAAATACACGGCTGCACGTATAGACCTTTTCTGCAAGTGCGCCGCCTTCTTGAATTGACGTCACTTCCAGTATGGGCGAAAACATTGTTTTGCCTTTGCCACGCCAATAGAAGGCATTTAGGATATAAGCGTAACCGTCACACATTCTCGTTTTACCTCCCCTTTATTTTTTACTATTTGCAGGTTGAAACGGTGCATTATTTTTGAAACGGTGCATTATTTTTTCGTCGCCCATACCGGATACGCCTATTAGGTGGCTGGGGACGAAAGTACACAGAAAAGCTAGCCACTATACGTATAGGTTCAAGTACAATCGCGCAAGGGCCGGTGGCGCCATCTCGCGGTAGCTATATAAAGCAACTTTCATGTTTTGACTTGTCGCTAAAGGGTGGCGCTGTTATCGTATTTAGTTTGGTTTCGATGGACGCCCTGCGTTCTAAGTTTCAATGGTACGTTTCCCAACTGAGTGTTTTAGTAACGCTGATTGAAGGTATGTAAATTGCGCGGGCGTGAAGACGTGCGGCGGCTATTTTTTGGATGGAGAGACCTTTTTTAAGAACTCTTCTGAAATCTTTGTCCAGGTTCCTTTGGAATTTCTTTATCGCCTTAGACTGCTCCAAGCCAAGGACGTCACTGTCGGAATTCGGAAGAGGCCAGTGCAAGTTGCCGAAACCGGGTTGTAGGACTTCGTCAGGATCCTGATGCGACGCGACTAATCCTGTGGTCTCGCATACTGTTTTAGGCTAATCAAGGTCAATTTATATACTACATTAACACATTTCGGGATCTGGAGTTGCAAATAAAGCATACGCGTTGTCACGTCAAGAAGAAAAACACAAAGCAAGTGTTGCGCATTGCTTAGGTTCTGCGCAAAGTAGTTCTTACAAGATTTAGTTAACAGGGTACTGAGAAAGGGGGGGGGGGTGGTCACGTGACCTCGGGGAGGGGGGTCACGTGACCCCCCCCCCCCCCCTCCGAGAAATTTTTCCGCTAGATTCGGCGGGAAAATTTTTCTGCTAGATTTAGCGGGGAAATTTTTCCAATAAATTTAGCGGGGAAATTTTCCCGCTAAATTTAGCAGGAAAATTTTTCCGCTAAATTTAGCGGGGAAATTTTTCCGATAAATTTAGCGGGGAAATTTACCCATAATCCACCGCGTGGTTACGCCGACGGCAACGCCGCTCAAGCCGGAAACGGGCGCCTAAGAGCTGCGCTCTAAAAACAGTCAGCGCGGTGGCATTGAATATGGTAGCAGGGCGGACATTTTTTTTTCTTTGTCCATGCATGCCTTCTGGCCGTTCCCTCTGCATTCCCTTCCCTCCGAAAGAGCATCAAAGGATTATTTCCTTTGTTGCTCTTTCACAGCATTTTACCCGGCAAAATCATATCTCTCTTCTTTCTTAAAGCTTGCAAACAAATTTTCTAATTTAGGACAAAATTAATTAAAAAAGTAATGAGTAATTTTTTCGAAACTAATGCTTGAACGTAATTCAATATATTGCTAAATTACTAGGCAAGAGAACTGATTCATTACATTACTCATTACTCCAAAAATTAATTTAATTACTGTAATTCACATACAGTAATGTCATTGCTGCCATCTCTGCTCTCTCTCTCTCTCTCTCTCTCTATATATATATATATATCAATGACCAACTGACGACGCGCGGTGCAGAGAAATGTAGGCTGCAGTCTGACAGAATCTTTGGAGATCTATTAGTGAGAACGCACATATTGGCCAAAAATCACCGTGACACTAACATCATGACACTAATAAGTGCCGACAAGGAGCGATTCGGTAGTCACAGCGCAGCGGAGGCTCCAACGCGATATAGCCTGAAGCTGGCACTTTCCGCACATGGTTTGTCTTTCGAGTCGGATTAGCCTGTGGCGCCTCGTCGCCTGTGGAGTGCAGCTTCAACATGCTACAGCCTCATGGGTGGTGGGAGGGGTGAATGGGAGGGGGGGCAGAGGGGAGGGGGGGGGGGGGGGAGTCGGAGCAGCTGTGAGTGTGGAGGCATGCGTTTAGAACCTATGGAGGCGGCCCGAGCTTACATCAGCCCTCATCGCAACTGGCAAGGATTCGGCCAGATAGGCCCATCCGGAGGCCGGAGATAGAGGCGATGTGCGCGGACAGCCGCTTTGGACGAAACGTCGCAAGGTGTATCGATGAAACGATCCTGAGAACTCTTCGATGAAACGAACTGTCGGTGGAACGTCGCGGTATACGAAACAATCTGTTGATGAGACGTCGGTCGAGAAATTGATGGCCACCGCTGGGCACGGAACTCGCTCGTGTAGATTTTGTTGAGCTAAAATGTCGAGACCTTTTTTTATTTATTTATTTGTTTATTTATTTATTTCAATACCTTCAAAGCCACACGGCATTACAGAAGGGAGTGGGGGGAAAACGAAAGTACAAAAGAATAGAATTCAACACATATTAACATAATAGTTTTCAATGGCAGACTTGAATTGAGGAGCGTCTGCGATTGTGGCGATGGAGGTGGGCAGGTGGTTCCAGTCATTAGTGGTTCTTGGGGTAAAAGAATATAAAAAGAGCTTCGTGCGACTGAAAGGAACGGTGACTTTACGGTGATGATAATTTCGATGGGTACATACGATGGTTCAGAAAAAAGGTCTTCACTTAGATGCTGGTTGTGATGATAAATTTTGTGAAATAAGGACAAACGAGATAATGTTCTACGCAATGAAAGACTCGGAAGATGTAAAGATAGTTTCGTCGATGATACACTGGAAAAACGTGAGAAATTAGACAAAATAAAACGTGCACCACGATTTTGTACGAATTTAATTTGATTAATTAGAAATTCATGGCATGGGTCCCACACCGAACTCGCATACTCAAGCTTGGATCTAACGAGGGTCTTGTACAGTAGTAGTTTTAATGATGAAGGAGCCCTTGAAAAGTTGCGGCGTAAGTAACCTAGCATGCGATTAGCGTTGTTAGTAATAAAATTAATGTGAGTTTGCCAGGAGAGGTCAGATGTTATATGGACACCTAGGTACTTGTACGATGTCACCTGTTCAAGGGCAGAACCAATGTTGTATTGAGGAAAGTAAGTACAGGCAGCTTTCCGTGAAATTCTCATTACATTTACTGGCATTAAGGCGCATTTTCCAGACGTCACACCAGTTAGTAATGGAATTAAGGTCAGTCTGAAGAAAAGACGTATCAGTATCAGAATAGATTACACGATAAATGACACAATCATCTGCAAACAACCTTAGGGATGACTGGACATTGTTAACGAAATCATTTATGTATATGGGGAAAACAAGGGGGCCGAGGACGGAACCTTGCGGCACATCACCTGAAACATAGAAATATCATCACCGCCGTGATGTTCGTATAGTTTGTGTCTGAATTTGAGTATATCTGCCTCACCTACAACGAAATTTCGGCGCTCATTTTTTGGTCTATATGAGTTCAAAGCAGCAGTATCACATCGAACATACCAATATCTTGTTAAAAAGTCACGAAAAGGAATTTTAAAACGAACTAAAAGATTAGCAAAGAGCACCTGGTGGATGTCGCTAACGCCTCGCTTGTAATGCCCGTCTAGGAACCTTGGCAGCTAGTGACGGAGGTTGTCTCGCCTCCGGCCAGGACGAAAGAAGAGGGTTAGGAGGAACTCCCCTCTTCCCAAGAATGCCTTTTGTGTGTCGCAGAAGTCGCTATTGTCCCCCTACAAGATTACAGAAGATTAACCCGTCACTCAAAATTCGTACAAAAGCAGCCGGTTCGGTGGCTGGAACGACTAGGCCATCCTCTCGACGTCAGCCTCGCCTTAGCTTTGCTCGTCCCGAGACGACTTACGTCACGATTCCGTTGGATGTCACGTGGTCTCCGCTGGGCCTTCTCCGAGCGCTTGCCAGATTGGGCCGTTTATAACGAAAAATACAGCCACCAGGCTCAAAATACAAACGTGCGATTGTCATTTACGGATATTGTGGATCATATTCAACCTATTTTTGAACACGACGGGAATATTTCAAATTTCGTTGAAGTATCCCTTTAAACCAGCTGTGCAACGATTTTAACGTTGAAAGAATTTGCATCTCCTTCCTTCAAAATGTTGCAATTCCGCCGTGTAATCGCGAGGCAAGAATTAGAATATTTCCCGACCTGCAGCTGCGAGCGGCGGCCATGAAAACCACGCGGCGTGACGTCAATGGGGGACTTGTATAAAGATAGCAAGTTGTGCAAATACCTCTTCGATAAAAGGTAACCTTTCTATAAACCTTGTCGTTTCAACATAAATATAAATGCTTCAAAAACCTGGTATCACCGACAAAACTTTATTATACGAAGCTTAGGTGGCGCCACCTATCCGAGGTCAACACAAGCGTCACCTCTATCTACTATTCGCGACTCCAGCGACCTATAGGGGGCGCCACCACCAAACAAACATGGCGGCTGAGTCCAGGTCGCGTCGGGTCGGCCGCGCCGCCTGAATGGGTGGCGCATTCAATTTAACAAATTTTCTTTTGTTGAATGCCCAATTTTATGGGTATTTGAACTGAGACTGTTAAGTGTAGCCGGTGCGCATAAACGTGCCGAGCATTGTTTTGTTTTGCCGGTGTTGTTTGTTCTTTTCATGTCAAACTTTCGTTTCGGAGACTTCGATCAAAACCGAAACTATGGGCTTCGGAGAAACGGTAATAGACTCTAATTAGTTTTGATCATCTATGGAAAGCGGCGAGGGCTACAAAATTGTTCCACCGAGAGTAAGTTTTAGCTAACTCGCATGCCTCGACCATACGATTTATCTGTCCGCGAAATTGAGCTTTTGTGCCTGTCCGCGTTTCAAGAAACAGCTCCAGTCGTGTGCTCGGTCAAGAACACAGGCTGCAGGAAAATTACAAAAATTAAGCAAGCGCTTCTTGAGCCAAGCAGCATGTCAACTCACTGGCGCTTCACTAAGCGAGTGATACTCGTATTTCAATTCAGGTTTTAGTAGCAATCGAGAAGTCATTTTGACGAATATGCGGATTATGTATTATATTACGTACTATGTCCCACTAAAGCGATATTAGTATATTCTTCGGGTTGAAATATGAACTTAGTTAACTAACTATTAGGTGAACTGCTGAATAAAAGTATATTTGACAGACAGAGAGATACTACTTAAACTTAGCCAAATGGTTCTAGCCGGTAGAACGGAGGCGAGTGCAGACAAACTGAAGAGAGTCTTCATTGGAGATTCACGCAGAACCTCTCTGTGCATTGAACTTGACTTCGAATCCTGAACGGATAAAATGAGTATTTTTTGTGGCCGGTCAACCTGAGCAATGTAGACGTATATTGCTGCTGGCTTCGACAGGGGTTATAATATAAATATTGGAGGCGCGATAGATCCTAATGACGTGACAGCTTCTAACTTTGCGAGACGCGTCCCCCACCTTTTGAAAGCAGATAATTTCCCTCATTAATCATATGCAGCAAGCAGGTTTTCTGAATCAAGTAATTGCGAAATTAGCCCAACTCCTTCAATGTGGTCTTTTTCGGCGAAAAGCCGCTAAGATGAATAGCCAACGCACCGGCCGGCGTTAGTGGCTAAACTAACCTGAGGCTAATCGAGCACAACCAAACTCAAGGAAAGCAGCTATCGAACCTTCCCATTCACTTGACTGCAACATTGGTGTTCCCTCCAGTGAAACACTTCGTCTGTCGACCTCAGTCCACTGTTCTACATCCTTATAAAGAAACCACTTATCAGTTACCAACCAGTCGTCACTTTGAATGTGATTAGAGACAGACGAGAAATCAAAACGTTTTTCTGTGATTCCTCCTCATCCAAAAAATTGAAAGCACGCGACCGTGTGTTGTGGAGTAAACCGGCTTTCAAACACGTGATGGAAAGAAACAATCTACTGAGGCTTCACCACACTAAAGAACACTCAAACAAACTTAAGAAATTTTCGGACCTTCGTCAAATTACATTGCGCGCCCCCGCGCCGACAGCACGTGTCCGCGAAAGCCATCAGAGACGCGGCGGGGCGCGGAGCGACCTGGACCGACTGGTTCCCGGTTTTTCCGCTTGGCGGCGTCCGTTTTGCTGGAGTCGCGAATACCGCGAACAGTCGCTAGAAGCCGGAGGGGGACGGGGGCAGAGCCAGACGGGGATGGCCGGACCCCGACGAGGCTTTCCTCCTTTCACCATGTTGATAGCGCAGGGCAAGCACGTGGTCACGTGATCGCTAGTGGGTGAGTTCTCGCTGCTCACTGATGGCTCTAGAGACAGAGCTTTACCGGAACCCCGCGCGTCCCCCATTGACGTCACAGCGCACGTGATTCGGAAGATGGTGGAGGAGTTGAGAGGTGCCGAAAACCTCCATCCTTGTCAATTTTTACAATAAAAACGAGGACAGGGAGGAAAAAGCGGTTTTTTGTTTTTTTGTTGAGTTCAGAAAGCTCGAGACGCCAACTCCCAAATTATTTAAGCAAAGCACTGAAATTGTTGCACAGCTCCCTTTTAAGGGGGCAACCATGGCAACCAAATTGAGGGACCAGGTGTTACTTCTGATCAACGAATCACACATAAAAAAAGACTGAAGACGACTCTTGTTGACTCGTACGTTTGCTCTTCACTGGTATTAACCGGATTGGTTGCCACGAGGTGCATGAAACGCACGACGCAGTCAGCGTGCGTTCGAAACTGCCCAGCACCCCAAACTCGTTGTTTTTGTGAACTTGCGGTTATGCTTTATCTTCAAATTTTTGCGCGAGGTCGTGCAAATCATACTAGTGAATAAAAATCTAAATGGTTTCAATCGTGGTTTTATCCAAAATTTAAGTCGTGATTTGAAGTACTTCGGTTTTACTGTGATGATTTATATAATACGTTTTATGAAAATAAAGTACCATAAATATATTTTATCTATAGTTTGTTTGTGACTTAATGCTTTTCATGCACATTTGTTTTGTATTTAATAAAAAAATAGCAAAACAATAAAAATATATATCATGCTGAACATGAGCAAAATATATTCTGCTGAGCAAATTAAAAAGGAGCTTTTTTTCTCCCTTCCACTTCATTCACACAGTTCTCCGGCATTCCATGTAAGCAAATTGAAATGCGAAGGATGGAAACAAACACAGAAAGTATGCGTCCTCACAAAAGCACACATGCCGACAGAAAGAGATGGAGAGAAAGAAAGAGGGACAGATGGACAGTCACAGAGATGCAGACTGAGTATTAAATCTAAGGTAGATCTTGCATTGGCCAGTATAATCGGTGTGTTTTACACGAGCTTGCTGCTTTTCTCTTGAGACCATACCACCACCTTACGCTCTTTAAAACTAAATGAAAAAGCCATTTTTGATGGGCAACTAGATGAATGTGCACGAGTTTAAAAGCAGAAATCATTATTTTAAGGTAAAGTGCCTGAAATCATATCATGCTAATTTGGATAAAAAAAATCCCTTAAATAAAATAAATTTGGTTTATATGCTTTTTTACTTAAAGATGTTTTCCCTCTTCCCGGGAAGTAGGACGTGAGTGCACGACTTTAGAAAGCGAGAAATTATGCGCTAAGCCAAACCACGTGACGTTCCCGTACCCTTGTTAACACACTGTACGCAATTTGCGATATGAAGCACATAGAAAAACTTAGGGGAAACTCCCAAGGTGGAATAGATTTATGCATGAATGGATTTACTTATACCGGAAATGGAGCACACTTCTCGCCTTCTAGATGACTTATCGCCGTTGAAAATATACGCCAAGATCCAGGAACCGACCCCAGACCTCTCCAAGACTCACTGAACTAACCTGGAGCTAGCCGTCAGTACAGCAAACGATTGTCAACAGGTTCTACCAGTCTTGATTGTAAGTGCCACAAGGGTGAGATCGGATGTTTAACTAGTGATTAAGATCACTGAACGTCTGGGGATCTATAGGCCAGCGATTCGCCTCGTTGTCTCTAAGGCGGCGATGAAACTAAATAAATCCTCATAATTGCGGTATAGAGTACACGGGATGAATTTGTTCGGTGACAACACAAAAAAAAAACTAGCAATGAAAACATAACAACAAAAACAAAATCGAAAACGTTTCAGAAGAGTCGGGGCTTTCTTTCCATTCCAAGTGGAACAATTAGCGTCACTACAAGTATTTAGGTGTTTTACGACCAGAAACATAAAAAGATAACTTTTACAACTGCTCTACTTTCCTCGTGTTTGTTTTATTTGCATTAATATGTTACATCTTTTTAATATAAAATACTTTCATAGAAGTTCAACAACAAAACAATGCCCTGTTTTATCGTAAATAAGAGTGCAATCAAAGATATGAAGACAAAAATTGGGAAATCTCGCATTAACGCCACATTATCACGGCGTATTCACCACATTTGGTTTAACCGATAATCGCACAAACACACACACACAAAAAAAATAAAAAACGAAGTGCATGACCGGGCAATCTTGGCCCGGCTTGATTAGCTTCATCGGCCCGTGCAGTTGGCCGCGCCCTGATCTAAGCTAAAGCAAAGTCAAAATTCAGATCTTAGGGTCAAACCAACGAAGGCCATCCCGCACGAGCAAAAAAAAAAAAAAAAAAAAAGGAAAGCGTGTAAACTTCTTGATTAAATGGAGATCTTTTGTCGTGCAACGGAAATCTCAATTCCAGGGCGCTTTCTTCTCGGTAATAGGCCTCCGTTGGGTTGCGCCGTTGCGGACACCTCGAACGCGATTCTTTCACGGGGCATACTACAAACGACATAATTTTCGCAAGGACTTAGTTTTTGCGAATTTCGCGAATCGCCTACGATTCGCAAAAAATAGGTCCCGCGAACAATTCCGGTAAAATATAGACACATTGGAATCTATATTGAGATCCCACGGCGTCGCGAAAATGAGAACCCGCAAATTATTCAAGAACTTTATCTTTGACCAAAATCGCGAATTATTGAGCCTGCGAAAAATAAGTCGTTTACAGTATTTCATTTGAGCATACCGATGCACATTGAAACGCGCGTAAAAGCAGCTGCGGTCCATTCGCAGCCTTCCGCTTGTTGTTTTTCCATCTCAGGCTCGCTCACTGCGGGCATCTAGGCATATCTGACACCCCTAAATCGGGTGCCAATTTTGTCTCTCGCGTGGAATTCTAAGCGGCACACGACGACAAATGCCAATCAAGCTATTCTTGAACACGAGTCGTATCTGTATTTTATATTATAAACTGCAACTTGCCGTAACTAAATGGGACACGTTTTTGATTGAATACTGAACTTTACGTGTAATCTATCGATATGCAGTTTCGAGAAAATGTTATATCAAAACATGTTTCGTAATTTAATGTCTCGTTATATTCATCAGCTGACGTTATTCCGTTTTATAGGACGTGAAAATAGCACTATTTTAAACTTTATTTTTTTACTTAAAATTGTGCATTGTTTGTACAGTTCATTGTTTACTTTCTTAATTCCCTACATCTAACAAATCGTTTAGGTAAATCATCATGGACATTGCAACATTATAAATTGACCAAAAATATTTTCAATATCATAAACTGCACTCTAAGAAACGCTTGCGCGTCTTCTTGTCCGCAAAACATTCAAACAGTTAATCTCTGCGATCTACGAAATCAGCTCAGCGAATCAAGAGGCGGAACATCCGTTTAGACCTCAAAACTAAATTCTGTGCTCTGGCATTACGCAATGCATCCATGACGCTTTGCATTGCGTAATGCCACAGCGTAGACTTAATTTTGATGTCTAAACAGAGTTTCCGCCTCATCATTTGCTGAGCTGATTTCGTAGATCGCAGAGATTGACTGTTTGAGTGTTTTGAGAGTAAGTAGACGCGCAGGCATTTCTTAGAGCGTGTGGTCTAGTAAAAGACATATAATAAACCAACTATTAATAAACGTAATATTGAGACATTAAAGTAGCGTCACAAAGCAGTTCTTTCATTTGACATTAACTTTATCACTGTAGCACATAGATAAAAAGTTATAAAGCGTCAAAAAAGAAGCCAAACGGCCTCCACGGTGGGGTTGCACCTTAAGGCTTGTCCGTGTCAGTTCATTCTGTATGTCGCTCTTGTGTATGTCGCTCTGTTTAGAACGGGAGAGAGGGAAGGCATCCACGCATTAGTAGTCGCCCTATGCGAAGACAAAACTCGTGTTGCTGGCAAAACGCGGGGAATACACGGAGGACGGCCGGATCCTCCGCGGTAACCGACAGCATCTTCGAAAGACACCGGAAGGATTCTCCATCTCCATCAACACAGCGACTCAGAGGACGGCAACGACGATTGCTTGCCTCCATCAAAAGATGGATCACAGCCCCCCTCACCGCCAGAGCCTCTTCGAAACCAGGCGTCGCCTCACCCACCAACCTTACCCGTCCTTGACGAGGCGTCAGCAGGAGCAGGACGTCAGTCCAAGAAACCTAGAAGGCTACCACAACGCCTGGGCTACATACAAGGCTTCCAACAGGCAGAACCACGGCCACTTGATTAGGACTCCCCTTGGCAGAACTAATCTAAACGAGTACAGCCCGCTCCACGCGCTGCTCGTGGTTGTTGTGTATAACTTTGTTTTGTTTGTTTTCTACTTTCCCTTTTAAGTTATACTTTCTTTGCTCTTTGGTCTTTTGTGTTTTGTCCTTTGTTCCTTCAGAGAAAGGGGGATGTACCATATGCTATCGGGAGCAACACTGCGTGCACACGAAGAGACAAAAGGAGCGCGTGCTCAAAAATAAAGAAGTTGTTCTTGTTGGTGGCACTGATCGTGAACACACTATTGCTACGCGTACGGCAATTGACCCCGTAAGTGACTACGTCACAACATGGTGTCTGGGTCCAAACAAACCGTTGCTAGGGACGTTGCAATGGACTAATGCATGGAGACTCCACATGAGGCTAGATTTTTGCCTACATGTAAGTAAATATTTTTTCGAAGCAACCTAACTTCTTGATATCTAATTATGAAGATGTTCTTGTCGTCTCAGTGTCGTATTGCAACGATGAAAGTCATTACTGAAGTATTCCACTCCGCTTTGCTTTGGTAGCAGACGACACGATAGATTTGCTGGCCTCTGTTGCAACGGGCGTCTTCATTGAATTGCGTCGGTAAACGAGCAACAAAAACAAGTGCATCGCCATGGCCGTAGAAACCTCCGCAATGTGCGTTTTTTTTTTTTTTTTTTTTGTGAAGAACCCAGCTTTGTTCAGAGGGGTGAAAATGTAAAATCAAACCACGTCAGGCAGATCACTTACGCCGACTACCTGAAGTGCATTCCCGGCGTAGTGCAGGCCAACATGAAAAACAAATCGTTCGCCGTCAAGGTAGGTCGTTTGTTACTATTATTGTTGAGATTGTCAGTTTATTAAAGAATTGCCTTTATATCGCAATTTCGAAGTATTTTTTTCCTTTGGTATACATCGAATTCCGTGGATGTGCTCTTTTGGTGAAGATCTCCGTTGAACCCGCGATGCGAGTACAATCTGTAATAAACTCACCTTATGTTTTTTATGCAGTTCTTTCGCGCTTGGGGTCTTGCGGAAATCTGAAGAAACTACAAAAATCTTTTTCCACGCGATGGTTACAACCATGGAAGGTACGAAACACCCTCCCATAGCGCGAGTCCGCAAACAAAGTTTGGTATCTCAACCGATCGCCTGAAGTGCTTTTCTCACGAGTGCAATGCGATCTTTCAGCAGACGATCATTTCCATCGACGTCCGGACATTCGATAAACCATATTTTGCATCGCACCCCACTATGAATTCTTATAAGTGTCTGAAACTCATTATAATTTAAAAATATGCAATATCAGAATATCGTCTTTATTCACAGAATTCAGACGCCGGTGCCGGCTTGGCCGGCGGGCGTGTGGCAGACGCCATACTACTTGCATTCGTCGTCTGCTGCAGGCATCTTGAGGACCGGAAGTTGCAGTCGGAAATAATTGAGAAACAAGCGATTACCGGCACATTTCTGTCGAAGCATATATGACACTCAAGCTTTCTATATCTGTAATTTTTAGAAGTTTAAATCCTAAACCTGATTTTTGAACGGTCGGGTTTTCGTGGCAAAACCTAGCCACGTGTATTTGTCCATAACAACGACCCTAGCAACGGTTTGTTTGGACCCATGACGTCTCAGTTACGGAGCCAATGGAAGGACGACCATCTCACACGGTATCTCGTGGTGCACTGAATTAATATGACTTAGTAAAAGAAAAGGAAAAGAAAGAGGGTAGATCTCTGAAAGTAGCGATCTGTAGGACGACACATAGAACTGAAACAGAAACAGCAGAACACAACAGGCGCGTATATCTAAGTGCGCAAGCATGACAAAACCTTCGGTGTTGTAGACCACCGCACTGCTCACGGACGAGCGCACGTTCACCCAACGTTTGCGTTTGCCCACACCTGGTTTGAGAAATACACGTGTGCAGAACACAAATTCGCGAGAAATGAAGCGTGTGCGCGTCTGTCGTGCCGAAATGAGCGCCTCAGCGGCGACATAGTGTCTAGGTAGGCATATCGGAAGAGTCCTAAGGCTACCTCATAGGTGGCGTCAGTATGCCAATGGGTCCTCTCGTCGTGAGCGGTCACGAGAGAAACGCACTCGATCACACTTAAACGCAAATCCGTGAACCAACATTTATTCTCTCAATAAACTGTGGGGATCGGTGGCCGAGTGGGCTGAAGCGCACACCCAGCTCGCCGCGCGTGGAGCGAAAGCTCGCGCTGCAGAACCCAGGGATCCTGGGTTCGAGCCCCACCCCTGCCCGTTTCGATCTGGATGAGCATCGTACCGGCGTGCGGTCGTGTATCACTACTGCGTGATGCACGTTAAAGACCCCAGGTTAGCAGTCGTACTGCACTGGCAAAATTGCTCATCTACAGTGTAAACCAGTGTCGCCTCATCCTGGCAGACCAACCTTACACTGTATAAACACTAAAAACGTCCAATTTGATTTGACTCAATAAACTACAACATGAATATCATAATGTCAACCCTGAGACAAGGAGAAATTTTTAAAAAAGGCAAAGGACACAAAGCGTGACTGGCTAGCCTTCTGTCATTCGACGAAAATACAAATGGCGTAGTTATCATGCAAGTAATCTACAACAATAAAGTCTCAAACATAATGACCACACGCGCTAAAAAAAGGAACTAGTCGGTACTTCTTATGAGGCAGTCTTGTCCTCGCCCCTATGCGCTACATGGCAAAACAAGTCGGTGTTTGCCCACACTAGGTGGGGGCGCCACTGCGAGTGCGCAGAAACCAATTCGCGTGAGATCATAACCGTCTGCGCATGCGCAATGCCGACAGCAGCGCCATCAAAACAGCGTGATGTCAGAATCCCGCGTTGCTCTGTGCGGCGTGCAATTTTGTCTGCTCCATGAGCACCTGGTGCTTCGGGATTTGCCAGCTGAACGAAGGAAGAAACACACAAGATAGAAAGAGACAAGGAACATGCACATGCACAACGCTGGTGCAACCAACGCTGTGATTTCCTGGAGCTGAGCTGGTTGGTGCAAGCAACCAGCTCAGCTTCAGGCAATCGCAGCGTTTGTTTACCCCCTCAAACGCGCTCACCTGCTTTTATTTAAACCCGACCACAATCAATGACGGCGTGCGGTTGGCCGTCTCGTCATCGCGCGTTCCCTTCGCCTCCTTTACGCTGCCCTTTGATTAGCTTGACTCCTCCTTGCGTGTTGATGCTCCAAAGATGCATTTTGAAACACTTGATCGCCGCATACAGAATATGAAAAAAGCTCGTTTTCTCGCTGGAGACGTGGACACAGCGCCAACTCAAAATACTTTTTTTTTCTTTTTTTTTATCCGTGAGCGTCTACGTATGATTCCTATCGCAGCCAATACCGTCGCAAGCATGATTTGGTGCATATTTGAAAGTTGTAGTGAATTGAGTTCCTGTGTAGACGCTTTACACACGTGCCAAATTACAGCCGCCATGGCTGACCTTCTCTTGTCTTACCGAGATGCCGAGCAACTGAAACGGTAGTTGACGATCCTCTACAGAGGCCGATGCTTTAAAAAAGGACACAGTTGAATCTAATGTGGCAATAACCTGGCCTGCTATGGTAATGATGAAGTGAAAGAAACGATATAAGAGGAAACAAAAACTGAAGGTCAGTTATGGCGGCGTCCATGCACAGCTGCTGCAAAGCGTCTATAGGCTCCGTACGGAAGCCAGAGTTGCGCGTTCATCTCCGTAGCGCTGTCTTTCCTGCACGGCATGTTGATCCCGCTCGTCACGTGACTGAATTCGGCGAATAGCGGCGCCGCGCGTTCGAGGCGCGCGGCGCGCTCAAAAGCAGGGGAACATACGCCGGGGCGCGTGCAACGTCGACTTTCCTACACGGCACTTGATCCGGCTCCTCACGTGATCGCGCAAATCTGGCTCCCCTAGGGAGCCTAGCTATACAGGAACACTTGTAGTGAACGCACAAGAGCGCATCACTGCGACAATAAAATGGGTCATCCAGGTAAAGTAACGGCATTTATTGAAACCACCGTGCGAAGGGTTTGGACCGGAACCGCCGCTTTTATAGTGCATGGATTTTATAGTTTTGGGTATGTTGCCTGTTATCGTTTTGCTCCAGTAAAAACGACTATGTACACTAAATTTTAAGAAAAGCTTCACTAAACGGGGAATTCATATCTGGAGTATTTAATTTCAAATCGTGCAGAAAGAAGGGGTCATGTCTCAAAATCCTCTAAATAAAATATGTATGCATGCCAATTTTTTTTTTTTTTTTTTACTAGGACGAAACTGGAAATCATTGTTACGTCATATTTTTTTTAGCTCTCAGGCTTTTGCCTTTTAAAGGACCAGAGGCAGATTTCGGAATTTGGGCGATCGTCATACGAATTTCCTTTTTTTTTATACCAGAGTAAAGGAAATGAATATCCATAAAACGTGTTATATTTTATTTATTTTTAAAAAATCCAGAATCTAGCTTTTTTTTTTGTTTACAATAATTTCGATAGATTATATGATCTAACGTTTGTTACATGCAAAGCTGAAGGCATAAATATACGTCAGTGAAAGCTTAAACGAATATCTATTCAACAGTACAATGTCGTTATAGTTAAATTAAGCTATCTGAAACAATAGCTTTGAATATGAAAGGTATCCCAAAAAGTACAAATTTCAACATCAATTTTCTTTTAAAAAAAATCAATTTTTTGTAATATTCACGTGTTTTTTTTTTATAAAGAGCCTTTGCTATGGTATAAAACATACAATAAACTCATATGTAACATAAGATTCGGACATATAGATTCGTACGTTCGAAAAGGCGATACATTTGGAGTTCTCTTCCATGATGCAAAGCCTGGTCTATTCCATGGAGAGAAAGAAAACTTGTGCTCAACAAAGAAAACAATACTCTCCTTCTTGATGCCAATCTTTCTGCGATACATAGTTTATTTACGACGGCCGGAAAACTTTTTTTTTTCTTTTACTCGCGGACGCCTGGTACTGTGTGAGAGCCTCGACAATAGTATCCGGCCATTCAAGTCGCGGAAGTTCTGGGCGTAACTCGCGTGAGTTAAATAGTACAACAGAACGATTTAGGAAATCGTTCCCGTAACACCGGTAACAATTCACAATAGTCCACCCCAATCGCTATCGGGACGGTTATCGGTGTCATCGAAACAATTTACTAAAACCCTCTATCTTCCTGGCAGTTATCCGAATTCATAAAACACTGGGGTTATACAACTGTGATCCTGCGATACGTTTTCAGACATCAGACATTTTCTTTCTAATGGGTTAGCATAAGTATTTACGAAACAAAGAAGGTATGACGGCGTCCGTTCTGCGGACAAAACAGTGGAAAGGGGAGCGCGCCGCTTGGAGAGGAGGAGAGGAGGACAAAGGCGAGAGGTTGGTGACGTCACGGGGCGGAAGCCAATGAGCGCGCGGATGCTGGGGCCAGTCTGAACTTCCAAAAGTGCGGACGGCGTATGCCTTGGTTTGTGCCACAAAGTGGAGTGTGAACCAAGTACAAGCGCTGGTCCAAGTAGGCGGCAAGAAAGTAAAGAAACATCCATCGATGTATCTTCAGGGAATGCATCAGCATGACCTTTGTTGACACGCCACACTCGCCCCCCTATGGGAAACGCTAGCACTGACCCCGTAACAAGTTCAAAAAGAGGCAGCAAAAAAAAAAAAAGAGGGAGCAAAAGAGAAATCCAGAACAGAAAAGTGAAGTGGTCAGCGTCAGCGTTCCCAAAGGGGGACGTCTGTGGCGTTTTCAAAGGGTCATGCTAACGCATTTTCTAAGGATCCACCAATGGAACTTCCTTTGATTTCTTTTTTTACAGCGACAGTCAATAATGAAGAGATTTAATAGATCGTTTCGATGTTGGAATCAAAGTTTACGGAGTGCGCCGATTGAACTGTCGTCATGATGACGTCGCACTTTTGTCGCCGAAGTCCAAACGGCGCGCTCGGCAAACTTTCGGCTCTTTAACTTTGTGTTTGGCGAGCCCAGAGCCCCAGGAGCCCCCTGAAATCACTAGGGGGCCCAGGTTGCAGTATTCGCGAGATCAATGTACGTATTATCCATGAGAACTAGTCATTTATAACATACTCGAAATTTTTTTAAAGAAAAAAAAATAACAAGAACGACGCGCCAAAGGAAACAGGAAGTATACGGCAATGCCATGTGTTCCACGGCAAGGCGATAGATGGCGCCACTGTGTTCTCGCGTCGTAAAAGGTCACAAGAGGTTTTAAGGAACACGGTCGTAGGCAGTCGCAAAAGTGTGGACTAGCCTTTACTTTGACGCGGTTCTATTTTTTCTTTTCTTTTTTCTTCCTAATATATAGAGCCTTTCATCCTTCCGAGCATGTGCTTGGTCTTTTTCTCTGATTTTTGAATCTGACGGCACGTGAGAGTTAAAGCTATGCTTCATTTTTGTTGCAGCAATCGCTCGAGGTATCCTACAAAAAACAACCGCGATTCTATTTTGGGTCACTGTCGTATTCCGCTAACCGTCCGTCCTGTATAACCCAGACATTGCGGGAAAAAAAAAAAAAAAAGGCGCGGCAAAGCGAATAAAGATGACGTGTCGCAGTGCCTCCAGTTGTTAGTCATGTAGATGTGCCTATCCCAATTTATATATTTTGTTCTACTCTATATAGTCGCTAACGTCGATGTAGTTTCTGGCATCTAGATTTTTAAGCCTTCTGCTTCAACAAAAACAGCGCGAAGCATGCCGATGAAAAATATACTCAATATGCCCGACAATATACGCTTATCCAATTGTGCTACAACTTATTGGCGATTCCTTCTTCTGCAAATTAAGTAATTTTACTGCAAACATGGATGTACTATCGGTGAAAAATGAAATGCGGAATGAGGAACGCGTGGCTCGCGGTACAGGCTGCGCCACCTGGAGGGGGACTAGGGGCAAGGGTGTTCCTAGTCTCCCTTCCCAAGCCCATTTTCTTACGTTGAGTTACGTTACGGAATATTACGTTGAAGTCACCGGGACCTGTGTGCTTCATGTTAAGTGAGGCTACCAGTTCAAGGAGAAATCATGACACGCGACATTCGAGGCACGAATGTTTCGGTGACTTATACGTAACGTAACTTAACGTAAAAAAGTGGGGCAGTGTAAATGAGCCTTTAGCGCGCTGAAAGTTATCACAGCTATTTTTGCACGCTTGCCGCCAGCAGCAGCTCGAGCAGGCGCTCAGCCAGCGCGCGCTTTTCCGTCCTAACATGTAGCGCTAGCGGTTCGAACCGGATGCCAAAGTTTCCGAACTAAGCGTTACCTTATTCAAAAGTTAGAAGTGATTTTCCGAAAATCGCAATGGGAAAATGGGGCCCATTTTCGGCCACCGGCGCCATTCAGCTCTGTGTATTCGAGGTCACCTTATAGGCCGCCATTTTCCCATTGAAAATATAAGAAAACAACGTGTAACTCTCTAATAACATAGCGGTTACTTCTGAAACTTTGGCATCTGGTTCGTAACGCTAGCGCAACATTTGGGCGGATAATTAGCGATCTGAAATGCGTTGTTTAGTTTTTCAGTAAAAACAAAAACCTGTATATTTTTTAGGTGCACATTCTGCAGGTACAGAGGACGTTCAAGACGAGCGATGCAAAACTTATTGAATCAGGACGCTGCTTTGTGCGAGTTCGAGCTATTCGAGGCTCCTGTCTCAAACAAATTTACGTAAAGTTTCTCCGCTCATATATATACGTCCTCTTTTAAGACAAAGCGAGATTTAGCCGAATTGCAGCTTTACCCGCCATTTATGCGTAACGACTCATCACGATCCCTTGCAACTTTCTATCCGCCATATGAAACAGCGCGAGGAACAACGAGGACGGGAAAAAAGAATCAAATAGCAAATACTCCGGTTATTTTTTGAATCGAAAAAAGTCATGCGGTGCCTGGCTTGGAGACTGGGGAACCAAACCTTCTAAATTTATGGGTATTCAGTAGTCAGAATCAGTGACGACCTACTTGGGGACCAACTTAGACCTTCGTGAAGGTGCGGCGTCATTATGGAAGAAGCGCATCGGAGCACAAGGAGCAAAGCTGTTTCCATGGAAATCCCGGCATATATCTTTTTTTTACAAGAAGCTACCTGTGCAACGCCATATCATATGTCCAGCCATCCTCTATTCTGCGCAAGTGATGTCATTCTCTACTTCAAAGGCAGATAAAGTTCAGCGTTCCTGGGCTGTATTTATGTGGAAATTGTCCATGGAGCGAATGCGACGCCAAAACCTCATTCTAAGTCTTGCAAAAGGAGGCTTAGATCTCATCAATGTCGGCCTGAAGCTCGTCATTCATCGTTTCCTCTTCTTCTGGGATCAGCAAGGCCCATTTATACTGTCTGCATTTCTTTACCTTGGTGCGTCGCAACTTTTTGCATGGCAAGTCACCAATGCTACCCCTACACCCTTTTCTCGAGTGCTTTTTTTTTTTTTACAAAGAGATCGCTCAGTCGATTCGCCTGCTGCAAAACACATTTTTGTGGAACTTCTGAAAAGCAACCGTAAGCAACTGTATTGGGTACAGTCTCCGCGCTGATTTCTCCTCCCCTTTACAGACCCTTGACAAACCTGCCAACCGATAATGACGTTTTTCATCGTCTAAAACGCTTGCCCGTAGCCACATCATCGAAAGACTTCTTTTTCAAGTTCCACACGGAAGTGCTTCCCGTCAAAGTGTGGCAGCAGGCCGAGGGTTTCTTCTTGCCGTGGTCACACAATTGTGATTTATGTGGTAAAGAAGAAACGCTCGAGCATGCGTTTATTTTTCGTTCCAATGCAGAAATGTTTTGGGCCGAACTACAATCTTTCTTTGATCTGGACTTGCAGATTAGTTGGTGTACATTGAAATTCCTACAGCGGCACGACCAAAGGACGCTCACTGACCTAACTGAGATAATAATGGTTTTAGGCCTACGTGCGCTATGGCGGTCAAGAGTAGACCTGACAGAGTGCGCAATGAGACCTAAACCTGCGTGGCGACACTTTTCTAGCAAATTGGACTGGACTATTACAACTTTAGAACCAGCTGAAATGGAAAAACATCTGAAAGACACTCTGGCGAAAGGTCAGAAGGTAGCACTAAATTTTTATGCTTCAAGAAGACTATCCGTCGCCTTCGCATGTGCCTCACTCTAATACATTTTTAACATCTTTAAGTGTAATATACATCGAGAGCCGAATTTACTGCACTCTTTAACAATGTTGTAACCTTTAACTGATTTACTTTGCTCCTGGGTCATTTAATGCAATGTCTAACTTATGTAATGTTCTTTTTCTGCTCTAACATATGTATATACCTCATTTCCTTCATTCTTGCTACTTATGTTTTAACCTATAAATAAACAACTGCTTAAAAAAAAAGGATCGGTTGCCGAGTGGTCTAGCGCAGCTGCCAGAGTAGCGCCACGCTTTTCCCTGTGCCGCCTCTCACCGCGATTGGTCACACGCGGTACCATAGCAACGAGCCGAGCTGGCACCGTGCCCATAGCAACCGAGTGACTACTCGTCACGTGACCTCGCAAGAGCCGTGATGTCACCGGTAAGATGGCAGCGCCCAGAGATGGTGGATTCGAGTTTTTTCGGTGCGGCGGTATTCGTAAGGTACCCCTGCTTGCCGACAATTTCGGACTTTTTGTGTGCTCTCTTACGCAGGTATATCGCGAAGATCTGAAAAGTCATAAACTGCAATAAGGTACTGCGGTGGGCTAGTTGGTTCATACTTAGTGTTTGAACAGCGCAAAGACGACAGGAAGATAGAAGAGAAGAGGACAGGACGAGCGCTGACTATCAACTGATGCTATTTATTCAGAAGAGGATGAAGTGCGCGAGACTCGAGAGTGCCAAAATGCACTTTTTTCATCAGACACACGCGCGGCAGCTTTTTGCACGGGAATGGCCTGCGCCAGCCGGCGTCACCGCAGAACTGCAGCCAAGGTAGGAGTCAGAGTTGTGTTTTCGGCACCCAACAAGCTTGGCCGGATGTGCAAAAAGGTGAATTCTACATCCCTCTCCATCTTCCAAACACCATGCGGGAAGAAGCACGCGAGACAATTCACGGAATGTACAGAAGGTGCTGTATATGACTTACCTCTCTCCTGCGGTCGTTCATACATTGGGCAGACCGGAAGATGCATCAATGATCGACTGAGGGAACATGCCGCCTCCATAGGAAACACCTCAGGCAGTAACTTGGTTAGGCATTGCAGCGACTGTTTGTGCTCCCCTTTATTCGGTCAATGTACCATCCTAAAAAGACATCACGACTTTAGGACGCGGGAGATCGTGGAGGCCTTTTCGATATACAAAAGAGGGGAAGGAGCCATCAGCTCTCCATCAATAACCCTGCTTGCCAAAGAAATAGAATTCCTCGAAGAGCAACCTAGGCATGTGCGGGAAAGGCCTTAGTTTAGTTGAAACTTTCCAAGATCATTGGTCACCATCAGGCGAAGACCGCTGGACATCACAAGCGCAGAATCTACACAAAGGCCCCTAAAAGAAGAAAGGCGGCAATCGCAAGCTCAATGGTCTCCAGGTGGCGAAGGTTACCACGCCTGGGTCAGCAAACTATAGCACGTGCTTTTCTCCTTTTTTTTCTTTTCTTTTCTTTCCTTTCTTTTCTTTCCTTCTTTTCTATCTTTCTTTCTTTTGCTTTCTGGTTGCGCTTTCGGTTGAAGAAAAGGTGACGCCGGCTGGCACAGGCCATTCCCGTGCAAAAAGCTGCCGCGCGTATGTCTGATGAAAAAAGTGCATTTTGGCACCCTCGAGTCTCGCGCACTTCATCCTCTTCTGAATAAATAGCATCAGTTGATAGTCAGCGCTCGTCCTGTCCTCTTCTCTTCTATCTTCCTGTCGTCTTTGCGCTGTTCAAACACTAACTCTGAAAAGTCCTTTCTGTGCAAAATTGCTCTGGATATTAGATGCTGTGCGACAACATCAGTCATATCGCCGTAGCGGTGCTTGGATTCCTGGGTGTGTTCGAGGATCGATAAGACTTTTAGCAAGCAATTTTCGCATACTCTTGGCTTTGTTTCAACGCTGGAGTGTCTAAGAATCGATACGAAATGTATGCGTCGCATGTCGGGCCTTGGGGAAGGTGGTTCAGGCCCAGGTAACCGCATAATCACAGAAACCTTTAGTGAGGAGGCACCTTCGATCTTTACGTTTTGCACTAATCAACGATTTTACGATATAGCTTTTAGGATTATATTTTCCCATTTTTCTAGCTTCCTTTGGAAGCTTGAATTTCTGAGAATCGAACGAAAGGTAGACCCCACGTTTAGGGTAACCGAATTATTCGGGTAACCGAATAATCACAGCAACTTTTAGCGAGGAAGCGCCTGCGATCTGTAACCTTTTGTGCTAATCGACGATTTTACGAATTGGCAGTTCTGAAGACTTTGATATAACGTGCTTTCGTCGCAAAGGCTTGCATTTGATCGCAGTGTTTTTTTTATTTTTTTTTAAGTGGCAAGCTGGTGTTTGATGCATCAACACATTCTATTCAACTTAAATGCTCGGAGGAGTGTTCATTTTTGTAATTAACAAGTTTCAGACATAGTTACTTTTTACGAGTGTAATATTTATTTTCTGTAGCTGGGCCCGTTTTGTGCTCATTAACGTCAGTGTGTTATGATGTATGGTTCTAAATATCGTCTTTGCAATGCCTACAAAGGCCAAAATGACGTCAGCCGACCCCAGCCCACGGACTGGACACGAAAACTGCGTCACTCGGACGTATGCGCTCGTCAACAATCAAATCGTGGACGAATATTTGGATTCGCGTTCATATCCAGTGAGTGCACTGACGGAACTTATCATCACTTGCGAACGCCAAGTTCTATGGTGTGCTTAAAAAGCACGGTGGAAGCTTGAGGTCATCGCACCGGTGCCCTAGCATGTCGCGACCGCGTGATTTCACAGTTCGCTTTTGAGTTGAGAATTACAGCTAGAGAAGAAAAAGTAAAAAAATAATTTCATGGCCCCTTGAACACGGCTATGTGTGCTACAGCAGATAAAAATATTGACTTTTGCATGCCGGTAAAGTGCCGGACGACCACTTGGCCTGTCGGCAAGACCACCTCACATCTGGCGTCCGTCTCTTTTATCAATCTTCTGGAGACCACCATGTTGTCCTTCTCGGTTTAACCCCGTTGGCTGTTCATCGCGCAAACGAGGGTGAGACCGTTGTCGACGTCGCTCCTCGCCAGTCGTTGAGATAATCTCATCTTGAATGAATGATTTGGTCTTGAAGAAGTATGATGCTAAGCATGCATTCGCTTACTATGGAGCAGTCGAGTAGCAGTCACGTCTCGAGGCAATCGTCCTGTCGTGGCCGGCGTAATCGGATTTTGTTCCATAGGAGCGATGTCCGAAAGTACAAGGACGGTACGTATACGTCTCACGAAGCGGCCGCCATCCCGGCAGCGCGGTAAACCACTCGCCTTGTCCGTGCACCCATACGGTACTTAGCAGCTCTCGTCTCCCGACAGTCCCGGGCTGCAAATCGTCTCACTTCACAGATGAAACAGGGACCGTTCCTCTAGAGGCCAGTGCCGTACCGCCATGCCAAGCGTCTTTTACCACTTTTTAATGAACGAGTGGAGCTATCAACTAGAAAAAAGTTGCCGTCTGTTGTCGCTAGCAGCACTGTTACCATGGCAACCTCCCAGGCCCAAACTGGAGATCACTATCGGTGCTTTTGACGTCGTGCGCCTAGATAGTTTTGCGTCGTGTCGCTACTCTGGCAGCTACGAGTGGCTCTAGCGCACACCACCTCGGAGCACGTGGAGCGGAAGCTCGCGCTTCGGAACCCAGGGATCCTGGGTTCAATCCCTACCCCTGCCCGTTTCGATCTGAATGAGCATCGTACCGGCGTGCGGTCGTGTATCACTACTGCGTGGTGGACGTTAAAGACCCATTGCTAGCAGTTGTATATACCGCACTGGCTAAATTTCTTATCTACAGCTGGGAGACTCATCGCCCGTTGAGGCAAACCAAGTTCTGGGCTGTGTAAATATACACACAACCCACATTTTTACCACGTTCTCGCTTTCTATTTTTACTTCACTCAAACTTTTTTTTTTTTTTTTCGCGTTCTGATTGCGTGAAACGCAGCTCGCAGTCGTTAGTAAGAAGACCGCGCGTTCGCATGAGCGGTGTGCCTTTTGTCATGATGGGGCTGCTGCTTTCGTGTCTGCTCCTCTTTGCCACTGCCTTGTATTTCACGTAAGTATACAAAATATGATATACGCCATACCATCAAAACAAAAAGAAAGCTACCGTAAAAGCGCGGACTTGTACTGCTGCTTCATCATACAAACGACAGTATATACAGACCCTGTCTGAGGCCTGTTTCTTTCTCGCATAACGTTCACATCTTGGTCATACGAAACTTGCGTGCAAACATGTTCATGCACTGTATATACCGGCTGTATGTGTGTGTGATTTTATTTTAACTTAACATATATATGTTTAAGAAAAACCGTGTAATTTACACCATTGCGATTTGTGCAGGTGAGTTGCACGGCCAGGGGGAACATAGCATAGGAGGCTAATCGTAACGATCATTCGGCTAATTCATTAAAATTCGTTAATTAATTTTTAAATAATAAAATTAGACATATGGTTCCAACTAGAAACTTGCTCAGCGTCATCGAAAACCACTAAATCGACTCTTTTAAAGGGACAATGAAGACGATTTTATTTAAGTTTTTGAAATGGTGTTTTTTTTTTTTATTTGCTTCTTGGGAACATAGCATGCTGCTCAATTTTTTGCAGACATTTGTGACGCATATTTCTCTTTTTACGAAAGAACTGAAGAAACCGAAACTGAAAAATCTCCATTCTCGTTTGTGGGCCTCCGAAAACGGAGGTGACGTAGGGAGTGACGTCAAGTGTGAATAGTCGGTAGCGGTAGTATTTAGGAGATCGAGACTCTGGTTACCGCGGTGGGTTATAGCAGCGCGGTGGCGCGGTCGTTTCGTCGAGTCTAAACGGAACGGGAATACGTGTGTGGCGGCCTCCACTGTCACCCTATGGAGACCGCCCAGCCGGTAACGAGCGGCCCGCATGCCGAAGTGCCCATAGTTGCTCGTTGGCCGTTTCGCGTCCAGCGTAGCAAAGAAAAAAACAATTGGGCTGCTTTATTTGCGGTTTAGTAATCATTCCCGGTCCGATTTATACTTTTGATGTTTATTCGAGCGAAAATTAGAAAAGTATTTCTAAAAATCGCGAACCAAAACGTGACCGAGAGCACGTCTCTCGTTTCGACCAGTCGCTGACGCGTCTCTTGTGACGTCGCGCTTCTTGGCCCCGCATCGGTCACGTGACCTCCGCTTCTCCTGGCTTCTCCCGCAACTCTCGAGGTGTCGCCCCAGTCGATCCCGGTACGATTATTACCGCGACTGATTAATTAATTTGCGCGGCACATAAGCGCCGGTTTCGGGTGAAATTTGGGCAACGTGACCCGAGACGTGCCTGGAACCCAGTTCAATCGCCAAACAGATGTCCGAAAGTGCCTTCATTGTCCCTTTAAGAAGCATAACACAGGGGCAGTATATTACGGCGCTCCGTAAAAACGCCCAATTTGGACGCGTTTCTAAGTTTCCCTTTCTCGGAGCGCATCTACGCGCCCGCGGTTCTGCTCTCCAGTGGCTGAGACGCGCAACACACGTGCGCCCTACTTCCCTCCATTCTACGAGGGAGGCGAGGGGTCTTCGCGCCGCGACCACCGGGGGGCAGGACCGCGGGCGCAAAGATGCGCTCCGATACGAATGTGCTTTGCTTCCTCCATATTCCATGCTTTAAGAAATTATAATGTAAATATTCACCACACCCTGACGGATTGTTTTTTAACGCAGTTGCAAAAAATGTTATTGAAACTCAATCGCAAAAATTCGATTGAAACACTACGGCCAAATATTGAATTAAAATGCAATTGCTAAAAATTTAATTAAACGCAGTGGCCAATCACTGTGCAGGTTCGATATTACTCAAAAGAAAAATACCTATTGACTTTCAATTGAGACTCAACGCGGTGTACGAAGTGTATCCTTTACACTTTCACTTAAAACTTCTTTCTATTTTTTTTTTTTTTGTTGTTTTTTTGTAAGGGCCGTTTACTCCCTCATCTCGCAGCCACAAAAAGCGGCCACGTCATCTGGAGCAGATTATACGCCGCCAATATTTTTAAAAATGACACACAGAGATGTCGGGCAGGAAGGTTTCTCCCTTTACACCCGCTTATTCGCACTAGTGGGACCCAAGAACGCCACGCCACTCGTCAAGAAGCGACTTCGTCGGGGTGGAATTCTAAGGATAAAAGCGGAACTTTTCTTTTAGTTCCAAATGCGTGTCGAAGCAGTGATTGTGACGAGCCAAAATCGAATGCCTATACGCAGACTTCGAGTCCACTGTACGAGCAGCATTTAAATATCGTCACAGCGGGGATCGCAAACCTTGACGACGCACTCCTGGGGGATCGCATTGTTGTCATTGTCCCCACAGCTCCGTCATCGTATTTTGCGAAGGAGAGGCTGAGAGAGAAGATCTGCCTTTGTCTTTGGAAATTCACTGCTTCTTGGTCAGTGGCGTTGCGTTCGAGTATTCCTGGGTCCCTCTATGTAAGCTGAGTGTAAAGTGAGATACTTTACACTTTTTGGGCGTTGTTAAAACAAACCACTTTTTTGTACCCTTTTGCAATACATTTAAGAATTAATTAGAAAGTTGTTCCAATATTATGCGGGATGTGCGCTACGCGCCGCCTTCAAACCAAAATGTCGAACCACGAGGAGCCGGGTGTGCCGGGGGCAGCGGAGGGGTCGGCGGAACCAACGGGGAGCGCGCGAGTGACGGCTGCTTTAGTCAGAAACAATTTTTTTATCTTTCGAGAACTTGCTATTGCTGTGCTCAAATAAGAATGTTTGGCGCAACATCTGTGATAATTATTTCAAAGTGATCCATTGTTTATATGGTGGTATGCTAGTCAGAGAATATATATATTTTTTTTCCTTTCGAAATTTAACTATTGTGCTCAAATAAGACCAGAGTGTTCAACAAGATATCTGTGATATATACATAAGATTGCCCAATTGCTTACATGGTTCCAGTCGATGCTCAGTTTTACTTCTAAGAATAAAAAATTACATTCCACGTTATCACACTTTTATTCATGAAGTCACAGGTTTTTCTTTAAGAAATAAAGCAATTTTCAAAACAAACTACATGTGCACTGTCTTGAGATAACACAATCACCTAACTTTGATGAAGTACCATAAAAGAGATAATAAAATGGAGCAGAAGGCAAGACGCTTTGAAGCTTTTGTAAAATGAAACAATGTCCATGACAATAATATCCCTGGTTCAATCAGCAACTAAGAAAGCAATCTCTGCAAAAGCAAGCATTTCTTTCTACTGGTAGTCTAAATTACTTCTGAGTTCTTTGCAGGGGCAATCCAGATGACCTGTTGGTCTGGCAACTAAACCTCTGAACCTTTTCTGTCACTATCGACTGCGTCTCGTGCCTTCTGCTCATAAAAATAAAAAGAAAGGCTGTATCGATTTCACCGCAATGCACTCGACACGTATCCGGAGGCAGCACGCTGGCTGTGCGACGAACTTCACAAGGTGTAGGAGCTGAAGAGAGTATGTAGCTTGTGGACGGCCATGACTGTGGAGCAGGAAGCGAAGTGTGCACTTTACGGCTTCCACGGGGAGGGCTTCACTGAGGGCAAGGATGTGACGGGGTCCTTGGTGGTCAGGACCTCAGTCGTGGTGGCGAGAGGCTCCCTGTCGCTGGCGGCGTCCGTGCTGGGCACCACCGCAGCGAGGGCGCTGAGAGGCTTCCCGAGGGTGTATCTGGTGGTCGGGACTACCGTCGTGGCGGCGGACCCCTTGCGTGTGGCGCTCCGCACGGGCACGTCTGCGGCGGGTTCCGAACCGGGCGACAAGGCGCTGCCTAAGAGCCTTCCCCCTGTCCGAGAGGCCGACCGGAAGGCCGACCGGAGGGCCGGCAGGAGCCAGCCTCTCGGGAGTCGACGCTGACCTCTCCGAGCTCGGCTCAGAACCGTCCGAGCTCGGCTCAGACTCCAACTCTGACTCTTCAGGGTCGGAGTCTGACTCCGGTTCTGGCTCGCTCGATGCAAGGCAGATGTTGTGGAGCACTGCACATGCCGAAATAATGGCGGTGGCTGTTGAAGGGTGGTAATACAGAGCCCGGTGCCTTTGCAGACACTGGAATCTGTTTTCCAACAGCCCGATGCAGCGCTCCACAACAGACCTGATCGAGGAATGCGCCTTATTAAACCGGCCGCAAGCGGTGGAGGTCGCGTGGTTCCCGGGGACAGGGGTGATGAGCCAAGGCTCCAAGGGGTAGCGGCTGTCACCTGCACATGTAGAGGATGGAACATATTACATTCTTTACTTTTTAAAATGAAAGGCAAGAAAACAGCAAAAACAGCTGTGTGTAACTATGTCAATTATAATGTAACCTAAGTGTGATTTAAAAGTGTGTTAATATTTCTGCAATACAGTATCAGTTTACATTATGATCAATTAGCACCAGCTTGCCTGCAAACTCCCTGTTATTTCATGTAACTATGTCTTTTCCTGGTGGGTTGTATGGGATGTGTGCACGATTCCTTAGGGGTGCTGTGTTGTATGCAAGTGCATTATTAGGCCCTTGCATCCGACAGATAAAAGCTCTGTTGCTTTTGGGAGTGTGGCCGTGACCTTAGGCACGGGCAGAGCAGAACACGCTGGCCTTGCCTTTGGCAAGCAAGGGGATAAGGCGCCAGTTCGACGAACCTCTTTCCTAATCCTCGGTGGAGTTGGGGGTGGGGAAAAGAAAGGGGGTGGTTAGATTGGAAAGGAGTCAGTTCCTGTTGGGACACGGAAGGTCTAATAGGAGGAGCTATATAGGCAGACCGAAGAAGAAGGGTCAGGGAAAAGAATCCAGTGTGTGGGACAGAGACGACCCGAGGACAGATTTGGCGAGCCCCAAGTGGCCAAGGAGGAATTGATCCCATTCCGTACAAACTGACGACCGTCAAAGCGACCAGGCGAGCCCCCAGGGATCGGCAAAAGAGCTCCAACTTCATGCAAAAACCAACCAGCAAGAGGGTACAGGCAGACAGTAACAGTGAGTGGGCCGAACCGGACAGCGACTCGCACTGCGGTCGCATGCCTTGCATAGTCTATCACTGTCGTGAGATTGGTGTAGTGTGGTTTTCGTAGCCTGCAGAGTGTGAGAGTTATGTGGACATAAACAGAGATTAATGGCCAAACTTTGGGTGTTGTCTCACTTCAAGGAGTTCCAGCAACTGTGTCTGTGTGCCTCACAACAAGCACAGTACATGTGGTACTGTGGCTTTCAAGCAGTGGGAGCCACCGTGTGCATAAGGAATGAATTTAGTATGCTCACCAAGCAGGAACCAGCCGTCGCGTGGCACCTGCCCTTGCTCGAGTTGGTTTCGGAGCCAGGAAAATTGCCACACGAAGGAGTCGTGCACCGACCCGGGATACCGTGGGTCGATGCACATTATCCGGCAGTCGGCGTCACACACCTGAAAGTGAGAGAGATATTGACATGTAATTACATGAATCCACAAGTAGTAGATTGTACTTATGGTTCACAAAGCAGTCGCAATATGAGAACCTTTTAAGTTATTTTGTCTGACACATGCATGTCAACACACCTTCCTGGATGCAAGGTACAACTAACTACCTTGAAACAAAAATACTGTGTTTTTTTTTTTACGGAAGCTTGCACGTTTTAACAGACAAGTATTATTTTTGGGAGAAGCGTCTCACGGCTCACATGCTACGTAGAGCACACGCTCGCGCAGTCGTGAGACCCCACAGCCCGCAGTCATAAAACGGCATACTTAAACCGTATCGGCAATACGTTTTCTTTTTTTTCTACAGATTTGGGGCGCGTTTTGACAACGTAACATGAGTGTACTTACCACCATTACGTTGAGGGCGTAGAAGTACTTGCGGCACCAGTACGCCGCCTTCGTGACGGTGGGGTCGTTCTTGGAAGGGCCGACGATGGAGACCATGGTCCCGCCCACGCAACCGATGACGCCGGGTATCCTGCCGAGCAGCCTGAAGCCCTTCTCCGCGTCGAACCTCTCGCTCGGCGTCTCGGGGAAGTGGATCCAGCCACGCTGGACCCCGAGACGACGCACGATAGCGACGGACACGGCGCGGACCGCAACGCTGACTGTCTTTTGGTCCCGCGCTACGTGTTCGACGCTCGCCACCATGCCTTGGAAGCTCCCCGTGCCGTAGAGGTGCAGTGCACACAACACTTGAAGCTCCACAGTCATGACAAGTCCACGAGGTATGCGCTCTCCTCACCTCCGGTTCCTCGCGAAGTTCGTCGCACAACCACCGCACCACGATCTTGGGCAGGCGGTATTGCTTCCGAAAGATCTCCTCCGGGAGCTCGAATGCATCGCGGTGTTCCCGATACAGCCTTTCTGGCGAAAAAAAAAGCTCTATTAAAGAAAAAGTCGAAGTGACGAGACGGCGGCGCCTCGCCGCCGAAAACATGCTGCCAATGACACCTAGTTCCGAGCAAGTACCTTTTGAAACGTACTCGGTACAAAACGAAACGTCATTTTGTTGTCACGTCCGGTAGCCGACTCCGCCCAGTTTTGCCGACTCCGCCCACATTTTTCTAGGGATATTACGTCACTTTTGCTTCCAACCAATCAGACGTGATGACGTCACTTCCGTGTACTAAAAAAAGGTACATGTACAATGTCGAACCTAGCTATCCTGGGTGTGTTCGAGGATCGATAAGACTTTTAGCATGCAATTTTCGCATACTCTTGGCTTTGTTTCAACGCTGGAGTGTCTAAGAATCGATACGAAATGTATGCGTCGCATGTCGGGCCTTGGGGAAGGTGGTTCAGGCCCAGGTAACCGCATAATCACAGAAACCTTTAGTGAGGAGGCACCTTCGATCTTTACGTTTTGCACTAATCAACGATTTTACGATATAGCTTTTAGGATTATATTTTCCCATTTTTCTAGCTTCCTTTGGAAGCTTGAATTTCTGAGAATCGAACGAAAGGTAGACCCCACGTTTAGGGTAACCGAATTATTCGGGTAACCGAATAATCACAGCAACTTTTAGCGAGGAAGCGCCTGCGATCTGTAACCTTTTGTGCTAATCGACGATTTTACGAATTGGCAGTTCTGAAGACTTTGATATAACGTGCTTTCGTCGCAAAGGCTTGCATTTGATCGCAGTGTTTTTTTATTTTTTTTTAAGTGGCAAGCTGGTGTTTGCTCAAATGACGTATATAAAATGACCTGCTATATAAGAATGCATCAACACATTCTATTCAACTTAAATGCTCGGAGGAGTGTTCGTTTTTGTAATTAACAAGTTTCAGACATAGTTACTTTTTACGAGTGTAATATTTATTTTCTGTAGCTGGGCCCGTTTTGTGCTCATTAACGTCAGTGTGTTATGATGTATGGCTCTAAATATCGTCTTTGCAATGCCTACAAAGGCCAAAATGACGTCAGCCGACCCCAGCCCACGGACTGGACACGAAAACTGCGTCACTCGGACGTATGCGCTCGTCAACAATCAAATCGTGTACGAATATTTGGATTCGCGTTCATATCCAGTGAGTGCACTGACGGAACTTATCATCACTTGCGAACGCCAAGTTCTATGGTGTGCTTAAAAAGCACGGTGGAAGCTTGAGGTCATCGCACCGGTGCCCTAGCATGTCGCGACCGCGTGATTTCACAGTTCGCTTTTGAGTTGAGAATTACAGCTAGAGAAGAAAAAGTAAAAAAATCATTTCATGGCCCCTTGAACACGGCTATGTGTGCTACAGCAGATAAAAATATTGACTTTTGCATGCCGGTAAAGTGCCGGACGACCACTTGGCCTGTCGGCAAGACCACCTCACATCTGGCGCCCGTCTCTTTTAACAATCTTCTGGAGACCACCATGTTGTCCTTCTCGGTTTAACCCCGTTGGCTGTTCATCGCGCAAACGAGGGTGAGACCGTTGTCGACGTCGCTCCTCGCCAGTCGGTGAGATAATCTCATCTTGAATGAATGATTTGGTCTTGAAGAAGTATGATGCTAAGCATGCATTCGCTTACTATGGAGCAGTCGAGTAGCAGTCACGTCTCGAGGCAATCGTCCTGTCGTGGCCGGCGTAATCGGATTTTGTTCCATAGGAGCGGTGTCCGAAAGTACAAGGACGGTACGTACGTCTCACGAAGCGGCCGCCATCCCGGCAGCGCGGAAAACCACGCGCCTTGTCCGTGCACCCATACGGTACTTAGCAGCTCTCGTCTCCCGACAGTCCCGGGCTGCAAATCGTCTCACTTCACAGATGAAACAGGGACCGTTCCTCTAGAGGCCAGTGCCGTACCGCCATGCCAAGCGTCTTTTACCACTTTTTAATGAACGAGTGGAGCTATCAACTAGAAAAAAGTTGCCGTCTGGTGTCGCTAGCAGCACTGTTACCATGGCAACCTCCCAGGCCCAAACTGGAGATCACTATCGGTGCTTTTGACGTCGTGCGCCTAGATAGTTTTGCGTCGTGTCGCTACTCTGGCAGCTACGAGTGGCTCTAGCGCACACCACCTCGGAGCACGTGGAGCGGAAGCTCGCGCTTCGGAACCCAGGGATCCTGGGTTCAATCCCTACCCCTGCCCGTTTCGATCTGAATGAGCATCGTACCGGCGTGCGGTCGTGTATCACTACTGCGTGGTGGACGTTAAAGACCCATTGCTAGCAGTTGTATATACCGCAAAGGCTAAATTTCTTATCTACAGCTGGGAGACTCATCGCCCGTTGAGGCAAACCAAGTTCTGGGCTGTGTAAATATACACACAACCCACATTTTTACCACGTTCTCGCTTTCTATTTTTACTTCACTCAAACTTTTTTTTTTTTTCGCGTTCTGATTGCGTGAAACGCAGCTCGCAGTCGTTATTAAGAAGACCGCGCGTTCGCATGAGCGGTGTGCCTTTTGTCATGATGGGGCTGCTGCTTTCGTGTCTGCTCCTCTTTGCCACTGCCTTGTATTTCACGTAAGTATACAAAATATGATATACGCCATACCATCAAAACAAAAAGAAAGCTACCGTAAAAGCGCGGACTTGTACTGCTGCTTCATCATACAAACGACAGTATATACAGACCCTGTCTGAGGCCTGTTTCTTTCTCGCATAACGTTCACATCTTGGTCATACGAAACTTGCCTGCAAACATGTTCATGCACTGTATATACCGGCTGTATGTGTGTGTGATTTTATTTTAACTTAACATATATATGTTTAAGAAAAACCGTGTAATTTACACAATTGCGATTTGTGCAGGTGAGTTGCACGGCCAGGGGGAACATAGCATAGGAGGCTAATCGTAACGATCATTTGGCTAATTCATTAAAATTCGTTAATTAATTTTTAAATAATAAAATTAGACATATGGTTCCAACTAGAAACTTGCTCAGCGTCATCGAAAACCACTAAATCGACTCTTTTAAAGGGACAATGAAGACGATTTTATTTAATTTTTTGAAATGGTGTTTTTTTTTTTTTTTTTATTTGCTTCTTGGGAACATAGCATGCTGCTCAATTTTTTGCAGACATTTGTGACGCATATTTCTCTTTTTACGAAAGAACTGAAGAAACCGAAACTGAAAAATCTCCATTCTCGTTTGTGGGCCTCCGAAAACGGAGGTGACGTAGGGAGTGACGTCAAGTGTGAATAGTCGGTAGCGGTAGTATTTAGGAGATCGAGACTCTGGTTACCGCGGTGGGTTATAGCAGCGCGGTGGCGCGGTCGTTTCGTCGAGTCTAAACGGAACGGGAATACGTGTGTGGCGGCCTCCACTGTCACCCTATGGAGACCGCCCAGCCGGTAACGAGCGGCCCGCATGCCGAAGTGCCCATAGTTGCTCGTTGGCCGTTTTGCGTCCAGCGTAGCAAAGAAAAAAACAATTGGGCTGCTTTATTTGCGGTTTAGTAATCATTTCCGGTCCGATTTATACTTTTGATGTTTATTCGAGCGAAAATTAGAAAAGTATTTCTAAAAATCGCGAACCAAAACGTGACCGAGAGCACGTCTCTCGTTTCGACCAGTCGCTGACGCGTCTCTTGTGACGTCGCGCTTCTTGGCCCCGCATCGGTCACGTGACCTCCGCTTCTCCTGGCTTCTCCCGCAACTCTCGAGGTGTCGCCCCAGTCGATCCCGGTACGATTATTACCGCGACTGATTAATTGATTTGCGCGGCACACAAGCGCCGGTTTCGGGTGAAATTTGGGCAACGTGACCCGAGACGTGCCTGGAACCCAGTTCAATCGCCAAACAGATGTCCGAAAGTGCCTTCATTGTCCCTTTAAGAAGCATAACGCAGGGGCAGTATATTACGGCGCTCCGTAAAAACGCCCAATTTGGACGCGTTTCTAAGTTTCCCTTTCTCGGAGCGCATCTACGCGCCCGCGGTTCTGCTCTCCAGTGGCTGAGACGCGCAACACACGTGCGCCCTACTTCCCTCCATTCTACGAGGGAGGCGAGGGGTCTTCGCGCCGCGACCACCGGGGGGCAGGACCGCGGGCGCAAAGATGCGCTCCGATAAGAATCTGCTTTGTTTCCTCCATGTTCCATGCTTTAAGAAATTATAATGTAAATATTCACCACACCCTGACGGATTGTTTTTTAACGCAGTTGCAAAAAATGTTATTGAAACTCAATCGCAAAAATTCGATTGAAACACTACGGCCAAATATTGAATTAAAATGCAATTGCTAAAAATTTATTTAAACGCAGTGGCCAATCACTGTGCAGGTTCGATATTACTCAAAAGAAAAATACCTATTGACTTTCAATTGAGACTCAACGCGGTGTACGAAGTGTATCCTTTACACTTTCACTTAAAACTTCTTTCTATCTTTTTTTGTTGTTTTTTTGTAAGGGCCGTTTACTCCCTCATCTCGCAGCCACAAAAAGCGGCCACGTCATCTGGAGCAGATTATACGCCGCCAATATTTTTAAAAATGACACACAGAGATGTCGGGCAGGAAGGTTTCTCCCTTTACACCCGCTTATTCGCACTAGTGGGACCCAAGAACGCCACGCCACTCGCCAAGAAGCGACTTCGTCGGGGTGGAATTCTAAGGATAGAAGCGGAACTTTTCTTTTAGTCCCAATTGCGTGTCGAAGCAGTGATTGTGACGAGCCAAAATCGAATGCCTATACGCCGACTTCGAGTCCACTGTACGAGCAGCATTTAAATATCGTCACAGCGGGGATCGCAAACCTTGACGACGCACTCCTGGGGGATCGCATTGTTGTCATTGTCCCCACAGCTCCGTCATCGTATTTTGCGAAGGAGAGGCTGAGAGAGAAGATCTGCCTTTGTCTTTGGAAATTCACCGCTTCTTGGTCAGTGGCGTTGCGTTCGAGTATTCCTGGGTCCCTCTATGTAAGCTGAGTGTAAAGTGAGATACGTTCCTGCCCAATATCGTTGCACACGGCCCCTTTAATTTGTGTTTCATTGAGAATGAGGCGGTGCCCAATGCAGTCAGGGAAAGTATATTTACGAACTCGTGACACGGATGTCGCAGCGATAGACCATATAGTTAGCACAATATGTACGCTATAGAGGTTTGACTGATGCAAGTGTACTTTGACTGAAGACAGCCACCAGTTAAACATTTACATCCTATGGGGAAAAGCGGGTCCATTTTTTCTCAGCTCTTGATTATAACTTACAAGAGAAAATATTACGACGACAAAATATTATAACGCAGTAAATACCTTGAACAATTTTCAATATCGTAAACGCATATATTAAACAGATACGGTGTTTCTTTTTTTTTCAAATTTGTGGGATTAAACGCAGTGCTAAAACGGCTCCATACTGCATATATGTGCACTGTCGGACACTATTAGCGCCAGCACGGCGTCCGCGCTTTTTCTGAAGAGGGGATTTCCGTGCCAAACCAACGATGGACATCTAGAAAACCAAAAGAGACGGCGAGAACTACGCCTTAACATTGAATCAGTAATCCATGCATGAAGACGATCAAAATAAACTGAACGCCAAGAAGCATGGTCATTTTTGCAATAAATAAGTATTTCCTTATTCTCTCTGCTCATGTATATTGGCGAAGATGCTTCTTCTGCGCTCAAAACATCACACGCGCACGGTCAAGTCTAAAAATACGGAAAACCCAGAAAACCGCTTCCCGATAAAAACTGCTCGCCATAAAAAAAAAAGGAAAACTTGCATAGTTGAAGTACTTCCTTTTTCACGCTTCTAAAATTTACAACCGCTCGTAAAGATAAACGAGGGGCTCATTTTCATATTTTGTCAGGACTGTGACATCAGCAATCGCTTGTTTTACGACACCTGCTGTAGAACACAGGGTTGGGCTTGAAATATAAAGACGTGTCACCATCGCTCACTGATAAATACAAATACTGTAACTAAAGCAATTACAGCCTTAAAACGATAATAACGTATTTACTATTTGGAAGGATCCAAATAACAAAAGCGATCCACGTTTGATTGTCCGGCGAAGAGGCAAAATGCACCTGCGTTTTCCCATAGGAATGCACAGGAGCAGCACGAAGGAAGACTGGTTGCTCTCTGCTTCAGTTTGCATCCCGCTAGTTGCGTAGACACTAGCGTCAGTTGAACCTTTAGCGTACATTATACTGACACTTTGCGACGGGTCCCGACACCGCAAGGATTTTCTATCCTGAAGATGGCCAGGCAGAGACATCAGAACCGTTACCCTTTTCTTTTTCGGTCGGGCACCGCCTCATTCACTGTAAGCAAACTTTTTTTTGTGTGTGTGTGTGTGTGTGTGTGCGTTGCCGTGCATTACCTGCGCCTACGCGTTCCGTGTACCCCGCGAATGGAAGCTGCTGAGTGCGGCTCAATGGAGCATGTGACAGCTATCTGGTGCGCACCGAGTGCGCACCCATGGACCCAATGGAAGACGCCATATAAATGTACACCTTTTTTTACACTCTTTAGGGTGTGCATTGCTTCCAGTGTGGAATGTAGAATGACTAGACCGCATTTTTACTATAATTATTGCTGTTTCATTATGATTTTCTTTTTTATCAACTTAGCTGGCGGAAACGGAAGTTCACGCTCTTCGAGACTGTCGGGATTCCTGGACCAACGCCAAACATTATCAGCGGAAATTTGCCCGAACTGGTGGAGAAGGTAGGATTGATTGAGATACCCGACTGCCTAAAATACTCCCCTCGTCGTTTTGTGAAAGAGACGAAAGCACAAAGTGGCGTCAAAACGCCACGCTTTGGTCGGAATGATTAGTAGGACCTAGAGTCACTGGATGTTCCCAGAATATCGCATTTGGCAACGCCCGCTGTGGCTGTTCCCATTTAGTTTTGATCGGCTATTTTGGGACCAAAACGTATACGGTGATACGCATAGCCCCCGATCTCCCAAGCAGACGCGCCGCGAAGTAATGCCCAAGTTAGGACGCGCCCGGGTCGGGACCTGATATCACCGGTGAGACATGCTTGCATAAAAACAATACCAATTGTGCCGCAAGACCTTGTAAACTAGAATTTTAGCAAAACATCACGCTCTTGTCATCTTGTACTAATCTCCAACAAAAATTCAAACAAAAAGCTTTTTCCCGTTTGTCCTTACGCAAAAACGTGCTTTCTAAAAACTCGTAATGACCACAAAAAAAAAAAAAAAAAAAAAAAAAAAGATTGAGTTGTTATTTTGGCGTTATCGAGCCTGGGAGCTTGGGTACTCTGGAATCATTCAGTGAGTGTAAGTAGTTCTAAAGCTAGCTGCCTTAGTCTAAACTAAACTCGTCGAATGCGTTCGAACGCAAGTTTGGCTCTTGCATTCGAGCGTATTCGACGAGTGCACTCGCAGACAAATGCGGCTAGCTTTAAGAAAGAAGGACCAAAAGTAAGGCACTATATACATTTTTTTACTAGAAATGAACTATTAAAGCTTGATTTTTCTGTTTCTCGATTACCCTTTAGGGAATTGTGGTGACATTCAAAGAATGGACGCAGAAGTACGGGTCTGTCGTAGGGTACGTGAACGCTCTCACTGTTATCGATAAGATTATAGCAGGCTTGATCCCACTTGCAAGCCCACTGATCGCGCAGTCATACGTGCGGTTATTACATTAAACCTTAGAGCGGTACTTGCCCCTCAATCGGTGGTACCGAAGTCAGTGTGTATAATCGAAATACATTCCAGTGGCTAAGTTTGCGATCTTCACCAGTTCTGAATAATATTATAGTTTCTATAAAGGGTTTCGTGATTTCGGTAAGTACCGATAGACCCATCAAATTAACATTCCATGTAATTTTATAAAAATCGAGGAAAAAAATTATAGACCTTTATCTTTTAAGTCTTGTAATTTATTAAATAAATAGCATTTAAAGGGCAGAAAACCTTTATGGATACAGTTTTACTTATGTCGACTGGAAACACAGCCCGGCTGGGAGGCTGCTTTCCGGCTTAATTCGGTATATGCCGAAAACACAAAACCCCATTAAATGAAATGACTTCTGAAATAATTTTCAAATTTAAGTAAAGCTTTTCATGCTCCTTGCGTCTTTTTAGATTTTACAATGGAAGAGTACCCATGGTGTTAATCAAGGACCTCGACGCTATTAAACAAATTCAAATCGCCAAGTTTAAAGACTGCAGTTCCCGCGGGGTAAGGTGGTTTTCCTGCTCTGGACGCTTCACACCCCTCGCACTCACTACAGCCAACTACAGATAAAAAATACACTGAAATCCTCCAAAAAAAATTTTTTTTTTAATTTTTTGCCAGGGGATTCGGTATAGTACCAGGAGACTACCCAATCAATATTTTACTACATAGTCCCGCATATTTCAATTAAGCCAAAAAACTCACTGCTCCAAACCGAAACACGAGCACGGAAGCTCATGGCCGGAAGTCACGTGGCTACTCACGATCAAGGTATTTTTTTTTTCTCCGCTTCTTTGGCGTGTGAAGTAGACAACGAAGTTGCGTGCATCGTTTGTCGCGCGATTGTTTCGCACTAATATCCCTTCCGCTTGATGTTCTGCGCATGAAGAATCGATCGGCCGGTACCAGGAACGACGGTTTCGAAGTAGCGGCCCCACGTCCGTCGCAACCACTGCCCCCTATTGTAGTAGACTGGAGCCTGGATCGCGGATCGCCAGCCTGTCGGTGGCAGCACCGGCGCCCACTACTTGACACTAGGCAATACACGCAAGTCTAAAGGCTCATTCACACTGGAAGCGGATCCGCGTTCGCAAAGCGGTTGCGAACGCGGTTGTATAAAGATCCAGTGCAATTGCACGCGCATTTGATGTCATCGTGTGCGCGTGCAATTGTACTGAATCCTTATACAACCGCGTTCGCAACCGCTTTGCGAACGCGGATCCGCTTCCAGTGTGAATGAGCCGTAAGAGAGAAGCACACAAAAGTAGGCATACTGAAGCTTGTACACAGTGCTCGCAAGCGAGTATATTAATTATTATTACATGCTTCGATAATTGTGTCGGGTGTTTGCAGTTAGAATCGGTATTTTTCGAGCGTTGGAACGCGGATTAAAGCAAAAATCAAACGTGCCGGAGCACCCTCGGCTGAGCTGGCAAGCCTAATCTCGTATTGGAGTAAACAAAGGAACTTGCCGGGTCAATAGGACCGTCTCGGGGAAGCTCAGAACTTGATGAAAGTCGAAGTTCCCTCTTGACAGCGGCTTTCCGGCAGTGAGTGAATTCAGGGTAGCAAAGCCTACAGATTTGTCGTCTGCTAAACCCAACTCATCGAAACGGCCACCGACTCCGCGATGTACTCCACGTATAACTCTTGTCTCATTAAGCTGCACTACATTTGTCGCCAAGCGGAGTCACTCTTGACCACGAAACATTAATTTATAAGAACTGTATAGGGCTGTCAGCTTTAATGTTCGTGCACAAGCTACTTGAAAGGCTTCCCGAAAAAGAGCCAAAATGTTTTAGTGCCGACAACGCCTTAGAACGGGGGACGCGCCATTTTTGTCTCGTTTTTCGTATAGGGTTCCTTGGTTCCATGCATTAGCTGGTGTTAACTGATGACTGCTGGTGGTGGCACTCAATCACAGCAAGACAAGCCTCGGTCCGCGATCCAGCCGACTACAATAGAGATCAGTGGTCGCAACGTTGGGTCGTCGTGCGCCGCCATCGCGTCGTCCAGCCCGCGGGATGCCTGCGATACGTCGCCATATTGAGAATGACGTGTATTTTTGGTGGTCTGTGCAACATCCTTTTTTTTTTTATCCACGTATTTGCAGTTTTTTGGAGGCCACACAAATCGGGATGGTATTCTTTTTTATTTCCTTAATATTGAATGCTTGCATTAGATGACCCACGACTTTGAATATATTTAGTGCACATCCTTTGAACACCACGTGACCAGGGAAAAGAAAGTGAGTGCGACTGAAAAGGGTAGATTCTCGACCGGGTGTTTTCAATCGGGAAGAAAACGAATTTCGAGCCTAATGAGAAAATTAGCGCAAATGCAAGGAAGGAAGAACGTTAGGACAGGAAAGAGCGCTACTTACAACTGGCTTTAATTATAAGGTGAAAAAAGAAAAAGAAAACAAAACCCGGAGAGGGGAACAAAGTACTTTGTTCCCCTCTCCGGGTTTTGTTTTCTTTTTCTTTTTTCACCTTATAATTAAAGCCAGTTGTAAGTAGCGCTCTTTCCTGTCCTAACGTTCTTCCTTCCTTGTATTTGCGCTAATTTTCTCATTATGTTTAGCCAACTAGCCCACCAGATGATTTTAATGAATTTCGAGCCGCCGATTGCGTTCTGGGAAGTTGGACTCTTATAGGTCATGTTTAAATAAAAAAACCTCGGCGAGCGTAAATACCCTGTCGGTGTCGCTTTAGGAAGGGCTGAACATGGCTAGTCCCAAGCATTATCATCGCTCTCCAGGCAGTAAGACTATAAGCCGATGAGTAAAGCCGAAGAAATATTCACCCAGCAAGGGACATAAACGTCACGCCCCGCGTTTCTTATGAGGTCTCGGATCTTCTCTCAACGTGACGGGTTGCTTTTCTGCAGATCACATCCATGCTCTCTGTTCATCATCCTTTCCGAAAGTTACATATCTTCAACGCTTCGGGTCAGAAATGGCGGACCATCCGTGGAGTGTGCACCAGATCATACAACTCCAACCATCTGAGGAAGGTATAATTGGTTGCCTGAGTAGACAGCTGTACTTCTGGCCGTGAACCCATTGAACGTAGTGGGCTCCCGTGTGCGTGACAATTGAGGCTGGTTCACACACTTGTGTCTGCTAACGACTGTATGCCTTAGAACATCTTAACATTTCTTCCGTAGTAACCAAGACACAGAACGATAAAAAAGGGGCAAAACAACGAGTCTCAATGACGAAATAACTACAACCAGGTAGAATACCCAAAAGTATTAGCATAGTCTTTCACACACGTTATAGTCTAAATACGGTCATTTTAACATACTCCTTCTTGCCATGCGAACGGAAAAGGAGACGAGGGACACACAAAAACACGTCGGAGACGGACGGTGTTTTTGTGCGTCTCTTCTCTCCTTTTGCTTTCGGATACCAAGATGTTTAACCGACACACCGTTCTAATTTTATCTATACTAATACTGTAATATTAACATAAACAATCCTTCCAGGCTTGCCTATGTTAATACCTTTGAGTATTCTACCTGGTTGCAATCGGTGTCGTCATGAAGACTGGTTTTATTTTGTCCGTTTTATTACTGTCCCGTGTCTCAGGTTACTATGGAAGTTCTTCACCAGCCCGCCTGTGCTTTTGCCCTCTCTTCGATAAAATTTCTTACCACGAAAGAGCACACTGGCACCATTTATCGGGTAGCGGTGGAACGTTCGGCATTTCCGTATATCTAATTTTTAACGCGCATCATCCTTTCTTCCTTGGCTCGAAAGACTGATGACATTGTTATAAACGATCATTTCTCATAAATAGTACCTACATTTGATCTGCGGAACGGTACAGAACCTTCGCTGTATTAAAGTGAAGTTCCATGATCAACACATAGAGGCCGCCAGCCTGCCAGATTGTTCTTTGGTCGTAAGAGATTTCAAGAGCTCGGTCGTAAGCAAACGCAAGTGCGTGAACCAGCCGATACACGAGAGGTATGCGATGTTTCCGTTTCAGATGTCGCACCTCTTGGAGCGCTGCACGGACGAGTTCTTGGAAGTCCTCGAAATGACGTGCACTCAAGACGAGTCCATCGATACCTTAGCCATATGCAAAACCTTCGCGGCGAACACGATGCTTCGGACGGGATTCAGCTTCAGACTGGACGAGCGAGACGAGACCGGAAGAGAAGTCAGGGACTACGTCAAGAAGCTCACGCTTCGGAACATCGCCGTCTTCCAAGAAGGACTCCTGCACTGGCTTTCAAGTACGCATCCGTTGTTTTTTGTTTTTTTTTTCTTTTTTATCATTGTATCGGACAATTTAAATGAAACGCAGGGCTTCGCCTATCGTGATCCTGCTCCTTACTCCTTGATTTGTTCATCGGCGGCCTGGTCGGCTGATGCCGCCAGGATATCCCATTGACTGCGCAGCGATCAGCAGATGTTTGGAACGGCACCGCGATGTCATGAAGGCTAAAGTCCCCAGATAAAAGCTTCCTCCAAGTAGGGACATTCTTTGAAGCGCCGACTACGTGACAGTGCAGGATTTAGGAAGCGAATGGCGGCGCACAGCGGAGGTTTGAACTTCGTTGCTTGGGAAAAGGAGTACCAAGAGACCTCAATGGAGGCAACCAGGCAGCGCCCAAAACTGCCTCGTCAAGGGCACTCATCGTCTTTCTGCATCCGCCCTGTCGCCGATTAAACTAATCAACCATGATCCTGCGCTTATATCTGTGCTTGATCGTTTTAGCTGGTGATCACAAACCCAAAAAGAAAACGATCATCGTGACGCTGCAATTTTGGGCGCTGTTTGGTCGTGAACCGTTGGCGCGGTTCCACTTAAAAATGAGAATGAGTATGAAATATGAAGTTTCTCTCGATTAGATTAGCTCTTCACTTTACAAGAGGGTCGCCGTCATACGGGCGGGCCTAACTCTGCGATAGATTTTCGGCTAAATTACCCGAGCCTTAAAGGGGTCATGAAACGATATCGGGTTGGAATTTTCACTACTTTGCAGAGGCGTACTGGTCCTTGTCTGGCCCAAGTATAGTCGCACGAACCGCCGTTGATTCAGAAGGTTCTTTGTTGTGGTGAAATGGCGAGGATAAAAGGGGACGATTTCTTTCAGTCTTGCCTCCACGAAGCTTGATGACTTAAATGTGGGATCGAAACCACCCGCCTGATGACAGTCGAGCGCGGTTTATGGATTGGACAAGAGAATTGCGTGAGCACTCGACGTCGGCTCGTAACAATCAATGCCTCCGCGGACACTTGGGCAGTGGCTCGTGTCCAACCACTGCGGTAATGACAATATCCGAACTCACAAGGCCTGGAGCTCAGCACGCGTTTCCTAATTTTCCAACGCCAGCGCGTGGCTATGATTAACCTTTACCACCGTGGGTACAGCAAGAAGCGGTGAGCGAGGGAATGCGGGACCACCGCTAAGAGAAACAACCGGAGCGGTGGGTTTGAGATGGACCCGAAACTTAGGCGCCATCTATCCTCGTGCGAGTGAAAGGTCGGTGCGACGAACATAATGTGGTCGCCGCTTCGGACAGAGATTCATCACCTAAATGTCTCCCACCACGGTGACCTTGACGGCATAGGATAGGCAACAGGCAACCTGGCCGTTTGTTCTGGCTCCGAGTTGAGAAGACGAACAATGCTAATATATATATATATATATATATATTTTTTTTTTTTGTGACTGCCATTTTCTAGAAAGCAAAACTAGGGCGATTTTATTCAGTTATCATCTTTAGGGAGTGGTCAGATTAGGACAAGTACGGCTCTCTCCTTAAGCACATCATGACCACCCTCCCAGAAGATGAATCGTAGACAAACCAGAACTTTCTTAACGAGCGCCGAACAAGGCGTGTCGAAATTAAGTTTATCCGATCTTTCGTTCCCCTAGTGAAAAAAGTCACTTGTATGAGAAATGTCTCCTGTCAAATAAACACATATGAATCATACAATATATATAAAATCGTATAAGACCATATAAGAATTATATAAGATATATAAGAACCATATAAGAAATATATAAGAAACTTCTCCCAGGTTTCTTATATGTTGCTTGTATATTCTTATGTATCGTATACAGTTCTTATATGGCTCTCATGTGGTTCTTACATGTTCTTATATATCTTGTATGAATCATATGTGTTTATTGGACACAGAAATTTCTCATACCAATAAGAATTTTCAATAGGGTCTCTGCAAAGTTATCAACATTCCAACCCGATACCGTTTCATGACCCATTTAACAGGCTGCAAAGACCGGCAATGTTGATGGCGTGGATCGCACGTCGCAAAATAACTGTGGAAGTGCGCCATCAACACGCGCTCAGCGGTCGCGCACACAGCTGTGGCCGCCAGTGAATACTCCCTATGGACCTTTTGCACACGCGCCAGATTACTGCCGCCATTGCTGACCTTCTCTTGTCTTACCGAGATACCGAGCCACCGAAACGGGTGTTGACGAGCCTCTACAAAGGTCAGTGCTGGGGAGAAAGACACAGTAGAATCTAAAGTGACCATAACTTGGCCTGCTAGGGCAATGATCAATTGAAGTAAACGGAATACGAAAAAACAAAAACTTAAAGTCGGTCATGGCGGCGCCCATGCACAGCTGCTGCAAAGCGTGTATACTTCGTCTCACCCTAGCATGGACTATTGTTAGCAGCTCATGTTAAAAGCGCGAGCTAGTTGCTTTGGATGAAGCCTCGGCGTCCGCATGAATGCTCGTGCAGCGAGTGCTCCAGTTGAGGCAATCAAAGCTAGATCAAAGCCAGCGTCTGGCGCTTGCACGGCCTTCGAAGTTAGTCCATGGCAGAGAAACTGAGGGAGAGGAGGGGACGAGAACGCTTGGGAGCGTCTGAACGCTTAACTCTGCTTCAAATGATTAGTGAGTAGACCCAGTGTTGGACAAAATACTCGATAAAAGTATTTAAGTTACTAAATACCTTCTTCATAAATTATTTAATATACTACTCAAGTTTCTTTCACTGTAAAGTATCTTAAGTAGACTACAAATACTGAGAAATGTAATTCAATTACTTGTGAAGGTACTTCCGCATTGTGTATTTTGGATAGACGTCAGTGAGATACACAATTATACAGTTGCGCAAATCTGGATTACCACAATGGTTTATTAGCACTCAACGACACAAAACAAAAAAAAAAAAAAAGAAAAGATCGTAGGGCTATTTTATGCAGCCAAAACCATAAGGAACAGAATATCACTAATACATGTTACAAAACATTTCTGGGACAAAAAAAAAAAAAAAAGAGTCCGCTTTAGTTATTCGCAACTTTCACGACTTATAAGCGGCGCGCTGGCGCCTATCAAAATGGGTGTCATTTTGATGATCGTCGTAGAACAACAGTACCAGACGGGGTCTGCGACACGTAATTAATTCTAGTTTAGCTTCATACGAGTAGTATTAGAGCCTTAATTTATTTTTTCCCGCCTGGAAGGTGTCGGCAAGCACCTTTTTTGTGAAGCCGATCATAAAGAATCTAGGGAGCGCGATTCTCACACCGCGGTACCACCATCGCTGAATGTTGCGAATAGTGACGTCGCTGAATATCACGTCCTGCGGCGGGCCTTAGACGCATCGTTTAGCTACAATCTATATTTCCTATATGGGGAGTTCAATATAAATAAACTTGGGATATGGAAATGAGAGAATGGATGACAAAGAGAGCCCACGTAACAGCCGCGGCACTGGTCACACCTTCTTCAAGTAGGTTGCATTCAGAAAGGCACTCAACCTTGGGGGACGCCTTGTTGGCATTTTGAGAAGTCGTCCTGATAGTAGTTAATTTCCTTTCCTTTTCTCTGATGAGCAATGTTCGCTTACAGAGAGTGTTCGAGAGAGCAATAAGTGCCTGACTGACGACAAAAAGAAAAGAAACAAAAGAAATCTCGACGTTTTGCCGTAGCGGGCTAAAATAGGCAACATGCAAAAAGAACTTGGATTGAGCGGGTTGGTAATCAATTCAAAAATATACGAAAAAGTCAGACGAAGAAGATGTTTGTCCTGTCCGTCCTCTTCGTCTGACTCTTTCGTATATTTTTGAAGCAAAAAGAAGTCTTTTCTTTTTGTGCCCACATCTCATTTTCTTTTTTTGCACCCTGAAGTTGGCATTGTTCTCCTGGGTCTTTTCCCGTTCTAAGTTGCACCTTAAGGCCCGTTCGCACTCTTGGGACCGAGTTAGACCGAGAGAGACCAGACCGGTTTTTAAGCCTCTTGCGACTTCTTAGGACCAGCTCCGCTGGATCGCATCCGGTCCTAAGAAGTCGCAAAAAGCTTAAAAACCGGACTGGTCTCTCTCGGTCGAAGTCGGTCGCAAGAGTGTGAACGGGCCTTTAGTGTGGCAACCTTTACTTGCGTAAACCACCCGCTTTGTTTGAGGATTTTTAGGGGAAAACTCTAGGGGAAAATAAAGTCGTTTTTGCGAAAGCGAGGGGGAAAACCTTCATTGTTACTAATTAACTTTGGGGTGAAATATGAGTCACAATCGGTACTAAGGTGACGTTTTCACGAGCTCAATCAAAGTCACCTTAGCTAATCGTCGCTAGCAACAGGATTTGGTTTCTCGAAAGAATGTTTAAAGGGGCACTGACACCCCAAAGGTCGTATTTATTTTTATTGTCTAAAACGATGCAAGTTGCAGTCATACACAGGCAAAAAAAACCGCATCGCGAAAAAAAAAAAATTTCCCGCGCGCGCGCACGCTTTTTTATTTTTGGCGTTTGGTTTTCCCGCCTCTCGCCTCCTCGCTTCTTTTGATCGGTGACGTCAAGAATCATGAAATTTAGAAGCTTTTTAGGCGACATCTCTATAACATTTAATTACGACAATCCTAAAACATGTTTTTTAACGCAATTGCGAACGCACTACGGCCCTTCTTTTTGAAATACCAAAAATCGAGTTCGTTGTGGTGCCGTCTCCTGGATTTGTATCCTCCAACGGAAAACAGGCGACACCGCTCAAAACCGGTCCGCCGCAACGCCTGCGCTCGCTCCTTTCCTCCTCGCTTTGGGTCGCCATGGCAACAGCAGGGAGTGGTGAAAAAAAGTGGACTCTCAGGACTCCGCAATCTTTGTCGTTAAGCCATCGGCGCCGATCGCGCGGGAACTTCGAATTCGGCATTTGGAAATTGTTTTTTTACTTCACAAATACTGAATTCCCAAATTTCAAATTTTGAGGGTAATGTCCCGGCATCGTTTTCAATCGTTTCGTATAATAAAAAAAAATATGATTTTGATGTGTCAGTGCCCCTTTAAGTTTGCACCTGCCACGCCCACGCCTCTTCATACCAAAAAACTCGGAAGATGGCGGAACGTCAAAATCGTAATTGAGATACTGAGTACAAGATACTGAGAAATGCAATTAAAATGCAGTCTCCAATACTCTCGATGAAAAGAATTTGCAAGATACCAAGATTCTTCAAAAAGAAATTGAAATGCAGTATCTTGAGTAGAGGTATTTAAGATAAGCACAAGTCTGAGTAGACCTAAATCTCTGCCTTTCTCTACACTGCGTTCGCCGATCGCTTTAGAACGTAGAACGCCGGCGTCCGGGTCTCCCGTTCCAACGCGCTCGACGAGTGCAGTGGAGGCAAAGCCCTACCCAATCACAGATCGGCCTTCAGGCCTACCCAATCACAGATCGGCGTTCTGACGTCTCCTCCTCTCCCTCGTTTTCTCGCCGCCTTGCCGCCCTTGAATTAGTTACATCTGCTGTTGTCGGCGAGATGTTTCCTTGTCGCCATCTTATGGATCCTCCCTGACGTCACGAACAAGTTCATTAGAAGCGAGCGACAAGTTGGATGGTGCGTAAGAAGCGCGGCGGAAGCCTAGTCGTCATGTTCCTAAATCAACACCGTCAGGGTTGAGAGACTTTGCTCTTATTTCCGTCGGCGAGAGAAGAAGTCATCCTGCCCAAGACGCCATAGTGAGCGATTGGCCAATCGTGGAAGGTAGAGTGCCTTCATACGTGCACGCGCGCTTTTGCTTAAGTGGTGACATCTCAGCCATTTTTCCGCCCAATCGTTTCTTTATGCATTTGGAACTGCGCACAATCCGGTGTCACTTATCTCGAGCGCGTAGCTTTGGTTAATGCATAGACGCCATTGTGCCGCCCAAGTCACGCACCGAATGCGCGAGTGTCAAGCGCTGGCGCATTCAGGGCAACAATGGATGTCTTCACCCTTAGACAGACAGACATGTAGGCTCCCTAGTGGAAGGCTGATCACAGCGACTCCCTTGGTCGCGTAGCTCGCAGCTGTGAAGTATTTTCAGCACAAGCGAGAAGGTTTTATGTAACACAGGTTTTTTCGCAGCACCGCTCGCGCAAAGCACCTATATCATACACACCTGCCGCAGTGCTCTGTTTGTCCTCCAAAAGAGGGAGAAAAAAGAAAAACAACGATGCAATTTTTTCTACATTTGTGCAATCTACCGCTGAGCAGATGTTGCGGAGATGGCAGAAATTACATTACTTTAACGAAATCATAATAATTATATTTTTAATTGCGGTAATGAGTAATGTCATGAATACATTTTATGGACTGCTAATTTAGTAATCTAACGAATTACAGTAAGCCGAACATGTTTAGAAAATCCCTCATTACTTTTAAAAGTCACTATTGTTCAATAAGAGACAGTTTGCAAGCTCTAAGAAAAAAGATAATTGTTTTGCAGAGCAAAATGCTGTGAAAGAGGAAGAAAGAAAGTGGAAACCTCAAAAGAAAAAAAAAAAAAAATAAGCGAAGGTTTATTTCCGCGCAAAGCCTCTTACGCTGCGCGCAACAAATGCACAAAGGTGGACTCGAAAGGCGAAGCAGATAGAAAAAAGCTCTCCTGAGGAGATATCGCTGAAAGGCCACGGTTCACGAAACTCCCGACAATGCGAATTCGCGCCACCACGTCATCCGGATGGTAAAGGCTACAATGCAAAGAGCTCGCCACCAGTAAGGTCAAAACATTTTAAAACCTGAGCCAACAGGAAATTCAGATCCCCAGCCTTGCTCTTTCGTCAAGCGAGGTCAAGCCGTCAGCCTTCGACCATTGCTATCTAAACAACGAACAACCGGCTGAATAGTTAATCTAAAATGCCTTCTCAAGGATCCAAACCGTTTCCCGTAGCCTTGGCCCTGGCAAGTTAATATTTTTTTTTTTTTTTTGTAGTAGTAACAGACGGGAAGCGAGCAAAACTAGGTACCGCACGGAGTTACCACTCTTCATTTTTCTTGGGAAGTTTTGTCAGGAATGAGCCAACGCGAACATACTGCCACTCATCCGTTCGGAAAGTAAAAATTGTAGAAAGCTCCTGCGACCCCTCCCCTTCCCTGGCGGCGTGTCTGCCCAGCCAAAATTCGTCCCCCTTGAGTGACAGCCCGGATAACTTCTATGTGTCTTGGAACAATACTGCACAACAGAAATACGCGGTAATCCGGGTATTTCTATATATATATGTACAGAGCGCGACACTGTTAGCGCGAACAAGCGATCGCCGGTTTTTTCTGTTTTTCTCTTTAAAACCAAGGGATGTCATTCAAGTTATTATTGCTACGGAAAGAGCTCATTTAGTTCTATAATGTAGGCGATAAAATTTCGTGCTGGCTAATACTATTTAGAAGTAAAATGCGAAAATGTGCCGATGTCGTGTTCGCGCTAACAGTGTCGCGATGTGTACATATATATAGGTGGTTTAATCTCAAATCGTGCAGGCAAAAAGGGTCGAATTTTTAATTCCGCTGAAAAAAAAAAAAATGTTATGGTGTCGTCTCTAAAACCGCAGTAGCCACAAACCGCGAGTTCGTCAGATTTTTTGTTCTAGACTTACGAATTTTAAAAGAGGCCGCGGCGGAAAGCAGTGTTTTTCACATGCGTCGCGGGTCATATTGAAAGCGCTCTGATACCATGAAATAGCTTTAAGCGTCTTACTTTTTTTTCGTAGGTATCGGAGAGCCGTTAACACTTCAAATTTCTGCCAATTTCTCTTTTTTTCACGCACCCTTTTATTTTTTGGCTAGAATATTTGTTTACATTGTTATAAACGACTTGATCGATTGAATTGATGGTATTAATTTTGATCTCCCAAATACGGCAGAACAGACCTTAGGTCTAGCAAGATTTCATTGCGAGGGTCACCTCATAAATGGAGCTGCAGCGTGCACGTCACTGTGCACTCTCGTCGTAAGATATTACAAGAGCCAAGAGTTCCGGGGATACTCCTCCCTCCCCTTTCCTCTTCAGCAGAGCCAACTCTAGAAAGGACGCACCCTCGTCTACAGAGTTCGCTCTGCTCAAGTGTGAAGAGATGCAAGGAGCTTCCATTGAACCCTCTTCGTTACTCGAAAACCTTTGTGCTTTATTAGTTGTTCTTTTTTTCACTCAGATTGCTTCCCTGAATTTACTCTCGTCATCCAACTCGTTCTGAGGGTGATTGAGAGCGTCCAGAAACCTGGGGTACGGAAGCTTCAAGATGCCATTGCTCCGATTATCTACGCTCGAAAATGGGATGCATCGGTGAGTAAGAAGCATATATCAGATTGGGGGGGGAGGGGGGGGGGGAGGGGGGGGGGGGTTTCCTTAAGTAAATCCCCGAGCCAAGTCAGTGAGTGCCTCGATCGCGCCTCCCAGTGGTGTTTTTACCGCGTCCTCCTTTGTGGACCCTCGATGTTCCCCTGATGACGTCACACTCGTGTCGCGCTGTTGGCTGCCGCTATCCTGGCAATGACAAAGCAGCCGCGGGGGGGATGCGCGGCAGGGGCTTGTTTACATGGTGAGGTAGGAGAAATGAAGCCAGGTTTTTCGAGCCACACAAACGAACTGCGCATTTCAGAAAACAGAAAAAATCCGTCGAAATGAGACGCAGGTGGGGATGGAATGGCAAATTTTCACAACATAACGTTATGTCGCCTCTCTGTGAGGTGACATGTACGTAAGCCTAATTTCGTCAAAACAGGAAATGAGACTGTGGGCACCTGTGGCATTCACTGCAGTGAAACAGAGCTGTAATAATAAAAACAATATTTCTTTATTGCTAATAAGTTTGTTTCCTCGTGTGTGTATATATATACAGGGTGTTTCAGAAAACGCAGGCCAAATCGTTCCTGCGAAAACTACTCATCGCAACGAAAAAAGGCATGTGGCGTTGTGGTCCTGGGTCAGGGGCCCATTTAAGAAAATTATTATTGTCCGGGATAATTAACTTTTCTAATATTGTGTTTAAGGGAATGGTTTAGATTAGAAAATTGCTCAGCATCATTGAAAACCACTAAACCAACAAATTGCAGAATGATAGAAGGCACGCGAAGCATTTTACGGCTTTCTGAAAACCCGCACAAAATTGACGAGTCTTAAGTTTGGAATTGCTATCAGAGCGCATCTCAGCCCCGGCGGCACCGCGCCCCATGGAGAAATAGTGCAACCGGACTCTACTGCGTCGCGCGATGACAGCGCAGCAGAGGTTGGTTGCACTATCTCTTCGCGGGGCGCGGTGCCGTCGGGGCGGAGATGCGTTCCGATAACAAACCGAAACTTAAACACCCGTCAAATTTGTGCGGTTTTTCAGAAAGCCGTAAAATACTTCGCGTGCCTTCTATCGTTCTGCAATTTGTTGATTAAGTGTTTTTCGATAATGCTGAGAAATTTTCTAATTTAAACCATGCCCTTAAACACAATATTAAAAAAGTTAATTACGCAAAAATAATTAACAACTTAATGATCCAGGACTTTAATTTTTTTTTTTTAAATAGGGCCTTGGCCCAGGACCAAAACGCTACAAGTCTTTTTTCGTTGCGATGAGTAGTTTTTGGAGCAGCGATTTGGCCTGCGTTGTCTGAAACACCCTGTATATATATACATTGTCATTTTTTTCTTTTGACACACTTATGCTCAGGTGAACGCCGGCTCATGGAAAGATTTCAATCGTCTTTCCTTTTTATTTGGCGATCCAGTTAACGTCATGATCTCAAACTTTCACATTCTATCTCCACCGCTTGAGTGATATTCACACAGAGTTTCAGCTTTTTGCAATGCCTATAGGTTTATTTTATGAGGGAAAACGAAACACGAATTTCATATTTCCGAACAAAGCCGCTAGTGTAGGTGGCCCTCCAGCTTGACAGGTTCGAAATGAGACGTGGTGTGCCTAGATTTTAGAGTGCTTCCAACTGCTTGATCAGGGCCGCAGGTGCGAGGTGGGGACGAAAGCGTTGATCGCCTACAAGCGTCTCTGTCCGCTTTTCTCCTCGCAACGCCACAAGGCAACGCGTACGTACTTGCGTCCAGTTTGTCCAGGAGGCGTCTTCCATTAAACTGTAAACGCCCTCCATTGTATGATTTGCGCCTTCTCTAAGATCGAGGCTCTCTGATGAGACGCTGTGACGAGAGCGGCCATTGCTTCTGCTCGCCTTTTTCGCCAGGACTTCTGCAATTATCCGCCAGGATCGCCACATCCGACAGCATGACACGCCGGTTCATGAAGTGTCGTTTGTTCCCACGTCGAAACCAGCTTTGATGCATGGGTGCTGTAGGACGCTGAACACAGATCAGTCAGAGACGCGTGTTCAAGGCACTTTAACTGAATCATTCAGAATTGGAATCGAAATACAACGTCAAGTTGTGCAACAAAACGTGTAGAGTACCGCAGTGTTCTGAAAAACCCGGAAGAAGAAACTTCGCTGGTATACATTTGTTTTTCTTCAATCTAGAACGAATTAGGCATATTGAGACTGCGTGTAAAAGCGACGTATACACTGAAACCTGTTTTTGAAACCTTTTTGGGGGATGTGTCGTTTTGACCCACAGTCTCAGGACTTCTGTCATACTTAATATTCACCAGCTCGTTTGCGTCCTTACATTCCGTTCATTAAATCTGGTATTTTACTAACATAAACATAAACATAATTAATAGTTTTTTTTGTCCTTTATTTTAAACAACTGAAAAATCAGTACGAAAGCTTAAAAAAAGAAAAGAATTTCAAAATGTATATTTTCTAGATTAAAGCAAGCAAACACTCGCAAGAATTAAGCAAATATAAATCGCTTGGAAAACCACACTGAAAAACATCTTCGCAATCATTCCATATGCTAATTATTAGTCGTTGAGTCCGTTGTAAACAACCCTGATGATAATAAGTTATATTTATTTGAATATCTTTATGCAGTGATAATAGCGTAATTCTAATATATGTTAATAGTAACAATGACTGTTACATACTTTGTCATTCAGACTAACTTGTGACGCTTTCTTTTAATATATATATATATATATATATATATATATATATATATATATATATATATATATATATATTTACATCCTCAAGATTAGAGCACTGCTTTTATATAGATATAGATTTCCTCAGCATTACATACAGATGTTTTCATAACGCAATAAATGGGCACGGCTGAACTCTGGTATCCTAGGTTAAATCCCCATCCCTGCCTGTTTAGATCTGGATGAGCATTGTGCCGACGTGCTGTCCTGTATCACGACTGCCTGATGCACGATGCACATTGAAGAGACCATAGAATGCATTCTAGGCTGGAATAAATGATTTTAGATAGAGATTTTACTAATCGGATATCGTTTAGTGAATTAAAGGAAGACAAGTACATGCGGGTACAAAGTCAAAGGCCTGCTTTTCGGTACGAAATATTCAAAGTATAGCGGACTATTTCTTGTCATCCTTTCCTTCGAACGCTCCCCGCCTTTTCACTGTTGTACATTCGCAGTACCCAAGCAATTCATCCGAACCCAACTCACGCGTTGGACGCGAGCAGTGCGTCACTCGGACGTATGCGCTCGTCAACAATCAATATGTCGACGAATATTTATATTCGCGTTCGTGGCCAATGAATGCTGTGACGGCACGCATCATCATTTTGAATGATGAGTTCCGCGGTATGCTTAAAAAGCACGGTGGAAGCTCGGAGTCATCGCCTTCCGAAACCAACACCGTCAAAGTTGACAACCTAACAGCGTTATGATCTACGTCGATGAAAAGAAACGCGGCTAGCCACGCAGTCCCTCAGACGGCTGTAAGAACTTCCGGTTCCGGTGAAGTGCTACGTCACGACTAGGTTATCACTTAATTCGCTTTTGAGTTGAGGAGGAAAGGTATGGAAGAAGAAGCTAAAAAAATAATTCCACGGTCGCTTTAAAGACCCCAGGCTAGCGGTGGTGCTGCACTGGCTAAAGTTCTCATCCACAATGAGACACCAGACGCTTACTGCGGGTTGACTAACATCCTGCTGTCTAAACATACACAGAACTCAAAATATTAATGGTATAAATGGAGAGGAGGATAGAAACAGATAGAGTAAGAAAAAAAAAGTAACTGCCGAGCGGTAAGTATTGTCCTTCTTAAACACATATAGAAATTGCTACGACTTTTTCTTTCTTTCTTTCTTTTCAAAATTGTGAAGGAACAGAAGAAAAGGGACTTGTTGCAGTCCCTGATCGACGCAATGGACAGGAACTGCGGAGGTCCCAATGCAGCTGGTGTCCCCATTGGAACCGATGAGGGTAGGAATGATCATTCAAGCATCGGCTGTTATTACAAGTGTGCAAATTCCGACCGCCTTTTAACACAGAACGCAATAACAGTAAATGCTATCTAGAAAAAATTGACACAAAAAAGTGACACGCAGAAATTCGACAAAAAGTCCTATTGAAGTTCGACTGTTCTCCGCATGGGTGAATTTTGGATGGATGAATGGATGGATTGGTGCGGCTGAACCCTTTTAATCGGGCGGCTGCTTGCGCCACCTAGCCAAAGCTTCTAAATCCAACAACTAACTAATATCCCATGAAAATTATTTTTTTAAAAGAGAAAGGTAAAAGAATCTGATATCGCCGCTAAGCACAAGCATTCATCTACCATTTTTCACAACCATCAAAAACGAGCTGGCCCGCCACCTACCAAAGGAGGTGTGCCATTTTTTATTGGGCACATTTTTCACATTACCGAACTCAATAAGTTGCTCCGCGTGTCTCATGCACGTGTGTGTGTATCCTTATGTGTTTGTGTCTGTGTGTGTGTTTTTTAATTACGTGAAAAAATATACAACAAAAGTCACGTAAACTTATTTTTCTCAAGTATCTGCAATTTTGTGAGAAGGGTCGTCAAAATTCGACTTTCGTCGATAACGATCTTTAAAAGTCGATCGACCTCTTTCAAAAGTTCGAAGGTGCATCGAACCAGTCGAAACTCGAGGTTCTATATCAAACGTCAGGTTCGACAAACGCTACAATTCGCTGAAACCAATCAAGCCGAGCCTACAGCATAACATTTCTCATGGGCGAATAAATCAACCACGCCTAGGATTTATGAGCGTGTAATCGGTTTAGTTCGACGTGAGCGCGTTGGTGAAGTTAAATGAAAACAGAAAGAATAAACCTAGGGATGGACAGAACAGCACCTCTTTCGACGCGTTCCTTCAGCTGATCAGACTATACGTGAGGTCGACCCTGGTTGAACACAAAGGGAAGGTCTTCGCCCAAAAATCAGGCGTCTGCATAGGATCCTGCTTGGCTCAAGTTCTCAGTGAGATATACAGGGTGTCACAAATGAAAATTTACATGGTCTTTTTTACCGCAAAAATAAACTAGGCATCCCCGAACGCTCATTTTCCGCCCAAAGGTAGAGCTAGAGTTCACAACCAGATGCCAAATTTTCGACCCGATCCGACAACTTAATCAAAAGTTATAAGTGATTTTCTGAAAATTTCAAATCCATCGCATCAAAAAAGCCGGTTACCCGCGTGACCTCACTGTAACCACCTCTTCCTCTTCACTCGACCGCAAAAAGCCACCCCGCCTAAAAAATGTTTCGCTTTCACGCAGGACGACGAAGTGTTCGGATCGCGAGCAGTACTTTTTCGCAGGTCAGCAATATTTTGTATTATTTTATCCAGAACGCTCTTATTTTTCACTCAATTGCATCTGAAAGTTGCAACTGAGGACATCGGTTCTCCCGGCACGGGAGAACCAAGTATCCAGCGGTGATGACATCCCAAGAACAAAAAACGTTAAATGCGACCAACCCCACCTTGACCAATGCTTCCCTGGCGCATGCCGAGGAGGCAGCCTCTTTGTCCGGTCTAAAGTGCCCCCCAGAAGAAATTCAGGCCGACGTCAACATGATAGAGCGTGATGAGGATCTCACCGAAGTGATGGACCCAACGAACGCACTACCGCTCTCATCGCACTACTACGCAGAATCTACCTCGGACGCCTCGGAGATCACGTTCGATATGCGGGACTTCCAAACTGTGCACTCTAGCAAACGGAGGAAAAGAACGCTCAACCTTGCGCCTAAGATAATGGCACACACCACCACGTTCCCTTCGGCTCTGGGCAATGTAGTGGTCTTCACTCCGAAAGACCCCACAAAGCAAGTCACAAGCTTTAATAGCATTCGCCTGACCGCGGAGTTAGAAAACATCGCTCCGTCCAGTATCCTGAAAATCAGGCCAAATAAGGCACTAAACGTCATTGCTATTGACACCCGGAACTTACAAACTACAGCGCAGCTGTTGAAGCGTGAAACTTTGCTAGGTGTACCGATGTACGCTTATGAACCAAGGTCCAAAACTCATGCCGTGGGTGTCATAAAGGACGTAGCGAAGGACATAACTGCGGAAGAGCTCAAGGCACAGCTTAAGAGTACAATTAAGCTTGCTCAACTGAGGCGCTTGGGTGATTCCCAAACAGTACGCCTCACTTTTCTCGGAAGTGAGCTGCCAAGTCATGTCGCTGTAGGCTGCGTCCGGCATCCAGTCACCGTATACTCACCACGTCCAGTGCAATGCCACTCGTGCGGGAAACTTGGCCATCTAACCCCAACGTGTGCGCGTCAAAAGATATGCCTTCGCTGCTCCAACGCCCATGACACCGAGGAATGCCCGCCAAACGCCCCATCCAAATGTGTGAATTGCGGAGGAAAACATCACGCGGCATCGCCACATTGCCCGAAAATCAAACTCATGAGAAAGATCAACGACTACCGACAGCAAAATGGAGTGAACCACGCTACCGCAAAAACAGCTGTCACTACGCTTAACAAAACAAAGCAAGACTCCCAGCTGAGGCCACAACAGTTGCCGCAAGCTTCGCAACACCAATCAACCTGGCCAAGCGTCGTGGAAGCGAATGCTGTCCCTGAAAAGACAGACGGCACGCCGAGTATCCCCACGATTTCAGGTAATCCGCTGCTGCGGAGGCAGGAAATGTTCAACCACTTTCTATGAGAAATCAAAGAGAAACAGTCGCCAGACAAGCCCCTTACCGTGAGGCGTCATCAGAAAGATCTTCTAGTCAGAAGAAACAGAGAATTCCTCCAGCAACTGCACCTCCACTTCACTCTTTCTCAAGCTGGCAAACTCGTCATGCCCCTCCTGCAAGCTCTTCGAAGCTTGGTGGCGGGCATCAACAACCCACTTGCCTCGTCAGTATTGAAAGTCATCGATCTAGCCATGCCTTTTGTGGCTGCGTTTCTTGGATGAAAAACTCTGCACGATACGTACAACCTCACAGATCGTCGCCAAAGCTCAGACACATTCCGCTAGTCATGCAATGGAACTGTGCAGGTCTCCAAAACCGTCTTGCAGAACTGTTGCTTTACTTATTGACTGTACCCATACCTATTCTTGCATTATGTGAAGCTGGCCTCCCTAGTGATCAGAGCATCTCCGGCTACGTGAGGTACTCAAACCCCACTATGAGCGGATTTACTAACGGGAGTGCTGCACTATTCATCAAAAAGTCTCTCCCTCAACACTCTATCGATGTCACTGATTTGTGTAGTGACCATCTAGAAATCGTCGCAGTGCAAGTCAGCGTATTTGGTAAGCCTTTATGTGTGGGGTCCGTATACGCACGCCCGGGAAAAAGCGGCCTTCCTGTTGCCCGTGTAGTGGCGGAGCTTAAGAAACGGTGCCCAAGCTCCTTACTTTTATGTGGGGACTGGAATGCCCACCACGAACTGTGGGGCTGCGCTAAACGAGACGCACGGGCCTAGCTCTGGCTACAGCTCTAGAGAAGCACGATCTCGTCGTGGCAAATGATGGCCGTCCTACATTCTACCGCCCTCCTTGCACCTATAGCGCCATCGACATAACCGCCCATTGTACAGACCTCGAAGTCACGTGGCAAGTATTAGCCGACACAATGGGAAGCGATCATTTTCCTATTTTCCTGGATTTAAAAGGCTACCAACCGTCGAAGCAGCGCAGAATTGATATGATCATTTGGGATACTTTCCGCAGTCACCTTTTATTGGTAAAGGAAGACGTATGTGCGGCTATTGTAGACGCTGCAAAAGCATCAACAGTGCAAATACGCCTCCCAGTACATTACCCCAAACCGGACCTGATTTTTCTGAATCTTTGCGCACGCAGGAGACAGGCCCAAAGAAAGCTGCAGCGTTCTGGAAATCCGCTACTAAAATCGCATTTCATTAAGTTAAACGCCGCAACTAGGCGCTATGCGAAGAAGCTACGCAGACAACAATGGCACGATGTGTGTGCTAAATCAGATGCCCACACACCAGCTTCCCGGATTTGGCATATTCTCGATTGCTTTATGGGAGCAAGAAACAAACTGTCGCCCCAAGCCTCTCTCGCACTCCAACGAGGAAAAGACCTCCAGGTTATAGTGGACGAATTCGCTAACTATTACGCCTCGGTCCGGAGCCAATCGCAAGAACCGTGCGTCATAGTTTCGACTTCGTCCCCTCTTGATGTACCATTCACCCTTGATGAACTCCAGGCGTCGCTCCGTTCCACCAAAAAGCGCACTGCCTCCGGACCAGACGGCATTACCCACCAAATGCTCTGCAACCTGCCAGATGAAGGTCTGCAACTGCTTCTGTCCGAGTTTAACGTTATCTGGTCGACGGGAAACGTACCTGGTGAGTGGCGTTCAGCCTGGGTTGTGCCCATCCTCAAACACGGAAAGCCGAGAACCGAACCTTCATCTTATAGACCCGTTTCGCTTACTTCATGTGTGGCAAAGCTAACGGAACGCATGATACACGCTCGACTTTCTTGGTGGCTTGAAGCTGAACTACTACTGCCCGATGTTATGATAGGCTTCAGAACTCGGCTTTCAACGGCAGACAATATCTTAGACCTACTCAGCGCAGTCGAACACAATTGGAATGAAAAAAGATCAACGTTGGCGGTTTTCTTCGATATCGAAAAGGCTTTTGACAGTGTAACCCCATCAGTTGTGCTAAGAAAACTCACATCCTTAGGCATCACTGGGGTTGTGCAACGCTTTCTTAAGTGCTTTCTAACAGAGCGAACTTTCCGAGTAAAACTCGATAAAACGCTCAGTGCCAACCGTTCTTCCCCATGCGGTTTACCACAGGGTTGCGTGCTTTCACCTCTTCTGTTTAATGTTGTCCTCTCCGGTCTCCCAAGCGCGGTTACTTTTACCACACCAAAGGTCAACATGTCCGTGTATGCGGATGATATATGTATTTGGACGACAGGTCACAAGCACTGCAACCTGAAAGCAATTGTCCAGTCGGCAATAACATCTGTTGAGACATACCTTAAAGACTGTGGCCTGCGCATTTCCGCAGAAAAGACTATTTTCATGATTTTTCCGGGGAAAAATCAACGATCCACTAAACTTGACCTGTGCCTTGGCGGTTCTCCCCTACGTCAAGTCGCAAACCATAGATTTCTAGGAATCAGCTTAAATCAAAGGCTGAAATGGACAAACCAAGTGAAGGCGATGACAAGCTCAACAATCTCGGCTAGAAATGCCGTCCGCCGAGTTGGTGGCGCAAACTGGGGCAATTCCCCTCGCTCAATGCTCTCGCTTCACTCAGCATTAGTAGTGAGCCGCCTTTTATAGGCCTTGCCTTATATGAACATCCTACCCACGCCAGCTCTCAAACTGGAACGCATTCATCGACAAGGACTTCGCACAGCCCTTGGCGTTCCGAGAGGAACCAGCAACCTCAAAGTTTACGAAGAAGCCCGAACACTGCCACTGCCTCTAATGGCTTCCCAGCACCTCCTACTACAGATGCTCCGCCTTGAAGAAACTACTGCGGGCCTCTCTTTACTTCGAAGAATCACCCGACGACCCCTATCACGATTTGGCATTTCTCTTCGCACCCTGCGTTACCTCGGGTGGAAACCAAAACCGCCAGTCATCACCAGAAAATCTACACCTCCTTGGGCTGTTCGCACGATCTTATCCCATGAGCACGTTCCAGGCGTAAAAAAGGAAAACAATTCAAATCCCCCGAATCTCAAATATTGTACAGATGAACACGTTGCGACCGAATTCAAAGATTTTCTTCGAGTATATACCGATGGTTCGGTTGACCATTTCAAAAGAAGCAGCACCTCTGCCTTCGGCATCCCAAGCCTTGGAATAGAGTGGGCTGGACGGCTAGAAAGAATGGTCTCCACTACGACAGCCGAACTTTGTGCCATACTTGAGGCCTTAAAGGCTCTACAGTCGTATCCGCCTCAGCCCACCGTCATTCTAACTGACTCCCGTGGAGCCCTTTTCTGTCTACGCAAGCAAACCCAAATAGGGGAACTCGTGGAAACAACAAGAACAGCTCTTTATGCACTAGAAGACGCTGGTTTCACCGTTCATTTCCAATGGGTGCCCTCCCACGTGGGAGTAAGCGGAAATGAAACAGCAGATCGTCTCGCTTCTCGAGCCCACGATTTCGCTCCGACACTCAAGTGTCCGACAGACGACCGCTGGCTCCAAAAGCAAGTTCGCCTGCATATTTCATCACTGGGTCCAGCGGCAGAATCAGGGCACCAACCTTGCCTCCTAGGTGGTCTCAGCCGAGCAGAAGCTACAGTTCTACTTCGCCTCCGCACT